>NW_028252587.1:0-493000 GCF_964263255.1 Lissotriton vulgaris | reverse complement strand
TCAGATGAAACGGATTGTAGGAAAAGAAGCAGAAAGGAAAAGGAAAAAAGTTCCGCCGGACCTCGGGAGCCGGCCGCCTATGTCATGTGCGACCTTTGGCCACACCAGGGCAATAGTAAAGCTGCAGCAGGTGCAAATAAGCTTCAGACAGTCTTACAAGCACTACTCAGAACTCTCAACTGAGGCACTCAACATCCAGGACTTGCCATTCGGATCTTGGCGCCTTGTGCTGGTTCCGACCTATTCACACATCGGTCCACTACTGACATCACCTCATAAGCCAACGGGGCACCCCACGCCGACTTTCGGCGCAGCATTGTAGGATGGCCACACCAGTGCGGCAACTTGCTGGACACAACATCGGGGCCATCCAGATCTCGGCGCGTTCAACTCACTGTACCGCAAGAGTGACCGCAACTCAGCTGGACACGCCATCTTTCGGCGCAGCATTGTAGGATGGCCACACCAGTGCGGCAATTTGCTGGACACCACCTCGGTGCCATCCGGATCTCGGCGCGTTCGAGTCACTGTACCGCAACAGTGACCGCAACTCAGCTGGACACGCCGTCTTTCGGCGCAGCATTGTAGGATGGCCACACCAGTGCGGCAATTTGCTGGACACCACCTCGGTGCCATCCGGATCTCGGCGCGTTCGAGTCACTGTACCGCAACAGTGACCGCAACTCAGCTGGACACGCCGTCTTTCGGCGCAGCATTGTAGGATGGCCACACCAGTGCGGCAATTTGCTGGACACCACCTCGGTGCCATCCGGATCTCGGCGCGTTGTGCTGCCTTCGGCCTATTCGCACATCGGTCCGCTACTGACGCCGCCTCACGTGCAAACGGATTTTCTACGCTTTTTGTAGCCCTATGCCGCATAACAGGTCATGTGACTTGTTTATAAAACTTTTCATTGGTTCATTTTACTTTTGGTTTCCTAAAGATGGAAGTCTTGGTCATATGACCTAAAAATAACACTTTTCATTGGTTTAGAACATTTTTTTTTCCCAAACGATGAAAGCCCCACCTTGTTTCTGGATCATTCAGACTGAAGCTGGCGTCAGCATGAGAGCACCACCATCTCGTGGCTCCGTCGTGGTCATTCCGCGAGCAATCATGGCAGCCGCTCCCCACCGGAAGCCTGCGGGAGTCGGGGGCCCCCAAGACTTTTGTAGAATCTTCACGGCTGAGGGGACGCTTTTCGAGAATGGAGCCCAAGCCCTAGCAGGCAAGCGTCCGAGTTCCAAGGTGTCCCAGGGCCATTTCAGTGGACCAGGCCCAAAACCGAGGAGCCGTCCGCCATTTTAAGAGCCATGTGGCAGCCGCCTATCGCTGCACTGCAAGAGTGGGAGCAACTCAACAACATGGTGAGCGAGACGCTGTAGCCGCAAGAGCGGGCGCAACTCAGCTAGATGGCCGCCACCTGGGGAGGCCCGTTCACGCCGCCTCCCCCACGCCCCCCCCCCCCCCGGGCCGCCGCACGCCAATTTTCGGAGCAGCATTGTAGGATACCAAAACCAGTGCGGCAGTTTACTGGACATCACCTGGGTGCCTGTTGTACATGTTGTGTCAGCATGGGACACTGGACACAGTCCCATCAACATCTCAACGCGTTCTGCTGCCTTGGGACTATTCGCACAACAGACCGCTACTGACGAGGCCTCCCCCCGCACCACCCGGGACGCCCCACGCTGTTTTTCTGTGCTGCATTGTAGGATCCCAAAACCAGTGCGGCACCCAGGCGACATCACCTGGGTGCCGTCCAGAACTCTGCACGTTGTGCTGCCTTGGGACTATTCGCACAAAAGACAGCTTCTAACCATTGTTGCTTTTTGAGTTGAAAAATGTTTAAATGTTTATAGTTTTTGTTCCGTTCCTTTTTAGTTAAAAGTTAATAAAGTTTTATAATCTTACTTTGTTGGAGTGTTATCTATTTTTTTAAAAACAAGTGAATAGGGCCTTGAATCGGGTTATTGTCATGTGTGGGCTTTGGAAGTGTGCTGCTACAAGATCGGACATTTCAAACTCAAATGCACGTTCTTTTTCTTACCTTTCCGAAGCATGGAGCGCAATAGCAGGCAGAGAAAGGGTGATGCACGTGTTGAACACTACCTGACCTGGCAAGTTGCTGGCAGTGCCCCCCCGCCCGCTCCTGAAAGAGGGCACACACACACCGCCGCCCCGAGTACTTCACAAATCTTTAAAAGACCATGCGCTTGTTCATGAGGCTTAAATGGTTTATCACCTCTTCTAGAACCCCTGCATCGACCCTCTGACGTTTCCTGGAAAAATTACCATGTAACACAATACCAAGCCCTGTCAGCTGAAACCCCCAAGGAATCGTGGGGCATATTATCAAGGGGGTTTATCTCCGCTTTTTTGGCTTTAAAAGCCATGAAAGCGGAGATTAAATTATCTCCCTATTACCAAGCTGTCGCTAACACCAGTTAGTGACAGCTAAAAGGAGATAGCGACCATCTTGGGCCCCGCTTTGCATGTCAGTGATACTTATCACTAATGACATGCAAAGTGGCGTGCCAAGATGTTAGCGACTGGAAACAGTCCCTAACATCGCTATCTCCTATTACCAACTTTTGGAGATATTCGCGCTAAGCGCGAATATCTCCAAAATCTAACACCTGCCCTGAGCAGTTCTTAGCCATGGGAGGTGGATAACATGGCTAAGAGCATTTGCTCGATAATACATGAATATCGCTGACTTTTCTGCGATAATAGCAAGGTTTATCTGCGATAAAAATCGCCGATGTGCGGCGATAATTTTTGTCTCTAAACAAGTTAGAGACAAAAATTATCGCTAGTTGTTCGTAATATGCCCCCGGGTTTTTGCTTGCAGAAATCGGGAGGCGGGAGACTAGCACTGAAATCAGTAGTCACACGCCTGAATCGGGAGGGTTGGCATGTCTGAATTCTCTACAGCTGGGGCCATAAACTACATCCGCAGGGGTAGGTGATAGCTTGGGACCAGCCTCGCATCTAAAATGGCTGCCGTGCAAGACAAAATTGTGGCATTGGAAAAAAGGCAAGATGGCGCAGCCGCTGGAAGAGATGTATCAACATATATCAGCCTCCTCAGCCACCCTCAGGAAACATAGGGGATTAGGATACATCTCCCGCACCCCCTTATACCTAGTAATTTAATTAACGAAGCACAAAATGGCGAATTCCCGTTTCGCTACCAGTTTGCGGCCCAGTTCGCGGCCCGTGAAGCGCTTCTACCGTGAAAAATCATTTTTTTTTTATTTTCCCCACGGGACCCTTTAATAACCCCAACAACATTCCTAGGGGGTCAAGAGGGAGATACCTTGCCCCCTTTCATTAAATTCCCCCTTCGTTTTTCACCTCTTCTTCTCTCTCGATCCTACCGAGAGACAAGATGGCGGCCGCTCCGGACTGTCACGCAGCAAAAAAAAAAAAAAGCTCACGCACAGCCGCTGGAAGAGATGTATCAACATATATCAGCCTCCTCAGCCACCCTCAGGAAACATAGGGGATTAGGATACATCTCCCGCACCCCCTTATCCCTAGTAATTTAATTAACGAAGCACAAAATGGCGAATTCCCGTTTCGCTACCAGTTTGTGGCCCAGTTTGCGGCCCGTGAAGCGCTTCTACCGTGAAAAATCATTTTTTTTTTCTTTTCCCCACGGGACCCTTTAATAACCCCAACAACATTCCTAGGGGGTCAAGAGGGGGATACCTTGCCCCCTTTCATTAAATTCCCCCTTCGTTTTTCACCTCTTCTTCTCTCTCGATCCTACCGAGAGACAAGATGGCGGCCGCTCCGGACTGTTTAGAATGTTGACAGACACCGGAGAGCCAATCAGCTTTCTGCGCGCAAAGTTCCGAAACGCGAAAAGTAAGCGGACCGGATCGCTGCCCGGAGCGCTGTTACAGATATATATCTTGATTTAAACGTTAATTTCTCAAAATCCACTGAAGCACATATTATGAGACCTAGCAAAGGCACATCGGGCTAACAGTCCCTACAATTTTGCCAAGTTTCGTGCAAATCCATTCAGCCGTTCGAGCTAAAAGTGAGTCCAACCGCCCTATGGAAAACTCAATGTAAAAAACGCGTTTTGGGACCCCCCTTTTTTCTCAGCCCCCCCTTGACGAAACCCCACCAAATTTTCAGGGGCTGCTCAGAAACAAAATGTGCCATTTTCCTGAAAATTTCAGCCGATTCCGTCCACAAACGCCAAAGTTATTAGACATAGAATTTTCAAAAATCCCATAGGGAATTAATCCTAACTATATATACCTACTGGCGATAGCCAGTAGGTAATATATTATTATTTATTAATATTTATTATATTAATATATTAATATTTATTATTAAAGGGTCCCGTGGGGAAAATAAAAATAAAATGATTTTTCACGGTAGAAGCGCTTCACGGGCCGCGAACTGGGCCGCAAACTGGTAGCGAAACTGGAATTCGCCATTTTGTGCTTCGTTAATTAAATTACTAGGTATAAGGGGGTGCGGGAGACGTATCCTAATCCCCTATGTTTCCTGAGGGTGGCTGAGGAGGCTGATATATGTTGATACATCTCTTCCAGCGGCTGTGCATGAGCTTTTTTTTTTTTTTGCTGCGTGACAGTCCGGAGCGGCCGCCATCTTATCTCTCGGTAGGATCGAGAGAGAAGAAGAGGTGAAAAACGAAGGGGGAATTTAATGAAAGGGGGCAAGGTATCCCCCTCTTGACCCCCTAGGAATGTTGTTGGGGTTATTAAAGGGTCCCGTGGGGAAAAGAAAAAAAAATGATTTTTCACGGTAGAAGCGCTTCACGGGCCGCGAACTGGGCCGCAAACTGGTAGCGAAACGGGAATTCGCCATTTTGTGCTTCGTTAATTAAATTACTAGGTATATGGGGGTGCGGGAGACGTATCCTAATCCCCTATGTTTCCTGAGGGTGGCTGAGGATGCTGATATATGTTGATACATCTCTTCCAGCGGCTGCGCCATCTTGCCTTTTTTCCAATGCCACAATTTTGTCGTTCACAGCAGCCATTTTAGATGCCAGGCTGGTCCCAGGCTATCACCTACCCCTGCGGATGTAGTTTATGGCCCCAGCTGTAGAGAATTCAGACATGCCAACCCTCCCGATTCAGGCGTGAGACTACTGATTTCAGTGCTAGTCTCCCGCCTCCCGATTTCTGCAAGCAAAAACCCGGGGGCATATTACGAACAACTAGCGATAATTTTTGTCTCTAACTTGTTTAGAGACAAAAATTATCGCCGCACATCGGCGATTTTTATCGCAGATAAACCTTGCTATTATCGCAGAAAAGTCAGCGATATTCATGTATTATCGAGCAAATGCTCTTAGCCATGTTATCCCCCTCCCATTGGATAACATGGCTAAGAACTGCTCAGGGCAGGTGTTAGATTTTGGAGATATTCGCGCTTAGCGCGAATATCTCCAAAAGTTGGCAATAGGAGATAGCGATGTTAGGGACTGTTTCCAGTCGCTAACATCTTGGCACGCCCACTTTGCATGTAATTAGTGATAAGTATCACTGACATGCAAAGCGGGGCCCAAGATGGTCGCTATCTCCTTTTAGCTGTCACTAACTGGTGTTAGCGACAGCTTGGTAATAGGGAGATAATTTTATCTCCGCTTTCATGGCTTTTAAAGCCAAAAAAGCGGAGATAAACCCCCTTGATAATATGCCCCACGATTCCTTGGGGGTTTCAGCTGACAGGGCTTGGTATTGTGTTACATGGTAATTTTTCCAGGAAACGTCAGAGGGTCGATGCAGGGGTTCTAGAAGAGGTGATAAACCATTTAAGCCTCATGAACAAGCGCATGGTCTTTTAAAGATTTGTGAAGTACTCGGGGCGGCGGTGTGTGTGTGCCCTCTTTCAGGAGCGGGCGGGGGGGCACTGCCAGCAACTTGCCAGGTCAGGTAGTGTTCAACACGTGCATCACCCTTTCTCTGCCTGCTATTGCGCTCCATGCTTCGGAAAGGTAAGAAAAAGAACGTGCATTTGAGTTTGAAATGTCCGATCCTGCAGCAGCACACTTCCAAAGCCCACACATGACAATAACCCGATTCAAGGCCCCATTCACCCGTTTTTAAAAAAATAGATAACACTCCAACAAAGTAAGATTATAAAACTTTATTAACTTTTAACTATAATGAACGGAACAAAAACTGTAAAAACATTTAAACATTTTTCACCGCAAAAAGCAACAATGGTTAGAAGCTGTCTTTTGTGCGAATAGTCCCAAGGCAGCACAACGTTCAGAGTTGTGGACGGCACCCAGGTGATGTCGCCTGGGTGCCGCACTGGTTTTGGGATCCTACAATGCAGCACAGAAAAACAGCGTGGGGCGTCCCAGTAGCGGTCTGTTGTGCGAATAGTCCCAAGGCAGCAGAACGCGTTGAGATGTTGATGGCACTGTGTCCAGTGTCCCATGGCTGACACAACATGTACGACAGGCACCCAGGTGATGTCCAGTAAACTGCCGCACTGGTTTTGGTATCCTACAATGCTGCTCCGAAAATTGGCGTGCGGCGGCCCGGGGGGGGGGGGGCGTGGGGGAGGCGGCGTGAACGGGCCTCCCCAGGTGGCGGCCATCCAGCTGAGTTGCGCCCGCTCTTGCGTCTACAGCGTCTCGCTCACCATGTTGTTGAGTTGCTCCCACTCTTGCAGTGCAGCGATAGGCGGCTGCCACATGACTCTTAAAATGGCGGACGGCTCCTCGGTTTTGGGCCTGGTCCACTGAAATGGCCCTGGGACATCTTGGAACTCGGACGCTTGCCTGCTAGGGCTTGGGCTCCATTCTCGAAAAGCGTCCCCTCAGCCGTGAAGATTCTACAAAAGTCTTGGGGGCCCCCGACTCCCGCAGGCTTCCGGTGGGGAGCGGCTGCCATGATTGCTCGCGGAATGACCACGACGGAGCCACGAGATGGTGGTGCTCTCATGCTGACGCCAGCTTCAGTCTGAATGATCCAGAAACAAGGTGGGGCTTTCATCGTTTGGGAAAAAAAATGTTCTAAACCAATGAAAAGTGTTATTTTTAGGTCATATGACCAAGCCTTCCATCTTTAGGAAACCAAAAGTAAAATGAACCAATGAAAAGTTTTATAAACAAGTAACATGACCTGTTATGCGGCATAGGGCTACAGAAAGCGTAGAAAATCCGTTGGCACGTGAGGCGGCGTCAGTAGCGGACCGATGTGCGAATAGGCCGAAGGCAGCACAACGCGCCGAGATCCGGATGGCACCGAGGTGGTGTCCAGCAAATTGCCGCACTGGTGTGGCCATCCTACAATGCTGCGCCGAAAGACGGCGTGTCCAGCTGAGTTGCGGTCACTGTTGCGGTACAGTGACTCGAACGCGCCGAGATCCGGATGGCACCGAGGTGGTGTCCAGCAAATTGCCGCACTGGTGTGGCCATCCTACAATGCTGCGCCGAAAGACGGCGTGTCCAGCTGAGTTGCGGTCACTGTTGCGGTACAGTGACTCGAACGCGCCGAGATCCGGATGGCACCGAGGTGGTGTCCAGCAAATTGCCGCACTGGTGTGGCCATCCTACAATGCTGCGCCGAAAGACGGCGTGTCCAGCTGAGTTGCGGTCACTCTTGCGGTACAGTGAGTCGAACGCGCCGAGATCTGGATGGCCCCGATGTTGTGTCCAGCAAGTTGCCGCACTGGTGTGGCCATCCTACAATGCTGCGCCGAAAGTCGGCGTGGGGTGCCCCGTTGGCTTATGAGGTGATGTCAGTAGTGGACCGATGTGTGAATAGGTCGGAACCAGCACAAGGCGCCAAGATCCGAATGGCAAGTCCTGGATGTTGAGTGCCTCAGTTGAGAGTTCTGAGCAGTGCTTGTAAGACTGTCTGAAGCTTATTTGCACCTGCTGCAGCTTCACTATTGCCCTGGTGTGGCCAAAGGTCGCACATGACATAGGCGGCCGGCTCCCGAAGTCCGGCGGAACTTTTTTCCTTTTCCTTTCTGCTTCTTTTCCTACAATCCGTTTCATCTGAAGACACGACCAGGTCCCTGAATGTGTGCAGGGGGACGCTATTGATTGAATGAAAATGGCGGCTTGACACAAAGCTGACTCAAGCGTTACTGTTGATGCTATACAGACAAAAATTGGTTTTCAGTTTGTACATTCTTCAGGATTTTTTTTTCCATCCAAGTCTGATTGAGAGTTTGTAGAAAAATGGCTTCAGATTTTCCACATACTACTCTTCAACATTCTTCCTAAATGTAACAATGTGAAACTCACTAGGAGAACGGCTGTTTCTGTTTCCTTTCAAAATGCTGCCAACAATATTTTCTGAATGGAAGACACCATCTTGTAGCATAAAGGGCCGAAAGGGGTTCTGGTCTGGCCGATGGTTGGTGGAGACATTTTGACTATATCTTGGACCTGCCCGGCCTCGCCCAAAATGGCGCCGGTATAAATGGGACTCGTAACTCCTTGCCCGCAAATGTATATCTAGAAAATGTTATTGTAAGTGGCCCTGTCTTATTTTAATTACAAAATGTACGTCCACCGATTCCGCAACTGTTAGACACCTTTGTTCTTGCAACCTAATGGCCCGCTCGTTACGTTCTTCTACAGTGTAAATGTCTCCTCATCATATACGATTTCAGTTTGCTCCGTGGCCGGCCCACGTGGTTATAGGCCCGTATTTGTATACTGACATTTTCACAATAAAGGTTTTTAAAACAAAACACGGTAGTAGTATTTACATTGGTAAAGTTTTTACTTTTAATCACTGTTTTCGAATCAGTAAAAGGCAAGTGAAATAAAGCAGTCCAATTACATGACGGATAAAAGGTATAATATGTAGGAACGCAGTAAAGATAAATGGTCAAGGGCAGTTGTGTTTTTCATGTCTGCAACATAAAGTGATCGATAAGAATCTGATAATCAGGCGTATCGGCGACTAAGACAGCAGGCCGAATCTCTTTTACTCAACGGCTCCGTCATGGAAGGAAGAAACGCCCTTTTTCTCGAAAAAGGAATATATTTTACTTGCAAGACAGTTGTAAATTTTCCGGGAAAGTACATTAGCCTGGAATATTATAACATATGTTTGAAAAAAAAATATTGTTCGAAAACAATAAAAAGCGTAATTTTTAGGTCATATGACCAAGCTTTTCATCATTAAATTAACAAAAGTAAAATGAACCAATGAAAAGTTTTATTAACAAGTCACATGACCTGTTATGCTTACGTTACGCGCTGCGCGCCGCGCCTCGGATCACTTCCGGGTGCGCTAACGCGGCGTGTCATATAACGCATTACGCGACAACGTAGGTCAAGAATATAGTCAAAATGTCTCCACCAACCAGCGTTCGGAACACAACCCCTTTCAGCAGTCCAAAAAGTTCTGTTAAATGACAACAGAGGGGACAGGCAACAAGAACCATCAGTCAAAGAGGGGAGGGCAAGTTCTTCTCTTCCGGGTCATGTTGGGGCGCTACCGGAACTGATCGAATTGGTAGTCTACAGTGTTTCTGGATGTTTCAGACTAAAGCTGGCGTCAGCATGAGACCACTACCATCTCGTAGCTCCGTCGTGGCCATTCCACGAGCAATCATGGCAGCCGCTCCCCACCAGAAGCCTGCGGGAGTCGGAGGCCCCCAAGACTTTTGTAGAATCTTCACGGCTGAGGGGACGCTTTTCGAGAATGGGACCCAAGCCCTATCAGGGAAGCGTCCGAGTTCAAAGGTGTCCCAGGGCCATTTTAGTGGACCAGGCCCAAAACCGAAGAGCCGGCCGCCATTTTGAGAGTCCTGTGGCAGCCGCCTATCGCTGCACCGCAAGAGCGGGAGCAACTCAACTACATGATGAGCGAGACGCTGTAGTCGCAAGAGCGGGCGGTAAACAGCTGAATGGCGGAAGAGGCACAGTGTAGCAAAAGCGGGCGGAATGGCAACTGAAACGGTAAAGGGGCGCCCCACTACAGCGTGTCTTCAGGTCAAACGGATTGTGGGACAAAGTTCAGAATTGAAGAGTCATCAAAAGGCAAAAAGTTCCGCCGGACCCCGGGAGCCGGCCGCCTATGTCGGGGGCGATCTCAGGCTACACCAGTGCTATAAGACTTGGGGAGGGTGTCGGAGCCAAGCGTCTTCTCCGAGTCCATGACCATCACACCGCCCCTCAGGGGCCTCCGTCAAGCTGTTTAGGAAGGTAACATATCACATTGTTTTCTAATGCAGTCAGGTCCACAAACGACACTCACTTACTTTGAGAATAGTGAAGCTGCAGTAGGTGGAAATAAGCTTCAGACAGTGTTACAAGCACTGCTCAGAACTCTTAACTATGGCACCCAACATCCAGAACTTATGCCATTTGAGAATGGCAGTGACATCGAAGCAACTCAGGGACCAAAACCATTAACGTACTTTCACGTATGAAAATCTTACTTGGGGAGGGGGCAGGAGTGAAGCGCCCCCTCCCAGTCAGCGCCACCACACCGTATGTTGAAAATTTGAAGCCATCGTTCTACAAAGTCAACCAAACTTGGATTGAAAAATCTAGAAAAATGTACAAACTGAAAACCAGTTTTGGTCTGCATAGCATCAGTAGCAACACTTGAGTCAGCTTTGTGTCAAGCCGCCATTTTGATTCAACAAAGCACAGGCATTGAAAAAGGCTCAAACTCAGAACTCTGAACTATGGCACCCAACATCCAGGAGCTTGCCATCCGGATCTTGGAGCCTTGTGCTGCTTTCGACCTATTCACACATCGGTCCACTACTGACATCATCTTATAAACCAACGTTATGTAAAGAGTTTTTTAATAAAATGTTTTACCCTGTTTCTTTGCTGGTGTGTTGTCTATATTTTTAATATTTGCATAGGGTTTGTCGTTATTTTGTGCGGGATGGGTGATGGAGCCGAGCTGTCTTGCAGCCCTCATGGTGTGGAGCTCAGTTCATCTCACTATTTTCGTATTTCTCATGAAGGGTTGTTCCTAATATTTCTATTTTAGCGAGGTCAAAAAGAGATCCAATTAGTGGCCTACTGATTTTGCTCGATTACTTATTTTTTTACACGATTTTTCACTATCTGCAAAGACTAAACAGAGTATTGCGACTTTGTGCTTGTTTGTAAATAGAGAATGATCCAAAGAGAACCAATTCTAAAACAGTAAATGCTTGGACAACAATCAATCAAATGGAGAGACAAGCAGGCACGACGGATTACAACGGGGGCAAAGGCCTGCGTTAACTACCGTTCACTATCTGCAAAGAGAGAGTACTACTAAGACAAAAGAGGGGAGGGGGGGGGGTGCAGCGTTCAAAGCACATCAGCGTGCATAAATACGAAAATGTTTTTATCTATCACGTACTTGACATTTTAAAGCTTTTCATATTTGCTATTAAAAAACCAATGAAATTCACAGAAAAAACCATAGGTTATAGTGGATATATAGTTAGGAATTTGCATTTACAAAACCTTGAAAATTCAATGAAAAAACCATTGGTTTTAGGCCATATATAGTTAGGGATTTGCATTTACAAAACCTTATTTTACTCGCATAAAACCATTGAAATTCCATATATAGTTATAAGCGCTAACTATATATCGCGCACCCGCAATCCACTGCTGATGATGTCACATATTACATCATTCATGACATGGTTAGTGACATCACTGATGACATCACTGATGACATCTCAAATGACATCACTGATGACATCACTGAAAACATCTCATTTGACATGACTGATAACATCACTGATGATATCATTCATGTGATAATACCATGAACCTCTTCAGACTCTAATATAACCTTAGATTCAATCAGTGTAAACAGACAGTCACAGACTGTCACTCATCCATGGAGTTACTCACACACCTAGTCAGTTATGCCAAAAATCAATCACACCTCCATTTTCTCAACTATACAGTTATACACACCTTACTTATTCAAACATATACTAACACATATTTACTTTACTCTCTTATACAATCTCTGATACATGTTCACAATGATCCATACAGCCACTCACACATTCACTGGCTCTTATGCACAGTTATTTATAGATGTCAACTGTCACATGTACTGTGTTTTACATATGTACTTAATTTGACATGTAGCACTGAGATATCCATTCACTCACTAATACACTCATGCACAGTCAACCGCCCATACAGCTGTTTGCACATGCACTTTTGAATCTATACATATAGTGAATCAACTACTCACACATCTATGTACAGAGTCACACACCTCCCAGCCACCCATACACACACACTCAGTTTCCCATACAAATACTTGGACAACCAATCAATAACCCATACAGTTACTCATATAGCTACTGATCAACATATGCAGCAGTTTGTAGAACAACAGATATAATGATGCACAAATTTAAACAGTTTAGTCACTAACCCATGCACTCAGTGAGACACATTTAATCACTCACTCAATCAGTCAGTCATGCACCTAGTAAATCCTTCATCCAGACACTTATACATCCACTCATTCTTCAATATGTAAAACATATTTTAACTTTACAGAAACATACAGTCACTGGATGTTGTCATCAGTGATGTCATCAGTGATGTCATTTGAGATGTCATCAGTGATGTCATCAGTGATGTCACTAACCATGTCATGAATGATGTAATATGTGACATCATCAGCAGTGGATTGCGGGTGCGCGATATATAGTTAGCGCTTATAACTATATATGGAATTTCAATGGTTTTATGCGAGTAAAATAAGGTTTTGTAAATGCAAATCCCTAACTATATATGGCCTAAAACCAATGGTTTTTTCATTGAATATATATATATATATATATATATATATATATATATATATATATATATATATATATATATATATATATTACCTACTGGCGGTCGCCAGTAGGTATATATAGTTAGGATTTTTTCTCTATGGGATTTTTGAAAATTCTATGTCTAATAACTTTGGCGTTTGTGGACGGAATTGGCTGAAATTTTCAGGAAAATGGAACATTTTGTTTCTAAGCAGCCCCTGACAATTTGGGGGGGTTTCATCAAGGGGGGGCCGAGAAAAAAGGGGGGTCCCAAAACGCATTTTTCCCATGTTAATTTCCATAGGGCGGTTGGCCTCACTTTTAGCTCGAACGGCTGAATGGATTTGCACGAAACTTGGCAAAATTGTAGGGACTGTTAGCCTGATGTGCCTTTGCTAGGTCTCAATATATGTGCTCCAGTGGATTTTGAGTAATTTAGGTTCAAAAAAATATATATATCTGGGCGGAGCCTAACCACACATCTGATCTGATTGGCTGTCAGCAATTCATCCAAGAAGTGTTGGCATCCATCTTGGGACCAATATACATGATAGCACCTCATTAAAAAGCATTGTAGTTAATAGAGGGTTTTAGGACTTTAGTTACATTATCAATCATTTGTTGATGGTACCATACTCGTTTTAGGAATTGTGGTGGGTTCTAAGGTGATTTTAGCATGTGAAAAAACCTTCTGCTGTGATATCATGAATATTGTTTGAAAGAAAACTAATATCTCATGATTTTCCCACAGTGGTTTGGAAGGGGATCTATAAGCTAAACTGAAAGCATATTTTCTGTAAATTCACATTATCTTTCTCAGTCAGGTGAAAATGAAGTCTGACATTCTCAGTAAAACATGTACATCCAACAAGGACAGAGACTGTCAGTTGATTCCTTTGTGTTCTACTGCAGCCTCCTAGAGTGTTCTAAAGAACAACTAGAGCGCTAACAGTCCTACTTATTACAAAGGTATGGCACACCTGAAGCCATCTTGATTGGAATAAAGTGGTAACTCTTAAAACATTTAATTTAAAAAGAAACAACATGAAGGGGTATATTTTGCCATAGAATGTATGATTAGTGCTGCAGAATGAAAAATTAGGGCACATTTTGAGTGACTTCTCAAATCCTTTTCTATTTCATTAAAACATTCTGACATGCAGTCTCTCAAAATGGCCACCAGAGACAAAAGAGCCCAAATGTAGCCCAAATATCACCCAGATGTAGCCCAAGTATAGCCCAATGACAGAATGTCCCAGAGTGTTCTAAAGAACAACTAGAGCGCTAACAGTCCTACTTATTACAAAGGTATGGCACACCTGAAGCCATCTTGATTGGAATAAAGTGGTAACTCTTAAAACATTTAATTTAAAAAGAAACAACATGAGGGGGTATATTTTGCCATAGAAAGTATGATTAGTGCTGCAGAATGAAAAATTAGGGCACATTTTGAGTGACTTCTCAAATCCTTTTCTATTTCATTAAAACATTCTGACATGCAGTCTCCCAAAATGGCCACCAGAGACAAAAGAGCCCAAATATAGCCCAAATATCACCCAGATGTAGCCCAAGTATAGCCCAATGACAGAATGTCCCAGAGTGTTCTAAAGAACAACTAGAGCGCTAACAGTCCTACTTATTACAAAGGTATAGCACACCTGGAGCCATCGTGATGGGACTAAAGTGGTAACTCTTAAGACATTTAATTTAAAAAGGAACACAATGAGGGGGTATATTATGCAATAGAAGGTATTATTAGTGCTGCAGAAAGAAAAATTAGGGCACATTTTGAGTGACTTTTCAAATCCTCTTCTATTTCATTAAAAAATTCCGACATGCAGTCTCCCAAAATGGCCACCAGAGACAAAAGAGCCCAAATGTAGCCCAAATATCACCCAGATGTAGCCCAAGTATAGCCCAATGACATAATGTCCCAGAGTGTTCTAAAGAACAACTAGAGCGCTAACAGTCCTACTTATTACAAAGGTATGGCACACCTGAAGCCATCTTGATTGGAATAAAGTGGTAACTCTTAAAACATTTAATTTAAAAAGGAACAAAATGAGGGGGTATATTTTGCCATATGAATTATGATTAGTGCTGCAGAAAGAAAAATTAGGGCACATTTTGAGTGACTTCTCAAACCCTCTTCAATTTCATTAAAAAATTCTGACATAGTCTCGCAAGATGGCCACCAGAGAGAAAAGAGCCTAAATGTAGCCCAAATATCACCCATATGTACCCCAAGTATAGCCCAATGACAGAATGTCCCAGAGTGTTCTAAAGAACAACTAGAGCGCTAACAGTCTTACTTATTACAAAAGTATGGCACACCAGAAGCCATCTTGATTGGAATAAAGTGGTAAGTCTGAAAACACTCAATTTAAAAAGGAACAACATGAGGGGGTTAATTTTGCCATAGAAAGTATGATTAGTGCTTCAGAAAGAAAAATTAGGGATCATTTTGAGTGACTTCTCAAATCCTCTTCTATTTCATTAAAAAAATTCTGACATGCAGACTGAAACATGCACTTTGAATACCAGCAGCAGACGTCCCTGGTGAGCAGTAGCTTTACTACAGTGATCTAATGTGCAACTAGAGTGCTAACATTCAGAATTTATGGCAAATGTGTGACACATCTGAATGCCTTCTTGATGGAACCAAAGTAAACAAGCATTGAAAATGCAATAGATCTCGCCCTCATTTAAGTTAAAGCCATTCTGTTTGTAATGAGGTGGCTTTTTAGCTTTGCTTTTATTAGTGTTTTTTCAACTTTCATGTAAATAACGCACCGTTTTCACCAAATCGACTTTGCCCAAGCACACCCTTCCCTTCGGCCAACAAATCCCAAAAATTCGGCACACCTGCCGATCCACTCTCCCTACAGCTCACTCAAGCCCCGTCCCTCTAGCGCAACTGGAACACCCCAAATTCACCTTCTCCATGCGCACCAAAAACTCCCATTGAATAACATTACAATTCGCTACTCCGCACAAAAATTGCTCTTTAAAGCACTTCCACTGCTCCGATCCGCTTCAAACTTGGCTGGACACTAGTTCCAGCGATTCCCTAACATCTCACTAAAAATCAGCCCAATCCATCCACTGGAACGGGGACGAATTTCAACCCGAATACGCGCCCCCCGCAAACACAAAAAAAAGCCATAAAACGGCCAAATCTCGACCAAAAACCGCCAAAATCCCTCAAAACCTTGCCAACACCAATACGCACGAAACTGAACCGGCCCCTCAGCCCTAGGCTCCGGGAACCCTACTTAATTGACCCAAAAGCCCTAAAAAAGCAACATAATACACACGAAAACGCCCTAACAACCCTAAAATGCATATAAGTATATGTATGCATGCATTTATGTTTGTATTTACATGTAGATATACAGATGATATATGTTTATATATGTATGTATATATATATATTCACTGAAAAAACCATAGGCTATAGACCATATATAGTTAGGAATTAGCATTTACAAAACCTTGAAAATTCACTGAAAAAACCGTAGGTTATAGACCATATATAGTTAGGAATTAGCATTTACAAAACCTTGAAAATTCACTGAAAAAACCATAGGTTATAGACCATATATAGTTAGGAATTCGCATTTACAAAACCTTATTTTACTCACACAAAACCATTGAAATTCCATATATAGTTAGTTGCACTAACTATATATCGCGCACCCGCAATCCACTGCTGATGATGTCACATATTACATCATTCATGACATGGTCAGTGACATCACTGATGACATCACTGATGACATCTCAAATGACATCACTGATGACATCACTGATGACAACATCCAGTGACTGTATGTTTCTGTAAAGTTAAAATATGTCTTACATATTGAAGAATGAGTGGATGTATAAGTGTCTGGATGAAGGATTTAGTAGGTGCATGACTGACTGTATGAGTGAGTGATTAAATGTGTCTCACTGAGTGCATGGGTTAGTGACTAAACTGTCTTAATTTGTGCATCATTATGTCTGTTGTTCTGTAAACTGTTGCATGTGTTGATAAGTAGCTATATGAGTAACTATATGGGTTATTGATTGGTTGCCCAAGTATTTGTATGGGATACTGAGTGTGTGTGTGGGTGGCTGGGAGGTGTATGACTCTGTGCATAGATGTGTGAGCAGTTGATTCACTAGATGTATGGTTTCAAAAGTGCATGTGGAAACAGCTGTATGGGCGGTTGACTGTGTGCATGAGTGTATTGGTGAGTGAATGGATATCTCAGTGCTACATGTCAAAGTAAGTACATATGTAAAACACAGTACATGTGAGAGTTGACATATATAAATAACTGTGCATAAGAGCCAGTGAATGTGTGAGTGGCTGTATGGATCATTGTGAACTTGTATCAGGGATTGTATAAGAGAGTTAATATGTGTTAGTATATGTTTGAATAAGTAAAGTTTGTATAACTGTATAGTTGAGGAAATGGAGGTGTGATTGATTCTTTGATTGACTGACTAGGTGTGTGAGTAACTCCATGGATGAGTGAAAGTCTGTGAGTGTCTGTTTACACTGATTGTATCTAAGGTTATATTAGAGTCTGAAGAGGTTCATCGTATTATCACATGAATGATATCATCAGTGATGTGATCAGTAATGTCAAATGAGATGTCATCAGTGATGTCATTTGAGATGTCATCAGTGATGTCATTTGAGATGTCATCAGTGATGTCATCAGTGATGTCACTGACCATGTCATGAATGATGTAATATGTGACATCATCAGCAGTGGATTGCGGGTGCGCGATATATAGTTAGTGCAACTAACTATATATGGAATTTCAATGGTTTTGTGTGAGTAAAATAAGGTTTTGTAAATGCGAATTCCTAACTATATATGGTCTATAACCTATGGTTTTTTCAGTGAATATATATATATATATATATATATATATATATATTACCTACTGGCGGTCGCCAGTAGGTATATATAGTTAGGATTTTTTCTCTATGGGACTTTTGAAAATTCTATGTCTAATAACTTTGGCGTTTGTGGACGGAATCGGCTGAAATTTTCAGGAAAATGGCACATTTTGTTTCTGAGCAGCTCCTGGAAATTTGGGGGGGGTTCGTCAAGGGGGGGCCGAGAAAAAAGGGGGGTCCCAAAACGCGTTTTTCCCATTCATTTTTCCATAGGGCGGTTGGACTCACTTTTAGCTCGAACGGCTGAATGGATTTGCACGAAACTTGGCAAAATTGTAGGGACTGTTAGCCCGATGTGCCTTTGCTAGGTCTCAATATATGTGCTCCAGTAGTTTTTGAGAAATTAACGTTCAAACCAAGATATATATCTGTAACAGCGCTCTGGGCAGCGATCCGGTCCGCTTACTTTTCGCTTATCGGAACTTTGCGCGCAGAAAGCTGATTGGCTCTCCGGTGTCTGTCAACATTCTAAACAGTCCGGTGCGGCCGCCATCTTGTCTCTCGGTAGGATCGAGAGAGAAGAAAAGGTGAAAAACTAAGGGGGAATTTAATGAAAGGGGGCAAGGTATCCCCCTCTTCACCCCCTAGGAATGTTGTTGGGGTTATTAAAGGGTCCCGTGGGGAAAATAAATAAAAAAATGATTTTTCACGGTAGAAGCGCTTCACGGGCCGCGAACTGGGCCGCAAACTGGTAGCGAAACGGGAATTCGCCATTTTGTGCTTCGTTAATTAAATTACTAGTTATAAGGGGGTGCGGGAGACGTATCCTAATCCCCTATGTTTCCTGAGGGTGGCTGAGGAGGCTGATATATGTTGATACATCTCTTCCAGCGGCTGTGCGTGAGCTTTTTTTTTTTTTTGCTGCGTGACAGTCCGGAGCGGCCGCCATCTTGTCTCTCGGTAGGATCGAGAGAGAAGAAAAGGTGAAAAACTAAGGGGGAATTTAATGAAAGGGGGCAAGGTATCCCCCTCTTCACCCCCTAGGAATGTTGTTGGGGTTATTAAAGGGTCCCGTGGGGAAAATAAAAAAAAAAATGATTTTTCACGGTAGAAGCGCTTCACGGGCCGCGAACTGGGCCGCAAACTGGTAGCGAAACGGGAATTCGCCATTTTGTGCTTCGTTAATTAAATTACTAGGTATAAGGGGGTGCGGGAGACGTATCCTAATCCCCTATGTTTCCTGAGGGTGGCTGAGGAGGCTGATATATGTTGATACATCTCTTCCAGCGGCTGCGCCATCTGGCCTTTTTTTCGAATGCCACAATTTTGTCGTGCACGGCAGCCATTTTAGATGCCAGGCTGGTCCCAGGCTATCACCTAACCCTGCGGATGTAGTTTATGGCCCCAGCTGTAGAGAATTCAGACATGCCAACCCTCCTGATTCAGGCGTGTGACTACTGATTTCAGTGCTAGTCTCCCGCCTCCCGATTTCTGCAAGCAAAAACCCGGGGGCATATTACGAACAACTAGCGATAATTTTTGTCTCTAACTTGTTTAGAGACAAAAATTATCGCCGCACATCGGTGATTTTTATCGCAGATAAACCTTGCTATTATCGCAGAAAAGTCAGCGATATTCATGTATTATTGACCTAATGCTCTTAGCCATGTTATCCACCTCCCATTGGATAACATGGCTAAGAACTGCTCAGGGCAGGTGTTAGATTTGGGAGATATTCGCGCTTAGCGCGAATATCTCCAAAAGTTGGTAATAGAAGGTAGCGATGTTAGGGACTGTTTCCAGTCGCTAACATCTTGGCACGCCACTTTGCATGTCATTAGTGATAAATATCACTGACATGCAAAGCGGGGCCCAAGATGGTCGCTATCTCCTTTTAGCTGTCACTAACTGGTGTTAGCGACAGCTTGGTAATAGGGAGATAATTTTATCTCCGCTTTCATGGCTTTTAAAGCCAAAAAAGCGGAGATAAACCCCCTTGATAATATGCCCCACGATTCCTTGGGGGTTTCAGCTGACAGGGCTTGGTATTGTGTTACATGGTTATTTTTCCATGAAACGTCAGAGGGTCGATGCAGGGGTTCTAGAAGAGGTGATAAACCATTTAAGCCTCATGAACAAGCGCATGGTTTTTTAAAGATTTGTGAAGTACTCGGGGCGGCGGTGTGTGTGTGCCGTCTTTCAGGAGCGGGCGGGGGGGCACTGCCAGCAACTTGCCAGGTCAGGTAGTGTTCAACACGTGCATCACCCTTTCTCTGTCTGCTATTGCGCTCCATGCTTCGGAAAGGTAAGAAAAAGAACGTGCATTTGAGTTTGAAATGTCCGATCCTGCAGCAGCACACTTCCAAAGCCCACACATGACAATAACCCGATTCAAGGCCCCATTCACCCGTTTTTCAAAAAATAGATAACACTCCAACAAATTAAGGTTATAAAACTTTATTAACTTTTAACGATAATGAACAGAACAAAAACTAAAAACATTTAAACATTTATTAACACAAAAAGCAACAATGGTTAGAAGCTGTCTTTTGTGCGAATAGTCCCAAGGCAGCACAACGTGCAGAGTTCTGGACGGCACCCAGGTGATGTCGCCTGGGTGCCGCACTGGTTTAGGGATCCTACAATGCTGCTCCGAAAATTGGCGTGGGGCGTCCTGGGTGGGGCGGGGGGAGGCCTCGTCAGTAGCGGTCTGTTGTGCGAATAGTCCCAAGGCAGCACAACGTGCAGAGTTCTGGACGGCACCCAGGTGATGTCGCCTGGGTGCCGCACTGGTTTAGGGATCCTACAATGCAGCACAGAAAAACAGCGTGGGGCGTCCCGGGTGGTGCGGGGGGAGGCCTCGTCAGTAGCGGTCTGTGTCCAGTGTCACATGGCTGACACAACATGTACGACAGGCACCCAGGTGATGTCCAGTAAACTGCCGCACTGGTTTTGGTATCCTACAATGCTGCTCCGAAAATTGGCGTGCGGCGGCCCGGGGGGGGGGGGGGGGAGGCGGCGTGAACGGGCCTCCCCAGGTGGCGGCCATCTAGCTGAGTTGCGCTCGCTCTTGCGGCCACAGCGTCTCGCTCACCATGTTGTGGAGTTGCTCCCACTCTTGCAGTGCAGCGATAGGCGGCTGCCACATGGCTGTCAAAATGGCGGACGGCTCTTCGGTTTTGGGCCTGGTCCACTGAAATGGCCCTGGGACACCTTGGAAGTCGGACGCTTGCCTGCTAGGGCTTGGGCTCCATTCTCGAAAAGCGTCCCCTCAGCCGTGAAGATTGTATAAAAGTCTTGGGGGCCCCCGACTCCCGCAGGCTTCCGGTGGGGAGCGGCTGCCATGATTGCTCGCGGAATGACCACGACGGAGCCACGAGATGGTGGTGCTCTCATGCTGACGCCAGCTTCAGTCTGAATGATCCAGAAACAAGGTGGGGCTTTCATCGTTTGGGAAAAAAAATGTTCTAAACCAATGAAAAGTGTTATTTTTAGGTCATATGACCAAGCCTTCCATCTTTAGGAAACCAAAAGTAAAATGAACCAATGAAAAGTTTTATAAACAAGTCACATGACCTGTTCTGCGGCATAGGGCTACAAAAAGCGTAGAAAATCCGTTGGCACGTGAGGCGGCGTCAGTAGCGGACCGATGTGCGAATAGGCCGAAGGCAGCACAACGCGTCGAGATGCGGATGGCACCGAGGTGGTGTCCAGCAAATTGCCGCACTGGTGTGGCCATCCTACAATGCTGCGCCGAAAGACGGCGTGTCCAGCTGAGTTGCGGTCACTGTCAGTAGCGGACCGATGTGCGAATAGGCCGAAGGCAGCACAACGCGTCGAGATCCGGATGGCACCGAGGTGGTGTCCAGCAAATTGCCGCACTGGTGTGGCCATCCTACAATGCTGCGCCGAAAGACGGCGTGTCCAGCTGAGTTGCGGTCACTGTTGCGGTACAGTGACTCGAACGCACCGAGATCCGGATGGCACCGAGGTGGTGTCCAGCAAATTGCCGCACTGGTGTGGCCATCCTACAATGCTGCGCCGAAAGACGGCGTGTCCAGCTGAATTGCGGTCACTGTTGCGGTACAGTGACTCGAACGCGCCGAGATCCGGATGGCACCGAGGTGGTGTCTAGCAAATTGCCGCACTGGTGTGGCCATCCTACAATGCTGCGCCGAAAGACGGCGTGTCCAGCTGAGTTGCGGTCACTGTTGCGGTACAGTGAGTCGAACGCGCCGAGATCTGGATGGCCAAGTTTCAAGTTTCATCTGGCAGTTTTTCTCCATCCCTCCTGGATCAAAGAAGGTGAATGCTAAATATGCCACCTGCCTCATCTGAACATATGAAGTTAACTTGTATACACTGTGGTGCTATGCTGTCCTATGGCAACATGAGCATCAACCTGATGAATACGGCATTCGAAAATCATAAATGCCCTAATGCACCCAAGAAGTAATTTTTTTTTTGCTCCAGTTGAGCCGTTTTCAATGCCTGTTTTTTGTTGTTTCCCCTCCATCAAGAACAAAACAAAAATACAAGGCGCTAAGATCCGAATGGCAAGTCCTGGATGTTGAGTGCCTCAGTTGAGAGTTCTGAGCAGTGCTTGTAAGACTGTCTGAAGCTTATTTGCACCTGCTGCAGCTTCACTAGGTCCGGCGGAACTTTTTTCCTTTTCCTTTCTGCTTCTTTTCCTACAATGCGTTTCATCTGAAGACACGACCAGGTCCCTGAATGTGTGCAGGGGGACGCTATTGATTGAATGAAAATGGCGGCTTGACACAAAGCTGACTCAAGCGTTACTGTTGGTGCTATACAGACAAAAATTGGTTTTCAGTTTGTACATTCTTCAGGTTTTTTTTTTCCATCCAAGTCTGATTGAGAGTTTGTAGAAAAATGGCTTCAGATTTTCCACATACTACTCTTCAACATTCTTCCTAAATGTAACAATGTGAAACTCACTAGGAGAACGGCTGTTTCTGTTTCCTTTCAAAATGCTGCCACCAATATTTTCTGAATGGAAGACACCATCTTGTAGCATAAAGGGCCGAAAGGGGTTCTGGTCTGGCCGATGGTTGGTGGAGACATTTTGACTATATCTTGGACCTGCCCGGCCTCGCCCAAAATGGCGCCGGTATAAATGGGACTCGTAACTCTTTGCCCGCAAATGTATATCTAGAAAATGTTATTGTAAGTGGCCCTGTCGTATTTTAATTACAAAATGTACGTCCACCGATTCCGCAACTGTTAGACACCTTTGTTCTTGTCACCTAATGGCCCGCTCGTTACGTTCTTCTACAGTGTAAATGTCTCCTCATCATATACGATTTCAGTTTGCTCCGTGGCCGGCCCACGTGGTTATAGGCCCGTATTTGTATACTGACATTTTCACAATAAAGGTTTTTAAAACAAAACACGGTAGTAGTATTTTCATTTGTAAAGTTTTTACTTTTAGTGACTGTTTTCGAATCAGTAAAAGGCAAGTGAAATAAAGCAGTCCAATTACATGACGGATAAAAGGTATAATATGTAGGAACGCAGTAAAGATAAATGGTCAAGGGCAGTTGTGTTTTTCATGTCTGCAACATAAAGTGATCGATAAGAATCTGATAATCAGGCGTATCGGCGACTAAGACAGCAGGCCGAATCTCTTTTACTCAACGGCTCCGTCATGGAAGGAAGAAACGCCCTTTTTCTCGAAAAAGGAATATATTTTACTTGCAAGACAGTTGTAAATTTTCCGGGAAAGTACATTAGCCTGGAATATTATAACATATGTTTGAAAAAAAAATATTGTTCGAAAATAATAAAAAGCGTAATTTTTAGGTCATATGACCAAGCTTTTCATCATTAAATTAACAAAAGTAAAATGAACCAATGAAAAGTTTTATTAACAAGTCACATGACCTGTTATGCTTACGTTACGCGCTGCGCGCCGCGCCTCGGATCACTTCCGGGTGCGCTAACGCGGCGTGTCATAAAACGCATTACGCGACAACGTAGGTCAAGAATATAGTCTAAATGTCTCCACCAACCAGCGTTCAGAACACAACCCCTTTCAGCAGTCCAAAAAGTTCTGTTAAATGACAACAGAGGGGACAGGCAACAAGAACCATCAGTCAAAGAGGGGAGGGCAAGTTCTTCTCTTCCGGGTCATGTTGGGGCGCTACCGGAACTGATCGAATTGGTAGTCTACAGTGTTTCTGGATGTTTCAGACTAAAGCTGGCGTCAGCATGAGACCACTACCATCTCGTAGCTCCGTCGTGGCCATTCCACGAGCAATCATGGCAGCCGCTCCCCACCAGAAGCCTGCGGGAGTCGGAGGCCCCCAAGACTTTTGTAGAATCTTCACGGCTGAGGGGACGCTTTTCGAGAATGGGACCCAAGCCCTAGCAGACAAGCGTCCGAGTTCCAAGGTGTCCCAGGGCCATTTTAGTGGACCAGGCCCAAAACCGAAGAGCCGGCCGCCATTTTGAGAGTCCTGTGGCAGCCGCCTATCGCTGCACCGCAAGAGCGGGCGCATCTCAACTACATGGTGAGCGAGACGCTGTAGTCGCAAGAGCGGGCGGAAAACAGCTGAATGGCGGAAGAGGCACAGTGTAGCAAAAGCGGGCGGAATGGCAACTAAAACGATAAAGGGGCACCCCACTACAGCTTGTCTTCAGGTCAAACGGATTGTGGGACAAGGTCCAGAATTGAAGAGTCATCAAAAGGCAAAAAGTTCCGCCGGACCCCGGGAGCCGGCCGCCTATGTCGGGGGCGATCTCAGGCTACACCAGTGCTATAAGACTTGGGGAGGGTGTCGGAGCCAAGCGTCTTCTCCGAGTCCATGGCCATCACACCGCCCCTCAGGGGCCTCCGTCAAGCTGTTTAGGAAGGTAACATATCACATTGTTTTCTAATGCAGTCAGGTCCACAAACGACACTCACTTACTTTGAGAATAGTGAAGCTGCAGTAGGTGGAAATAAGCTTCAGACAGTGTTACAAGCGCTGCTCAGAACTCTTAACTATGGCACCCAACATCCAGAACTTATGCTATTTGAGAATGGTAGTGACATCGAAGCATCTCAGGGACCAAAACCATTAACGTACTTTCACGTATGAAAATCTTACTTGGGGAGGGGGCAGGAGCGAAGCGCCCCCTCCCAGTCAGCGCCACCACACCGTATGTTGAAAATCTGAAGCCATCGTTCTACAAAGTCAACCAAACTTGGATTGAAAAATCTAGAAAAATGTACAAACTGAAAACCAGTTTTGGTCTGCATAGCATCAGTAACAACGCTTGAGTCAGCTTTGTGTCAAGCCGCCATTTTGATTGAACAAAGCACAGGCATTGAAAAAGGCTGAAATTCAGAACTCTAAACTATGGCACCCAACATCCAGGAGCTTGCTATCCGGATCTTGGAGCCTTGTGCTGTTTTCGATCTATTCACACATCGGTCCACTACTGACATCATCTTATAAACCAACGTTATGTAAATAGTTTTTTAATAAAATGTTTTACCCTGTTTCTTTGCTGGTGTGTTGTCTATATTTTTAATATTTGCATAGGGTTTGTCGTTATTTTGTGCGGGATGGGTGATGGAGCCGAGCTGTCTTGCAGCCCTCATGGTGTGGAGCTCAGTTCATCTCACTATTTTCGTATTTCTCAAGAAGGGTTGTTCCTAATATTTCTATTTTAGCGAGGTCAAAAAGAGATCCAATTAGTGGCCTACTGATTTTGCTCGATTACTTTTATTTTTTTACACGATTTTTCACTATCTGCAAAGACTAAACAGAGTATTGCGACTTTGTGCTTGTTTGTAAATAGAGAATGATCCAAAGAGAACCAATTCTAAAACAGTAAATGCTTGGACAACAATCAATCAAATGGAGAGACAAGGAGGCACGACGGATTACAACGGGGGTAAAGGCCTGCGTTAACTACCCTTCAGTATCTGCAAAGAGAGAGTACTACTAAGGCAAAAGAGGGGAGGGGGGGGGGCAGCGTTCAAAGCACATCAGCGTGCATAAATACGAAAATGTTTTTATCTATCACGTACTTGACATTTTAAAGCTTTTCATATTTGCTATTAAAAAACCAATGAAATTCACAGAAAAAACCATAGGTTATAGTGGATATATAGTTAGGAATTTGCATTTACAAAACCTTGAAAATTCAATGAAAAAACCATAGGTTATAGGCCATATATAGTTAGGAATTAGCATTTACAAAACCTTATTTTACTCGCATAAAACCATTGAAATTCCATATATAGTTAGCTAACTATAAGCGCTAACTATATATCGCGCACACGCAATCCACTGCTGATGATGTCACATATTACATCATTCATGACATGGTCAGTGACATCACTGATGACATCACTGATGACATCTCAAATGACATCACTGATGACAACTCAAATGATATCAATGATGACATCTCAAATGACATCACTGATGACAACTCAAATGACATCACTGATGACATCTCATTTGTCATCACTGATCACATCACTCATGTGATAATACAATGAACCTCTTCAGACTCTAATATAACCTTACATACACTCAGTATAAACAGACACTCACAGACTGTCACTCATCCATGGAGTTACTCACACACCTAGTCAGTCATGCAAAGAATCAATCACACCTCCATTTCCTCAACTATACAGTTATACACATCTTACTTATTCAAACATATAATAACACATATTTACTCTCTTATATAATCCCTGATACAAGCTCACAGTGATCGATACAGCCACTCACACATTCACTGGCTCTTATGTTCAGTTATTTATATATCTCAACTCTCACATGTATTGTGTTTTAGATACGTACTTACTTGCACATGTAGCAATGAGAAATCCATTCACTCACCAACACACCCATGCACAGTCAACCGCCCATATAGCTGTTTCCACATGCACTCTTGAACTCATACTCCTAGTGAATCAACTGCTTACACATCTATGCACAGAGTCACGCACCTCCCAGCCACCCACACACACACTCAGCCTCCCATTCAAATATTTGGGCAACCAATCAATAACCCATATGGCCACTCTTATAGCTACTGATCAACACATGCAGCAGCTTACACAACATCAAACATACTGATGCACGAATTAAGACAGTTTAGTCACTAACCCATGTACTCAGTGAGACACATTTAATCACTCACTCATACAGTCAGTCATGCACCTACTAAATTCTTCATCCAGACACTTATACATCCACTCATTCTTCAATATGTGAAACATATTTAAACTTTACAGACACATACAATCACTGGATGTTGTGATCAGTGATGTCATCAGTGATGTCACTGACCATGTCATGAATGATGTAATATGTGACATCATCAGCAGTGGATTGCGTGTGCGCGATATATAGTTAGCGCTTATAGTTAGCTAACTATATATGGAATTTCAATGGTTTTATGCGAGTAAAATAAGGTTTTGTAAATGCTAATTCCTAACTATATATGGCCTATAACCTATGGTTTTTTCATTGAATATATATATATATATATATATTACCTACTGGCGGTCGCCAGTAGGTAGTTATAGTTAGGATTTTTTTCAATGTTAAATCTCAAAATTCTATTTGGAATAACTTTGGCACCGGTTGACGAATCTGCCTGAAAATTTCCTGAAAATGGCCTCGTCGAGCTCCGGTCCTTCCCTGAAAGTTTGGGGGGGATACGTCATGCGGGGGCCGAGATAAAAGGGGGGTCCCAAAATGCATTTTCCCCATGTTAATTTCCATAGGGCGGTCAATTTCACTTTTAGCCCGAACGGCTGAATGGATTTACACCAAACTTGGCAAAATTGTAGGGACTGGTAGCCCGATGTGCCTTTGCTATGTCTCAAGATATGTGCTCCAGTGGATTTTGAGTAATTTAGGTCCAAAAAAATATATATATCTATAGGCGCTCTCCGGAGCGCGCACTTGAGTGCGCTCCTGGCGCGACACGCGACTTGCGCGCAGAAAGCTGATTGGCTCTTGGGTGTCTGTAAACATTCTAAACAGTCTGGAGCGGCCGCCATCTTGTGTCTCGGTAAAATCGAGACACAAGGGGTTTGAAAAAAAAAGGGGCAAATGACCATAAGGGGGAAGAGTAGACCCCCTCTGACCCCCTAGGTTTGATGTAGGGACTAAAATAGGGTCCTGCAGGGCATTAAAAAAAAATTTTCGTTTTGCGCGGGGGAAGCGCATGGTACGCGCACCGGCGAAGCACGGGGAAAATCCAGGACCATATTTATGAAGGCCTTGCGCTGTTAGTTTTGCGCCTCCTGTGCGTCAATTTTTGTGACGCACCAGCGGTGTAAAAAAATGCGCATTGTTATGCAATATTTAAAAAGTGACGCATCTATCTAGATGCGTCACTTTTTAAATATAGTGCAACGAGGCACATTTTATTACACTGCTGGTGTTATGCGTCACTTTTCTGTGCGCACTCCTTATGACATTCCAGATGTGTCATATTTAATGTATGACGAATCATGTTGCAAGGAGTTACAGATACGTCAGTATTTCTGACATATCTGTAAACATAAAAGTGATGCGAGGCAGGTGCAAGATTTTGACGCAACAGCATCCTAAAAGTGACGCAGAGAAATCTTATAGATTTCAGTACGTCGTTATTACCAAGCTTTTTGCGGGGGAATGCCCCCTTTGCATACATTATACCTGACGCTGATATAATGTGGCGCAGAGTTTTAAAAAGTGACCCATGTACCTAGATGCGTCACTTTTTAAAAATAGCGTCAGGTATAATGCATGCAGAGGGGGTGTTCTCCCGCAAAAAGCTTTGTAATAGCGACGCAGTGAAATCTTTGAGATTTCACTGCGTCAGTTTTAGGATGCTGTTGCGTCAAAATCTTGTGCCTGCTTTACAGCAGGTGTTAGACTGAGGCAAGACCTTTCACATGCTGCTTTCCCCATTTGAAAGGACACATTACTGGAGTTGCGTCACTTTTGTGACGCACTCCAGCAATGCGTTACTTGGAATGTCATAAGGAGTGCGCACAGAAAAGTGACGCATCGCACCAGTGGTGTAAAAAAATGTGCCTCGTTGCGTTATATTTAAAAAGTGACGTATCTAGGTAGATGGGTCACTTTTTAAAATCAAGCGCCACATTATATCTGCGTGAGGTATAATGCATGCAGAGGGGGTGTTCCCCCACAAAAAGCTTTGTAATAGCGACGCAGTGAAATGTTTGAGATTTCATTGCGTCACTTTTAGGATGCTGTTGCATCCTTTAAATATAGTGCAACGAGGCACATTTTATTACACTGCTGGTGTGATGCGTCACTTTTCTGTCCACAGTCCTTATGACATTCCAGATGTGTCATATTTAATGTATGACGAATCATGTTGCAAGGAGTTACAGATACGTCAGTATTTCTCACATATCTGTAAACATGAAAGTGACGCGAGGCAGGCGCAAGATTTTGACGCAACAGCATCCTAAAAGTGACGCAGAGAAATCTCATAGATTTCAGTACGTCGTTATTACCAAGCTTTTTGCGAGGGATTGCCCCCTCTGCATACATTATACCTGATGCAGATACAATATGGCGCAGAGTTTTAAAAAGTGACCCATGTACCTAGATGCGTCACTTTTTAAAAAATAGTGTCAGGTATAATGCATGCAGAGGGGGTGTTCCTTGCAAAAAGCTTGGTAATAATGACGCAGTGCGTCACTTTTAGGATGCTGTTGCGCCAAAATCTTGCGCCTGCTTCACAGCAAACCTTTCACATGGTGCTTTTTCCATGTGAAAGGACACATTACTGGAGTTGCGTCACTTTTGTGACGCACTCCTGCAATGCGTTACTTTTGTGTTTACAGATATGTCAGAAATACTGACATATCTGTAACTCCTTGCGAATTGATTAGTCATATATTAAATATGACATATCTGGAATGTCATAAGGAGTGCGTCCAGAAAAGTGACGCATCGCTGTTTTCACGTAGCGATGCGTCACTTTTCAGAAATGAGGCCTCCAGTTTATTCACTGTGTCATAACTTTCTTTTCTAACACTCACCTTCTTTCATTCCTCCTACTTCACTTCCTTTCACCTCTCATACCTTTCTGTTCTTTCTTACTCATTCTCCTTTCAATTATCAATGCACTATATTTCACTTACTCTTCATTTTTTAAGAATATAGCTCTTTGATGAGAATTGGAGGTAGTTCTGAAAAGAACTTTTGGTTTTCTTCTTTTAACTGAACAGGAACAAAAACAGGGAATGGAAACTGCTCAACAGGAGCAAAAAGAAAAGAAAAAATTAGGGGTGGGAAGGGCAGCGATGGTTCTCCAATGCTCGAACCATGAGCAGGACACTTTGCTCCCCATAGGTGAGGAGTTGATTGCAGTATCTGCATTTGACGACCCCATGGTTAAATGCAGGTTGTATGTTTGCTACCTGCTCCTGTGATTGTTCTCTTCCAGAAGAAGTTGCTCCTCCTGTTGATGTAGAGGCCCCATCTCTGGGAACCTCTTGTGCCAGAGCCCTGACACTTTCCCGGGCAAAATTCTGGGGGTGCCTCCTCTCCACATGGCGAATCATGGTGAAGTTGCCAAAAGAGTATTTTTTTGGGGGGTTACCCCGTGACAGGACCTGTTTGCAGATCCTGCACTCTACTTTTGGTGCATTCACCTTCTTCTGGTCTGCTGGAAACTTAAAAAATTTCCAGATGAAATGTTCTTTTACCTTCGGCTGAGGAGGCTCTTCATCAATGAAATCATTGGAGTCATCTTCACTGCTGGATGGTCTGGCAGCCATGATTAATCAAGGAATATGGAACAGCAAAAAAGGCAGGTCTTTCAGTCACAAAAGTGAAAGAAGAAGTGAAGGAAATGGGTGGGGATTTCATTCATTGTAAAAAAAAACTGTTAGCAACCAATGAAAAGTGTTATTTTAGGGTCACATGACCCGACGCGTTTACGCTGCGCGCTCCGGAGCACTTCCGGTGCGTTTACGCAGCGCGATCGTAGGCGCTTCCGGGGCGCAAACATGGCGCGATCGTAGGCGCTTTTGCGTGCGTTTATGCGCCGCAAACGTAGGCGCTTCCGAGGGCACTTACGTTGCGCGCCGAAGTGACGTCATCAATCTTTTATAGAAATGCATAATCATTTTCCTTATTAAAAAAAACTAATTTTATTTGTATGGTACGAAATGTTTTGCATTATTATTAACTTTTCATTCATATTTTTTTTCACGAATGACAGTTGCGCTCTGGGTGCGCTTTCAGATGAGCTCTCGGAAAAGCTTACCGGAGAGCTTAGCTGAAAGCTTCCCGGAGCGCGCACCCAGAGCGCAAAAGAAAAAAATTATATAAAAAAAATGAATACTTAAAAAAAAACAGCAAATTGTAAAAAAAAAAAAAGGTTAGAAACTCGATATATAAAGGAATTAGCATTTAAAAAACCTATGAAATTCACTGAAAAAACCATAGGTTTCACACCAGTTATAGTTAGGAATTAGCATTTAAAAAACCTATGAAATTCACTGAAAAAACCATAGGTTTCACACCAGTTATAGTTAGGAATTAGCATTTAAAAAACCTATTAAATTCACTGAAAAAACCATAGGTTTCACACCAGTTATAGTTAGCTGGAAATTTTACTGATATAAAACCATTGAAATTCCCACGTTATAGTAAGATGGACTCACTATAACTTGCGCGTGCAATGCACTGCTGATGATGTCTTATTAAGCCAGTTAACCAATCAATTTTTAAAAACCATCCATTTAGACACTTATTTAAACATTTATTCTTCCATCAACTTTTACATATACATATATAAAATATATTTATTTTTCAGAAAGACACACATTCACTGGATGGTGTCATCAGTGATGTCATGAGTGATGTCACTGACCATGTCATGAGTGATGTAATATGTGACATCATCAGCAGTGCATTGCACGCGCAAGTTATAGTGAGTCCATCTAACTATAACGTGGGAATTTCAATGGTTTTATATCAGTAAAATTTCCAGCTAACTATAACTGGTGTGAAACCTATGGTTTTTTCAGTGAATTTAATAGGTTTTTTAAATGCTAATTCCTAACTATAACTGGTGTGAAACCTATGGTTTTTTCAGTGAATTTCATAGGTTTTTTAAATGCTAATTCCTAACTATAACTGGTGTGAAACCTATGGTTTTTTCAGTGAATATATATATTGTTATGGCAGGGTGACAAACAGAGTGCACAATTGTTCATTGATTCTATCAATATGAACAATGAGAATCTGAAATTCACTAGTTCTATTAGTGAATGTGAGGCTGAATTCCTGGATGTCAAAATACAGATCCACAATGGCCAGATGACTACTAAATTACATCGCAAAAGTACTGCTGGCAACAGTATCTTGCACGCCAGCAGTGCACATCCCCGCCATGTGGTTGACAACATTCCCCTAGGTGAACTATTGAGAATTAAGCGAATATGCAGTACAGAATCTGATTTGGTATCTTGTACCAATGAAGCTTTGGCTAGGTTTCGTGCTAGGGGGTATCGTGAATCTGTCCTTACAACGGCTTTGGCCAAGGCTAAAACGAGATCCCGTGCCTCCTTACTTGAAACGAACAACAGTGCTAATACATCCAGCACTTCTGATGAGGACAATACTAATCCGAGGTTCCTCACGCCATACAGCAGACAGGCAAGACAAATAAAAGCTATTCTCTCTAAAAGATGGCCAGTGCTTGCCACTGATCCTGTACTTAAACCTCAACTAGCAGATATTCCCACTGTCACCTTCAGGAAGGGTCCCTCTCTCAGATCCCATGTCTGCCATGATTTTCCTGAATTAAGAAAAAAACAGGAATGGTTGAAAACCAGATCTGGCTTCTTACGCTGCACCTCCTGCAGGGCTTGTAAATTTGGCAAAAGTACCCGGCAATACAATACGCCATTCAGTCCAGACCCAATACAAATCAGGGGCCAATATAATTGCAAGACTGAATTTGCCATATATGTCTTAACCTGCACATGTGGACTCAGGTATGTCGGCAGCACTCGACAACCTGTACACGTCAGGATCCTCCAGCATCTACGTGCAATTGTTAATAACGACCCAACTTACCCTGTAGCCAGGCACTTCAAGGCAATGCACAACAACAAATTGGAGTGCCTGTCCTATTTTGTCATCTCCGCAATTGATAAACCCAGGAGAGGCGGGGATAGGTTAAAGATGCTGAGAAGAATGGAATCTCATTTCATTCTTGAGCTAGACAGTAGATCCCCCAATGGTCTCAATAACACGGAAGACCTACATGTGTTTTTGTAATTCATGCCCTGTTTCTGTCCACTATTCTGTACATTACCTTGGGTGGTGGGTTTTAGTCGGTTCATGCCCCCGCCCCCTTTTCCACATGTTTCATAATTTTTGTCTCCTTGTTGGGTTGTTGCACGTATCATTTTTATATTACTTTATGGTGATTTATCATTTAGGTGTTTATATTTATTTCTTTTTGCACACTTTACTGAGGACATAGACATTATTAGTTTGTTCTGTATTCCGTGTAAATACATGTCTCTATAACAGTCCCCTTTTTTTGACCATGATATTCCCGTGATTAAATGCCTTTGTAGCCCATGCCGTACCACTTTGCAGCTACAGTCATATGTTTACATATCTTGCTGGTTTGCACATTGATAGTTACAGATGTAACAAAATATGGTTTACATTTTAGCATATTTTGCACATTACCAATATTATTAATACTGGCTTTTAATCGCATCTGTTATGATAAAAAACTTAACCTTTTTAATATGCACTATGCACTTTAATAAGCTATTTTTTACTATCAATATTATTGATTGGGAAGGCGAATGTATATATTTACTGTGGGCTATATACAATTGTTCAGCATTTGCATTCTATGCCTGGTATAGAAAAAAAGTTTTTCTAAACTTTTTTAACTTTTATATCATGGGTTTTATCTGTGTCAATTGAATATTTGGATTTTAACCTGTAAATGCAACATTCAAAACTGTTATTTTTTTCCATGCAATTTGGAAGACAGACTAGGCTACCATTTACTTGTAGTTTGTCCTCACTGTTTATTATCACATGGTGTACTAAGAAAAAAAGAGGAGAAAAAAATGCACTTTTTTTCACTGTTTAGTGAGCACTATTTAAAACGGATGCATTACCGGCACTGACTGTCTGTGAGCAAGGGCGGATGCCCGAAACGCGTCAGATTGCCTGGTTGGACTTCTAAATAAAGAACTGTGCTTATAATTATTGGATCCGCGTGGTTTCCTGGGTCGTTGAATTCGGAGCTCGGTGACTGCATTTGTCTATATATATATATATATATATATATATTCAATGAAAAAACCATAGGTTATAGTCCATATATAGTTAGGAATTTGCATTTACAAAACCTTGAAAATTCACTGAAAAAACCATTGGTTATAGACCATATATAGTTAGTGATTAGCATTTACAAAACCTTAATTTACTCGCACAAAACCATAGAAATTCCATATATAGTTAGAAGCGCTAACTATATATCGCGCACCCGTAATCCACTGCTGATGATGTCACATATTACATCATTCATGACATGGTCAGTGACATCACTGATGACATCACTGATGACATCTCAAATGACATCACTGATGACATCACTGATGACATCTCATTTGACATTACTGATCACATCACTGATGATATCATTCATGTGATAATATGATGAACCTCTTCAGACTCTAATATAACCTTAGATACAATCAGTGTAAACAGACACTCACAGACTGTCACTCATCCATGGAGTTACTCACACACCTAGTCAGTCATGCAAAGAATCAATCACACCTCGATTTCCTCAACTATACAGTTATACAAACTTTACTTATTCAAACATATACTAACACATATTTACTCTCTTATACAATCCCTGATACAAGTTCACAATGATCCATACAGTCAGTCACACATTCCCTGGCTCTTTTGCACAGTTATTTATATATGTCAAGTCTCACATGTACTGTGTTTTACATATGTACTTACTTTGACATGTAGCACTGAGATATCCATTCACTCACCAATACACTCATGCACACAGTCAACCGCCCATACAGCTGTTTCCACATGCACTTTTGAAACCATACATCTAGTGAAACAACTGCTCAGACATCTATGCACAGAGTCATACACCTCCCAGCCACCCACACACACACTCAGTCTCCCATACAAATACTTGGGCAACCAATCAATAACCCATATAGTTTCTCATATAGCTACTTATCAACACATGCAACAGTTTACAGAACAACAGACATAATGATGCACAAATTAAGACAGTTTAGTCACTAACCCATGCACTCAGTGCGACACATTTAATCACTCACTCATACAGTCAGTCATGCACCTACTAAATCCTTCATCCAGACACTTATACATCCACTCATTCTTCAATATGTAAGACATATTTTAACTTTACAGAAACATACAGTCACTGGATGTTGTCATCAGTGATGTCATCAGTGATGTCACTGACCATGTCATGAATGATGTAATATGTGACATCATCAGCAGTGGATTGCGGGTGCGCGATATATAGTTAGCGCTTCTAACTATATATGGAATTTCTATGGTTTTGTGCGAGTAAATTAAGGTTTTGTAAATGCTAATCACTAACTATATATGGTCTATAACCAATGGTTTTTTCAGTGAATTTTCAAGGTTTTGTAAATGCAAATTCCTAACTATATATGGACTATAACCTATGGTTTTTTCATTGAATTTCAATGGTTTTTTAAAAGCTAATATCTGTAGCTGTAAAATATATTCTTCTTTAAATCTTGAAATATATGTTTCATGTTCTTTAGACAATTTTTTTAAAACATTTTTTTTGTTTCGCTCCCAGTCCGCCAACCGGTCAGCTTTCCGTTTGCTCAATTTAAAGCCGCGGCTTAGTACGCGAACCAGTAAACGTTCCTTTAGCGTAACTGTTACGTTCGCATGACGTTTTGCGTTATCGCGTAATACGTCATTGGACGCGCCAAGTTAGCGGACCCGGAAGTGGACCGGAAAGCGGAGCAAAGCGCGAAACGTAAACACAGCAGGTAATGTGACTCGATAATTACACTTTTCATTGGTTCATTTCACTTTTGGTTTCCTAATGATGTAATACTTGGTCATGTGATATAAAATTAACACTTTTCATTGGTTTAGAATTTTTCCTTCTCCCAAATGATGAAAACCCCTCCTTCTTTCCTCACTCTGACTTTCATCTTGGTGAGAGAAAGACCTTTTTTGATTCATCAGCAATGGCTTCAATGGTTGCTTCTGCCAGTGTGCCCCCACCACCTCCTCCACCTCCTCATGGGAAGAAAAGACTACCTGCTTCACTAATTATAGAAGAGGAGGAAAATCAAGAAGAGGAGGAAGAGGAAGAAAATGACGAGTTTTTGCCAGAGGAGCCCAGGAGATATAATAGGAAAGAAAATTATATCTGGCAATTTTTTAAATTTCCTGCTGACCAAAAAAAAGTAAATGCCAGATACGTCTTTTGTCGCATTTGCGGCGATCGTCTTTCAAGGGGCACAGACAAAAAGTACAGCTATGGCAATCATACAATGCACAGGCACATGAGTCGATGGCACCCTAACAATTACAGCAATGCCCAACTTCGCGACCAACAACAAAATCCGCCAGAAATGGCAAGAAGATCTGTTGTTCAGGAGGTATCGGGACCGGAGGCGAGGGAGGTGATCCCGAACATCCAGATCAACATGGGAGAAGTGAAGCAAGTCTGTGTGTGGTGCAACCAGACACTTTGCTACCGCGAAAGTAGCATTACCCTTATAATGAGAGCCATCACCAATCATGTGTGCCCAAAACGCCCCAAAGAGTAAATTCTTCTTTTTTTTGTTGCTCCTGTTGAGCCGTCTTCGATGAATCATTTTTGTTTCCCCCCTCCCCCCAAAAAATAAAAAAAAATACAAAATGTTCAGAAAAAAACAAAAAAATATAAAAAATGTTCAGAAAACTAAAAAAAAAATATAAAACAACAAAAACAAAAAAAACAGTTCTTTTCAGAACTACCTCCCCATTATTAAAAAAATTGGTAGAATTCTTTGAACTCTGCCAAGCTCTATTTCTATTAGTTCGCTCCCAGTTCGCAGTCCGGTACGCGAACTTTGAGCGTACCAAAAAATTTTTTTTTTAAAAAAGGAACAGTAAGTATAAGGAAAGGAAACAGACAGTTATGTTACAAAAAAAGACAGCTATAGGGAGTAAAGAAAAGATACTGTTACCCGCAATTCACTTCTGATCATGTCATATATTACATAATTTTTGACATGGTCAGTGAGATCATCAGCAGTGGATTGCGAGTAACAGTTTTTTCTGTTTACTTCCTATAGTTGTCTTTCTTGTAACATAAATGTCTTTTCCTATCCTTATACTTACTGTTCTTGTTTTAAAAATTTTTGGAGATCATTCAGAAACAGTAACATTAATAGAGACAGAATTAGTGAATAATAATGAAGAAGTATGAGAAGAGAGGGACTGAGAAAAATACTGGAAGGAGTAGAAAAATTAAGTAATAGAGAAAGGAAGGAGAGAAGTAGCAAACACAGGAAAGTAAAGATTAAAGAAATGAAGCAGTAGAACTAATAGATGTTAAATGTGATAGATTAAATGAATGATTGAGGGTGACGATAAGGTGTGTCCTCTCTAAAAGTTTGTTTCAGGTGAACCGTACTCTGGGTTGCATATCAAATTTATGCTTGTAGAAGAATACAGACGAGATAATAGATGTCAAGACCTACCATTGCAGTAAAACATGCCCACTTATTACATCAATCATAACATAGTCAGTGACATCAACAGCAGTGGAATGCAGGTTAAAAAAGTAGAAAACATTTACCTTATAATTCATGTTAACTTTTCAAGCAAATTTTTCATGCATTCAATCTGTAAAAGAGAGAACAAACATTTCCAAAAATATTAAAACATGTATTTAAAAATTTGAAAAAAGAAGGGAAAAGGTTCAAGAAGAAACAGTTTTTAAACAACTTTGACACTTACAGAAACCTCTACTTCTCTACGACCCCTACACAATCCTAAAGATATTTATTTTAAACAAACAGTATCTTCATGCTGATGAAATGAGGCCTATTTTGAAACATGATGCTTCTTTTGCATTGCTTATGTCTCACAATAGTGATGCAATAACAGCGCAAAAGAGATGTAAAACCATCATAAAATTGTGTCAAACATTTTAAATGATTGTTTTAGGATGCAAATAAGATGTGTGCTTTCAAGAGCTTTCTTTGAGGTGAGGCCTATTTCTTTTTTTAAAAAAAAAACAGTACCTAGAAGTACAGCACTATAAGCATTAAAATTGACACTTACAGAAGACTCAGCTTCTCCATATCTACCTCACATTTCTAAATGTATATCATAATTTCAAAAAGCATAACATTAATTATACATGTTAAATGGTTTATTTTTGCTGTTCTCAGAATGTATCAAATTTCACTTAAATCAGTGACTTGAAGGTATTCATCATGTAACAGCGGGGAAAAAAAAACACAATCAAAATGACTGTGTTTAAAAAACCCATACAAACTAAGAAAACTGATTTCAAAACTCCTTAAAATTAACTTACTTTCAATGACGTCGAAGGATCTCCTATGAACAGCATCCACTCTGTTGTGCTATAAATATTTTCAGCCCGCCACTTTCTGAAAGAAAACCTCCATCGATACGAAAAATATGTTACCTAGAAAAAAAGACTTCTCTCATTCTATCACATGTTTCCACTAGGCCAAATCATGTTGCCGCGATTCGCAAGTCTTGTAATTCTTCCAATCAAATCCCGACATTTTCTATTTTCGCAACTTTCAAAAAGAAAACATTTGAGATTATTTTCACAATCCTGGACTACTAATATCTTACTCTTCTTTGTCACTCATGTTCTCCTTTTCCTATGACACTGATACTGCTTACTATGAAGCAGACTTACTTGCATCAGGTTTATATAGTTGGATTTTTAATCTAGACAGCATTGCAGACTTACATTCCCTCTACTTAAAATTTTGGTTTTAAAAACACCAGATAAGAATTTTTAAGGTCAAACGGCAATTTTTTTTTGAAAGTTACAACGGAATCATTGCAGAATGACCAGCCGTTTTGAGACTTTAAGTAAGCTGTATAATGTCCTGATGTTGTTGATAGACCATCGTGATAGATAATTGCTACAGTTACAAAAGTCCTCCCTGATATTGACAGCTGAGAAGCCACAAAATTTTTTATTGAAGTTTACAATTTTGATCCATCAGGCCTACATCGTTGGATCATTAAAATGACATACTGGCCATATCTACGTATAAATAATGTTGACATCATATCACATTTACATTGGCTACACTCCATGTTGTGATCCGCTGCATTTACTAGCTTATTAAAGGACACTGATTTACTGTCTGGCAAAGTTAAATATATAAATCTTTCTGAGTCTACACTAGTAGTACTTGATACCAAACAGTTATCGCAGTCATGCTGCCATTGATAAGAAAGCCCAAACAGGTGATCTACATCTACACCCTCATCTTGCAATACATCAAGCATATACATTAAAAACTCCTGACAATCTTGCTGATTATTTTCAGAGAAGTCTGTTTGACCTGAACATTCATCTAACAGATAACGAACTTCAGACACACTTTCTACTTTTGTTCGATCACTGCTACATTTCTCGAAAACAGAATTCAACAAACAGCATAAAATTTGTTCTGAATTCAACAGAATCTGTTCTCTTAAACTCTGTAGTGAAAAGAGAACATTAACCACTACATTTGCATAGCAGTTGACACCAGAACTGTTTTCAAATTGAAAACCGACAACATCTTCAACAGAATCCACTTTCTTTCTGGTAACAATTTTCGGTTCATTGACTTTTAGTCTTTTTGCAACAACCTCCCTACTATTACTGATATTTCTACGTTTCCGGCCTACCACACGTTTCTCAAACAAAGGATATTGAGGCAAATGTGGCGCATACTCTCTTCTTAACCTATTGTATTCCTTAACACAATCTAGATCCGCACAAATGTTTGTGACATCACAGTCAATCAAGTACAATCCCGATAAAGTTCTAACTCGTGACAATGCCACATATGCCATACCCTCCTTGAACACAGAACTGCCAATATTCACCAATGCACAGTCTACACTTAAACCTTGCGATTTATGAATTGTCACCGCATATGCCAAGCAAACAGGAAACTGTTTACGGCGAACATATAAGTCTTTAACAAGCAAAAACCTAGCAGAACAACGACCAATTTGCTGTACTTCCTCAATGCCATCAAATTTAATTCTTAAAAATTCTATTCCATCTCTATTTCTGTATTTCTCAAAATCAACAACATTGCCCATTGATCCATTTACCAGACCTCTTTCTACATGTAAATTCCTTCTCAAAATGATTCGGCAATTTAAACACACATTCAAAGTCTTTTCAAAACCCGCTGTTTTGGATATAGTCTTCTCTAATGAATCCAATTTTGATTTCAAATTGTCTGATAAAATAATTGTTGATCCCATATGCTCTAATTTGTCGATAGCTTCAAGTTTCACAATCTCTTGCTTTTCTAAATTCAACATTTTGTTGTTGAAAATGGCACATTCTGCAAGAGTTGGCATCAAACATATCCCGGATTTCTTCTCAGTAATTTTCTGAAAAATATTCTCAGGCACAATCTCTTGTTTGGGATATAAATTTGTCAGTAATCGTGCATTTAAAGCTTCTTTCCCATGCTCGGTCACTTTTCCAATTCTAATATCTTGTAGAATATTCTTGTAATCTTCATCCTTTGCCTGACGCATATTTTCATGCAGTTCAGCATAATTGAAGTTTAACCATATATTGACGTTGCCAATGCTCCCTAGGCACTTCCTGGTATCTTCATGCGTGAGTATTTTGAACACAGGTTGACCTTTTACTGGTGTCAGCTGCAGAAGATCTCCAAAAACAATGATGTGTTTGCCACCAAATAACACATCATATTCAGTTTTAAGTACTTCTTGCATTCTCAAATGCACAAAGGCAAGCATGACATTGGAAACCATGCTTACTTCGTCAATGATAAGTAGTTTCATTTTCCTCAAGACTCTTGAAACTTCACAGCAAGCATCCCCAGATAACTTGTTGTATTGTAATTTGTTGTCATGCTCCACCGGCAGCATCAGTAGACGATGCAAAGTAATACCTTTAATGTTATGTGCTGCCAGTCCAGTAGGAGCGGTGACAACACAAGACAACGATGACTCAGTCCTTTCCTGCAAATAACAAGAAATTGCTTTAATGAGGAATCTTTTGCCAGTTCCCGCTTCTCCACTCACGTACAGTCGGACAGGCTTCAACAATGTACATGAGCACTCGTTCTTCTCATGACTTAATCCGTGCTCAATTTCCTTGGTAACTTCATCATATATTTTCCTCTGCTCAACGTTGAGTTGTTTTTCCAAGTCTTCTAAGTTAACTGAATCCTCCTGAGCATGTGCCATGGCTCTTTCTACTTCATTCATAGCAGTGGCAGCTTCATTTTCGATAATAGGTCCTCCAAGTGGATCTTGACTCAATGAAACAGAACTCTGACTGTCCTGAGAACTGTCTCTGGCAATCTCGGCTGCAATCATTGCTTCCTGCTCAATTTCCAAAGTAAGCATTTCTTGATATTTAGGAAAAGCAGGACATTCTATGGACTCCTTGGCTGCATTGAAAGAGTCTTCGTAACAGAGGAAATCTCCAAGCAGTTCCTCTTCTGTACGCCAAGGCTTGAAAAGTTGCAAAAGTGCTAAATAGAAAAACTCCTTTTTTTCTGGAGATTCGCCACTCAATTTTTCGATGGTTTACTAATTGGCATTTTCTTTGCTTGACCAGACATCCCTCACTTCCAATTACAGCATACACTCCTTTCTCAATATCTTCTTTGATGTTCCTCTTGAATATATAATTTTGTAGAACCTCATATAGACAAACATTCTCAAGGTGACTGCTTCGATTTGGATAATATGTATCCAACATGTTGGTCTTCAAAATGTCGGTACTGTTTGGCTCCTTTTCCGCCAAATACTCAATTTCCCGGACAGGTTTTAGAACTCGATTTCGTCTTGCAGCAAGACCAAGACTTGCCCAAACGATACTCCTGGATTTGGCATAGAGACTGGCTGAAGACAAGCGGTCAGAACATTCGTAAGCTCCGATTTCTCGATGCGACAACATCTTCAGACTGAAACTGTACAACTTCTTGCTGAGGCTCTTTTCATGGGAAATGTCCTCCCACATATCCTTCAGTTCTGTCTTTTCTTTTTTGGTGATGTAAGATGTCACATACCGAGCCACAGCCATACAGTTGTCAGCCACAAACTGTATATCCATGTTAGCATTCCACATGGACAAAATCACTGGGTTGTAGTCATTGATGTACTTGGACTCTTCGTTCCTTTTCAAATTGTATGTATTCTTGGGTGATTTCCTCGTCACATTATGTCGCAGCGAGGACATCAAACTGTTCACTCTTCCTTTAGAAATCACCGGTCGTGGAAAGTTGAAACGACATTTGGTGTAGAACTTGTCCTTGTTTCTGAATTTACGACGACAGTACTTTCCACAACGATGGCTTTGGAAACGTAGAACTTGTTCTCTTAGGCTTTTCTTCTCCGTTGCGTTTGGAACAGCACACGTAGAATACTGTTCTATGAAACTCATCACTAAGTCATCCGGATCTGTTCCAAATTTAGGTGCATCCTTGATCCACAACAACATATGTATATGAGGGGCACCTCTTGCTTGGTACTCCTTTCTCCAGAAGAAATCCAACACCTCTCCAAGAGGTGGATTCTTTTTATTTGTGATGAAAGACATCATAGCTTCAAATCTATGATTGAAGTACCTGCATACATTTACTGGATCCAAAGAACACAGTTCTCCAGGTGTCTTGAATTCAATGTTTTCAATATTTCCATTTGCCTCTCGTAGAAATTCAAGTAAGTCTTCCCAGCCATACTCGGCACAGCTCAGAGTGAGGAACCATGTCGGAGTTCCTAAGTTCCTCAACATACATTTTAAATCACCATGACGACGGTACCAGTACTCATTAGTTCCACGCTGACACGCCATGAGATTAATTAAGTGAGAATCCAAAATACTGTCTTGGACATTGACTTTATGCATAAAGTCACTTGCCGAGATGTTTCGCATCTGTATACCACTTTTTAAGATGTGGTTCACTGCATATGACAGTCCAGACAGATCGCTTTCAAACAGGAGATGAAACAAATAGGGAATGCATTGACGAAACCTAGCATCTTCTGCATACAATCGTAAAGTCCGGTATTCAGACGCAGGAATTTGACGAGGTCGCTCATCATATCTTCCTCCTTGACCTGTGGGAAATAGCTGTGGGAAACACCGAGCTTCCAAACTTTCCTCCCAAACACTAATGGGACTCCCTTTGGCTTGTTTCATTTGAAACAACTCAATAGCATTCCCCATGACTTCCTTGGAATGCAAAGGATGAACACTATAATGTTCATATATTTCTTCACTATTAGACACCTCTACTTTCTCAATTTGGCCAGCACACAAAACGCTATCCTCTTCATCACTTACTTCCTCTTCTGCAACATATACATTCTTATAGTACTTATTATTTTTCTTCAAATACAAAGTTGCATTTTTCACTTTCCTAACATCCACTAAATCTTGCCATATTTTCTTATTCTTTGTCGGAACCCCATTAACCAAGATAACCAGAGGTTCCTCTTCCACTTTCTCAACTCCAATTGTGTTAATGTTTTTGTTCAAATCTAGAGGCAAATAAACAACTCTTCCCTTTAATCCTCTCTGTAAATCTGCTGGAGGCAACTTCCCTGTCTTGGGCTCCATTCTTACAATAGCCTAAAAGGGATGGATACTTTGAATCAAAATAGATTCATAAGTATTTAAATCCTTCAATTCTGAAGGTATCTCAACCAATTCCAGATTATTATGAACTGCCCTAGCAGGCATCTGGTTTTGATTTAATTTATTACAACAATAAGTACACACACGTTGATCCACTCCCAAATCAACACAATTTTCTACCATCAAGTATGTGGCAAAATCCTTCCATTCACTATTATTTTCCCTTTCAGTTTTTGCATATAAATCCACTAACTTAGTCTGATTCTTGTAATAAGTGCGTCGACAACATACACAAGTGAAATTAGGCCTCTCACTTGATTTCATCTGAAACGTGGCAATTTCCTTCTGAAAATTATCTGAACTAGAAACCTGTATATTATCTTCAACATAACCCTCTACTTCTGGGTCAATTTGAACATTCTCATCTCTACTACCAAAGTAACAAAAGTCAATTTCTTCACAAATATTCTTCACATCTATTTCAGAACCATGCAAAAGAGCAGCACATAATTGTTTAAGCATAATTGCTGGACTCTTAGCATAATACAACATTCTCACTAATTTTCTCACTTTATTATGATGCACTGCTAGCATCCTGAAATGATGAAAAACACTCTGGCATACTCTCCTGGAAAGACAAGCCAGTGAATGACCACGCAAACCTGTCATTTGTCTCACTCTGCAAGGATCTAAATCTTGCAACAACTTCATTTTCTGCTTCAAACTTTTCTTATTAAATGTCCGTATAAAATCACAAAGCAAATTGATGGAAACCTGTCGCACACTGCAAATAGAACTACACTTCCAAATGTACACAGGACCCTTAGGACGTCTTCCTAAAACCTCATCACTTAGCGCCTCTTCTGTCTCTGTTGTCACAAGTTGTTCTTTTTCAACTGGAGAACCATCCTTCACTTCATAAGCTCGACCACTGGTGTCAACTGCAAACACCAAATCATTATCCTGAAAATAACTCTCCTCATTAAAAAATGCCTCACAACTAGAACTATGCATCCATTCTCCGGAAAAAACTTCACAAAAGTTAGTACGATTTACTACTCTCTTCCATCTACTTTTAGTTTTGAAATCAGAAATTACCTTGCTTAGTTTCCTAATTCTATTGATTACCAAAATAAACAACTTTCGCTTAATTTCAAAAGCATGATCAATAATTTTCTCTACATTTTTCTTCTTCTTATAAAATGCCGCTTTCTGTTGGCCTTTTTTTTAAATATTTTTCAATAAATTAACTATTATCCTATTACGGAACATTCGATGTCGAATGTCCCTAAACTGTTCTTTCCTTCTACTATCATGCACAGAGTTATCTCTTCCTCTACCAGTAACATTTTTGATGGGTCTCTCCTTTCCATTTAAATTGCTTTTCTTTTTGAGGACTGAAACATTTTTTGGAGAAATACTTTTTTTATGACAAATATTTCTTAAGAATGATTTCGTGGTCTTACCCGGACCTTTCTTGGTGTTTTGACAAGTATTTGGGGAAGAGGACTGCTGCAATAAAACATCATCCTGCTGTCTTTGACGTTTTCTCGCCTTTCTCATTCTGTTTTTTGTAGGCATTTTCCAAACTATGAAAGAATCTGCAGTTGAATCTGTGGAAAAATGTATTAAAAAATGTTATTAACCACTATTACCAAACAGTAAATGAATAACAGTCATCTAAAACTTAATGCCCTACTAATTATTTAACATAGCAAATCTTTTGCACCAGCACTGCATCTCAAAAATGACACTCAATGGTACAAAACAGGCATAGAACAATCATAAATCTCTCCCTAATATTTTAAATGATTAATTCAGAATGACGATAAGATGTAGCTTATCTAAAGGTTTGTTTAGGCCCAGATAAACATTGCTATTAGCAAGGTTTATCACAAATGCGATAAAAAACTGCCGCAATGCATGAATATCGCTGAAAAGTCAGCGATATTCATGCATTTTCCAGCAAATGCTCTTAGCCATGTTATCCACCTTCCATTGGATAACATGGCTAAGAACTGCTCGCAAATGCAAAAAAAAACGGCCGCAATGCATGAATTTCGCTGATCAGTCAGCGATATTCATGCATTTTCCAGCAAATGCTCTTAGCCATATTATCCACTTCCCAATAAATAACATGGCTATGAACTGCTCAGGGCCCCATGAGAAACCCTATCCATTTTAAAAGGAAAACATAACATCAAAGACACTCAAATGCCTTATAAATATGGCCCAAAACAACCTATGAAGCTCTAACACTACATATCCAGAAATGTAATTGATTTCAAAATTCGTTTTTAAACACAGCATATAAATCAATTGTATACCTGCATTCATGAAGAAATGACTGAAAATGTCCTTGAGACACATGAAAGTGTTTTCTGGAATGCCCTAGCACCATTTTTGGGACACTATTAACATGGCTAGGTAACTCCCATAATCAAAATCTAAATTTGCCCAGCGCAATTGGGAGCGTATTTACAAGACACTTGCCCCATGAAGAACACTTTCCATTTAAAAAGGTAAACCACAATGCAAGAATATCGCTGAAAAGTCAGCGATATTCATACATTTTCCAGCAAATGCTCTTAGCCATGTTATCCACCTTCCATTGGATAACATGGCTAAGAACTGCTTGCAAATGCAAAAAAAAAATGGCCGCAATGCATGAATATCGCTGAACAGTCAGCGATATTCAAGCATTTTCCAGCAAATGCTCTTAGCCATGTTATCCACCTTCCATTGGATAACATGGCTAAGAACTGCTTGCAAATGCAAAAAAAAACGGCTGCAATGCATGAATATCGCTGAACAGTCAGCAATATTCATGCATTTTCCAGCAAATGCTCTTAGCCATGTTATTCACTTCCCATTAAATAACATGGCTATGAACTGCTCAGGGCCCCATGAGGAACCCTATCCATTTTAAAAGGAAAACATAACTTCAAAGACACTCAAATGCCTTATAAATATGGCCCAAAACAACCTATGAAGCTCTAACAGTACATATCCAGAAATGTAATTGATTTCAAAATTCGTTTTTAAACACAGCATATAAATTAATTGTATACCTGCATTCATGAAGAAATGACTGAAAATGTCCTTCAGACACATGAAAGTGTTTTCTGGAATGCCCTAGCACCATTTTTGGGACACTATTAACATGGCTAGGTAACTCCCATAATCAAAATCTAAATTTGCCCAGCGCAATTGGGAGCGTATTTACAAGACACTTGCCCCATGAAGAACACTTTCCATTTAAAAAGGTAAACCACGATGCAAGAATATCGCTGAAAAGTCAGCGATATTCATACATTTTCCAGCAAATGCTCTTAGCCATGTTATCCACCTTCCATTGGATAACATGGCTAAGAACTGCTTGCAAATGCAAAAAAAAAATGGCCGCAATGCATGAATATCGCTGAACAGTCAGCGATATTCAAGCATTTTCCAGCAAATGCTCTTAGCCATGTTATCCACCTTCCATTGGATAACGTGGCTAAGAACTGCTCGCAAATGCAAAAAAAAACGGCTGCAATGCATGAATATCGCTGAACAGTCAGCAATATTCATGCATTTTCCAGCAAATGCTCTTAGCCATGTTATTCACTTCCCATTAAATAACATGGCTATGAACTGCTCAGGGCCCCATGAGGAACCCTATCCATTTTAAAAGGAAAACATAACATCAAAGACACTCAAATGCCTTATAAATATGGCCCAAAACAACCTATGAAGCTCTAACAGTACATATCCAGAAATGTAATTGATTTCAAAATTCGTTTTTAAACACAGCATATAAATTAATTGTATACCTGCATTCATGAAGAAATTACTGAAAATGTCCTTCAGACACATGAAAGTGTTTTCTGGAATGCCCTAGCACCATTTTTGGGACACTATTAACATGGCTAGGTAACTCCCATAATCAAAATCTAAATTTGCCAAGCGCAAGTGGGAGCATATTTACAAGACACTTGCTCCATGAAGAACACTTTCAATTTAAAAAGGTAAACATAACATCAAAGACACTAAAATGCATTCTAAATATGACCCCAAACAACCTATGAAGCTCTAACAGTACATATCCAGAAATGTAATTGATTTCAAAAATCGTTTTTAAACACAGCATATAAATCAATTGTATACCTGTTTTCAAGAGGAAAGGACTGAAAATGTCCTAGAGACACAGGAAAGCGTTTTCTTGAATGCCCTACCACCATTGTTTGGACATTATTAACATGGCTATGTAACTCCCATAATCAAAATCTAAATTTGCAAAGCACAAGTGGCAGCGTATTTACAAGAAATTTGCACCATGAAGAACGTAAAATAGCATAATAGACACTCAAATGCCTTATAAATATGACTCAAAACAACCTATAAAGCTCTAGCAGTACATATCCAGAAATGTAATTGATTTCTAAATTCGTTTTTAAAAACTACATATCTGTTTCAGCTTACATAACAGACCATGGAATGGGCTCCATGTACCACAATAACTTGTGTTACTGCATGCCAGAATGCTACACCGAATATGCAATTACAATTTCTCAAAGTAACAAAATCTATTTCTATATCACTACAGACAAAGCCACAGTTTAAAAACACAGCTTTCTTCATCATTTTCTCCTTAATTCATACTATTCTCTCTCTAAAATAAATAAATCTTTTCTCACCTTAGCAAATACTTTTTAAGTTTTGAAAACAGTCTCAGAAATACACCAAATTGTCTTCAGCAGAAGAAAAACGATGCACTCCAGAGGCTGCAGCTATTGAAAGCACAGAGAAACAGATATTCATTTCACATATCTCTCATATTAGCCAATCATAACTCTTCCCTCACTTTTTTCAAATCAAAACCCTTCCCCCCTCTGCCCTCTCTGCCTTTTTTCCATAGCAACCACCTCCTGGAAGACCTCTCATGTTTGCAAATTCACACAACAATGTTTCAATTGAACTCTGAACTCTCAGTGCACCTGCGTATCCAGTGCAATCTTTCATTAAATGTTTCTTCCTTGACCATTCAAATTACATCTTTCAAAGAACACATCCATGCACCCTAACTTTCTGTTTTCAGAAATGGAAATGCACCAATCACTGCTAATGATTCATTAGCATTGGAAATCCACAGTTTTTTTTCTTTACAAACTCCTACTGTTTCAACTGCCCTTTCATTACCACACTTCATCTGACTGCAGAACAACCTTCTCCCACCATGTTTAAGGTCTGGATTGTTGGACATAGTTACATCCACTGGGCTCAAAGGTATGCTGAGAACAGAAATTTACACAACCTCAATTTACAGGATGTGGAAATTAAGTGGTTGGGCCAAAGAGGATTAAAATGTCACCAATTGATACCATTGGTGAAAACCTTTATGCATTTGCCAAAACCTGACCTGTTAATAGTGCACTGTGGAGGTAATGATTTGGGCACTTTGACAGGGGTAGGTCTGGAAATGCTTTTAAAGGACACCTTGGAGCAATTAATGGCACTTTTTCCTCAAACTGCTTTGGTATATTCCAATATATGCCAAAGACAGAAATGGAGGTGGTCCAACCAATTTTCTCCACAAATTGAGAAAGCGAGGAAGCATGTAAACAAATCTGTTTCAGCTTTCATGAGAGACCATGGAATGGGCTCTCTGTACAACAATAACTTGCGTTACTACATGCAAGATATCTACAGAGGAGATGGAGTTCACTTCTCAGATGAAGGCAACAGAATTTTCATTCTGAATTTAAGACTGTGCATTGGTACCTACTTATAAGTACCTAAATGTACTATAAACCCAAAAGCTCTTCTCAGAGCTACCCTTCATCTGATCACACACTTTTATTATTTTTTTTCTAACTTTTTTCTGTAATTTTCAACAAACTACGCTCAAAGAGCGCTATCCGGTACGCGAACTGGAAGCTAACCGCGCAAAATTTTTTAAAAAAATGTTTTTTCTTCGCACATATAGTCCTCCTCAGCCACCCTCAGAAAACGTAGGGGGGCAAACTACTTGTACCATGCCCCCTTCTACCCATTCAGAACATTATTTACCCTCCATTTTATACCTTGATGCGACCGAAACACAAAATGGTGGACTCCCGTTACGCTCCTAGTTCGCGGACCGGACCGCTTTCCGGGAAGCGGTCTAAAAAAAGGTGGGAAAGTGATTCACAGAAAAACGACTAGAGACACTCTCACCAAATATAAATTAGCTCATACTACATAACAATCCCTTTCATTTTCACAAATTTGATTGAAATTTAATTTAGCCATTTAGCCTGTAGACCTCTCCAAGTACCGTGAGGTAAATTACTTCACAAAACACATCTGAAGTGTTGGAATTGACAACCAATGAAAATGTTACTTTCATTTTCTACTTTTAATACCTGACATTTGATTGGTTATATACTTGAATATATATAAAGGAAGAGAAGGAAACACAGCCATTTTGACTGCTACTTCTTGTTGTACATTACAATTGAATTATCACTAAACTCTTCAACTTGTTTGTAAAGGTAAGTTATTATTTTTAAAACTAAAGTATATTGTACACTATAACTTAATATAGTAGACTTTTTCTGCTAGATATACACTATCCCTCTGTACTAGTAATGTATTTAGATAGACTTCTCTGTTATAGTTATGAATGGAGTTGACTTGTCTTGGTTAAATCACATACACTTTTTTATAGTCCTATTTCCACTCTGATACTATACACTGCCAAAAGATAAATTCACTGATAAAAAATGACTATCTAAAATTAATCCCAACAGTGCCCTATCTCTACTAATATATATTGTTTTAATCCAAATTTCAGGCAAAATGGAAGGCGAAAACCAAGTTTCTTTTGAAATGGACCTGCAAGAGAGCAGCCAGGAATTGATTGAACAAATTGACATGGAATTTATGGATGAAAGCTTGGATAATGAACTGCTGCAATGTGTCCAAGCAGTAGATGCCCTCCTTGCAAATGAGGACATTTTACAACCTCACAGCTTGCAAACAATATTTCAAGAAAATAATGACATTTCAGACACTGAAATGTTAGAAAGTTTAATAAATTATGAAAAACAATAAAAATTAAAAAAAAAATAAAAAAAAATAAAAAAAAAAAAAAAAAAAAAAAACAAACAAAACAACAAACAATTAACATTTAGTCTTTGAAAAGTATATCATTCTATTATCCTTAAAGTACGCTGCCTAGAACGCTTTCCGGTTCGCGTACTAGGCGCTCATCGCGAAAAAAAAAAAAGAAAAAATTTTTTTGAACCCTGCTGGGCCCTTTTAAAACCTCCACATAAAACCTAGGGGGTCAGGAAGGATCTACTATGCCCCCTTATGGAAATTTCCCCCTTTGTTTTGGCCTCCTCTTATCTCTCGATCCTACCGAGACACAAGATGGCGGCCGCACCGGACTGTTTAGAATGTTGACAGACACCGAAGAGCCAATCAGCTTTCCGTGCGCAAAGTTCCGTTACGCGAAAAGTACGCGAACCAGATCGCTGCCCGGAGCGCTGTTACAGATATATATCTTGATTTAAACGTTAATTTCTCAAAATCCACTGGAGCACATATATTGAGACCTAGCAAAGGCACATCGGCCTAACAGTCCCTACAATTTTGCCAAGTTTCGTGCAAATCCATTCAGCCGTTCGAGCTAAAAGTGAGTCCAACCGCCCTATGGAAAACTCAATGTTAAAAACGCGTTTTGGGACCCCCCTTTTTTCTCAACCCCCCCTTGACGACCCCCCCCCAAATTTCCTGGAGCTGCTCAGAAACAAAATGTGCCATTTTCCTGAAAATTTCAGCCAATTCCGTCCACAAACGCCAAAGTTATTAGACATAGAATTTTCAGAAATCCCATAGGGAAAAAATCCTAACTATATATACCTACTGGCGACCGCCAGTAGGTAATATACATATATATATATATATATATATTACCTACTGGCGGTCGCCAGTAGGTAGTTATAGTTAGGATTATTTTCAATGCAAAATCTCAACATTCTATTGTGAATAACTTTGGCGCCGGTTGAGGAATCTGCCTAATAAATTTCCTCAAATTTGCCTCGCGGCGCTCCAGTCCTTCCTTAAAAGTTTGAGGGAGATTCGTGAAGGGGGGCCGAGATAAAAGGGGGTCCCAAAACGTGTTTTCCCCATGTTAATTTCCATAGGGCGGTCGACCTCATTTTTAGCACGAACGGCTGAATGGATTTCTACCAAACTTGGCAAAATTGCAGGGAACGGTAGCCCGATGTGCCTTTGCTATGTCTCAAGATATGTGCTCCAGTGGATTTTGAGTAATTTAGGTTAAAAAAAAAATATATATCTATGGCCGTGCCCCGGCATGCGCACCGGGGAGCGTACCGGGCGCGCCACGCGAGGTGCGCATGGAAAGCTGATTGGCTCTCGGGTGTCTGTAAACATTCGAACCAGTCCGGAGCGGCCGCCATCTTGTGTCTCTGTAGGATTGAGACACAAGAGGTGGCAAAAACAGAGGGGGAAATGACCAAAAGGGGCAGGGTAGACCCCTCCTGACCCCCTAGGTTTGATGTGGGGGCCATAAAAGGGCCCCGCGGGGCAAATTTTTTAAAAAAAAATTGATTTTCGTGGGGGGAGTGCCCGGTACGCGCCCCGGGGAGCACACCGGGGAGCGTACCGGGGAGCATACCATGGGGAAAAAAGAATTACAGTTTTAAAAAAATTTAGCTGTTTTTAAAAAAAAATTCTTTTTGTTGTTTTTTTAAATTTTCTTATTTAAGTACCTACATGTAGGTTCCAATACAGAGACTTAGGGGCATATTTGCAAGCCCTTTGCTCCACTTTTGCGTCGATTTTCCTATGTTAAAAGTGACGCAAATGTGGCGCAAGGGGCTTGTAAATCTGTCCCTTAAATTTAATGTACACCTTCTCCTCTGTAGATATCTTGCATGAGGTTACAGAAGTTATTGTGGTATATGGAATCCATACCATAGTCTGTCAAGAAAGCAGAAACAGATACTTTAAGCACTTCCTGAGAAGGCCTAGTGGTTGATGGGTAGTGTATCCTGCTCCCTTATGATGAAAAAGAGATGTATATTACACATTGTAGATAATATAGTGGGAGAAAGGAAGTAACTATGAGTAAACTTACTATGTAACACAAAAAAGTTGCACAGTATACTATAAGTCTCATTTTATAATATAATCATTTTGGTACTTCTTCATGAATTACATATAAAAATGAATAATGTCTCAAACAATTTAAAATTATTAAATATACATTTATTCTTCTGATTCTTTTTCAAAATTTAATAAAACTTGTAACATAATATTGTCCGGTATTTACTCATAATTATTAGTACATGATTCCATTTGTTCCAAACATTCTATTAACTGTTGGTCCAAAGAGTCATCCATGAAATCAAATTAATCTTTTTGTTCTTCTGGATTTTCCACCTTTACTTCGAAAGAAATAACATTTGATTGTTTTTCTCCTTCCATTTTCTTTCTGAAAATTGCATATAAAATAACTATATCAGTAGAGTAAGGGTACTGTTGGGTTTAAGTTCAGACAGGTACTTTTGAGTTTTTAACAGTGAAGTAATTTTTGGGCAGTGTATGGTTTGAGGCAGGAAGTAGAGCTATTTAAAAGTGCATGTGATGAAGCCTAAGTAAATTCATAATTATACCAGTGAAACCTAACTCAATCCATAATTATAACAGAGAAGTTTATCTCAATCTCTAACTCTTACAGAGGGACAGTATATCACTATCAGAAAACGTTTTGCCAAATTAACTTAAAGTGCACAACATAGTTCCCCTTCAAAAATATTAACTTACCTTTTTCAAAGGAGTTGAAGTTTTCTGTGAAAAATCTTTTCAAATGTACCTTAGGTAGTATTAGTCAAAATGGCTGTGTTTCCCTCTCCTTTTTCATATATATTGATGTACATAACCAATCAAATGTTAGCACATAAAAGTCAAAAATGTAAGTAACATTTTAATTGGTTGAAAATTCTAACACTTTCATATGTGTTTTTGTCATGTAATTTACCTCAGGATATTTAGACAGGGCTACAGCCTAAATAGCTCAATGGAATACCATCAAATTTGGGAAACTGGTAAGGACTGCTATATAGTAGGGTCTATTCTATATTTGGTGAAAGTCTGTCCAGTGGTTTTTATGTAATTTTATTTCCCACATTTTTTTGGGGGAGCTCTTACCAGTGTGCGCCCCGGTACGCGCACCGGGAGCGCTACGGGAGTCCGCCATTTTGTGTTTCGTTCGAATTGAGACACAAGATGGAGGACAAACAACGTTGGGAATGGGTAAAAAGGGGCACGATAGACACCACCTGACCCTCTAGGTTTTCTGAGGGGAGTTTAGGAGGTGCATATATGCAAAAAAAAAAAAAAAAAAAGAATTTCGTGGGGGCGCGCCCGGTACGCGCACCGGGGAGCGTACCGGGGAGCGTACTTTGGTGAAAAATAGTGAAAAAAGTTAGAGAAAGATAATAATTTTGAGTGATCAGAGGTAGGGTAGCTCTGAAAAGAGCTTTTGGGTTCTGTGGCTGATTTAGGTAGGTTCCAATGCACAGTCTTAAATTCAGGAGGAATATTCTATTCCCCTCATCTGAGAAGTGCACACCATCTCCTCTGTAGATATCTTGCATGTCGTAACGCAAGTTATTGTTGTATAATGAACCCATTCCATAGTCATTCATGTAAGCAGAAACAGATTTATTCACATGTTTCCGTGCTTTCTCAAATTGTGGACAAAATTGGTTAGACCAGTTCCATTTCTGCCTTTGACATATATTGGAATATACCAAGGGAGTTTGTGGAAAAAGTGTCATCAATTGACCAAAGGTGTCCTTTAAAAGCATTTCCAGACCTACCCCAGTCAAAGTGCCCAAGTCATTTCCTCCACAGTGCACTATTAAGAGGTCAGGGTTTGGCAGATGCAAAAAGGTTTTCACCAATGGTATCAATTTGGTGTCATCTCAATCCTCTCTGGCCAATCCACTTGATTTCCACATTTGTTAAATCAAGGTTGTGAAAATTTCTGCTAACTGCATACCTTTGAGCCCAGTGGATGTAGCTATGCCCAATAATCCAGACAGAATACATGGTGAGAGAAGGTTCTGGTGCAGTTAGATGAAGTGTGGGAATGAAATGGCAGTTGGAACAGTAGGAGTTTACAAAAAAATAATTCTGGAGTTTCACTGCTCTTGAATCACAAGCAATGATTGGTGCATTCAGATAGTTGAAAACTAAAAGTTAAGGTGCATGGTTGTGTTTTGTGAAAGAAGCAATTTGAATGGTTAAGAAAAAGTCAATTAAAGAAACATTTCATTGGATAAGCTGGTGTATTGAGAGGTCAAACATCCTTGCTTAGTTCATTTGCAACATTGTAGAATAAACTTTTGAACCTGAGAGTTAAGTAAGGAGGGAGTTGCTATGGTAACAGATAGAAAGGGCTGAGGGGGGAAGGGTGTTGGTTTGAAAATAGTGAGGGAAGAGTTTGACAATTGGTTGACATGAGGCATATGTGTGTAGAATTAGAGGTTTTCTGTGCCAGTCATAGTTGCAGTGTCTGGAGTGCATACCTTTTGCTCTGCTAAAGAAAAATTGGTGTGTGTGTCTGACATTGTTCTCTATCTCCCAAAGCATTTGTAAAGGTAAGAAATGATTCATTTAATTTATATAGAGACGTGTATGTTCTATGGAGAAGATTTGGAAGCAGATTGTTTTTTTTAATGTTGTTTTGTGTCACGTTTTTTGATAATGCTTGGTTAAAACATTTTACTGGATAGAGGAATTGTATTTTGTGAAATAGTGAAGTTTCAGTAGTGAAATTGAATACTTGTACATAGTATCTGTTTTGTGTTTCTAAAGTGTTATTTAAAAAACGATTTTGGGGTAAATGAATGGGTTTTATATTTTTGAGAAGGAATTATTAGTGTTTGCCCCATTAAATAAATATATTTGAACCTTTTACAATGATGTCACCTGCATTACCTCAGATTAGGATGCAGATTGAGTTTCTTTCTGATTGGTTTGTGTCATGTTTTTGGATAATGCTTAATAAATAGGTTTTGCAGCATAGAGGAATTGCATTATGTAAAATTGAGAAGTTTCTCTAGTGACATGGAATGCTTGTACATAGGACCTGTGCTGTGTTTCTAAAATGTTATTTAAAAAACGTTTTTGGGGTAAATGAATGCCTTTTATATTTTTGAGAATGAATTATTAGTGTTTGCCTCATTAAATAAATATATTTGTACCTTTTACAATGATGTCACCTGCATTACCTCAGATTAGGATGCAGATTGAGCTTCTTTCTGGTTGGTTTGTGTCATGTTTTTGGATAATGCTTGGTAAATAGGTTTTGCAGCATAGAGGAATTGCATCATGTAAAATTGAGAAGTTTCTCTAGTGACATGGAATGCTTGTACATAGGACCTGTGCTGTGTTTCTAAAATGTTATTTAAAAAACGATTTTGGAATAAATGAATGCCTTTTATATTTTTGAGAAGGAATTATTAGTGTTTGCCTCGTTAAATAAATATATTTGAACCTTTTACAATGATGACACCTGCATTACCTCAGATTAGAATGCAGATTGAGCTTCTTTCTGGTTGTTTTGTGTCATGTTTTTGGATAATGCTTGGTAAATAGGTTTTGCAGCATAGGGGAATTTCATTATGTAAAATCGAGAAGTTTCTCTAGTGACATGGAATGCTTGTACATAGGACCTATGCTGTGTTTCTAAAATGTTATTTAAAAAACGATTTTGGGGTAAATTAATGACTTTTATATTTTTGAGATGGAATTATTAGTGTTTGCCTTATTAAATAAATATATTTGAACCTTTTACAATGATGTCACCTGCATTACCTCAGATTAGGATGCAGATTGAGCTTCTTTCTTGTTGGTTTGTGTCATGTTTTTGGATAATGCTTGGTAAATAGGTTTTGCAGCATAGTGGAATTGCATTATGTAAAATTGAGAAGTTTCTCTAGTGACATGGAATGCTTGTACATAGGACCTGTGCTGTGTTTCTAAAATGTTATTTAAAAAACGATTTTGGGGTAAATAAATGGCTTTTATATTTTTGAGAAGGAATTATTAGTGTTTGCCTCATTAAATAAATATATTTGAACCTTTTACAATGATGTCACCTGCATTACCTCAGATTAGGATGCAGATTGAGCTTCTTTCTTGCTGGTTTGTGTCATGTTTTTGGATAATGCTTGGTAAATAGGTTTTGCAGCATAGTGGAATTGCATTATGTAAAATTGAGATGTTTCTCTAGTGACATGGAATGCTTGTACATAGGACCTGTGCTGTGTTTCTAAAATTTTATTTAAAAAACGATTTTGGGGTAAATGAATGGCTTTTATATTTTTGAAAAGAAATTAATAGTGTTTACCTTATTAAATAAATATATTTGAACCTTTCAGAATGATGTTACATGTGTTACCTCAGATTAGGAAGCAGATTGAGGTTCTTTCTGGTTGGTTTGTGGCATGTTGTTTGGAAATGCTTGATATCAACATATGCAAGATAGAGGAATTGTCTTTTGTGAAATAGTGAGGTTTCAGGAGTGAAATTGTATGCTTTTACATAGGACCTGTGCTGTGTTTCTTAAATGTGATGCGAAAAAAGATTTTGGGGCAAATGAATGTTTTTTACTTTTTTGAGAAGGAATAAATAGTGTAGATGAGGTGAGGCCTGTCCAGGGGTGTAGATGAGGTGAGGCCTGTCCAGGGGTGCAGAAGAGGTGAAGCCTGTTCAGGGTTGTAGATGAGGTGAGGCTTGTACAGGGGTGCAGAGGAGGTGAGGCCTGTGTTCAAGAGTGTATTGGGAGAGAAGTGTGTCCAGGGGTGCAAAGGAGGTGAGGTCTGTGTCTAAGAATGCAGTGGGGGAGAGGCTTCATGAAGTCCAGTCCACTGCATTCTTAGACACAGGCCTCACCACCTCTGCTCCCCTGGACAGGCCTCACCTCATTTGCGCTTTTGGACAGGCCTCACCTCATCTGCACAATCTGCTTCCTAATCTGAGGAAACACAGGTGAAACGTGCATTCATGTACACACACTATTTAAACCTTGGGAATAATGTAAAACCAATTCATGTGCTGTAAATCAATTTTTAAGTAACATTTTAAAAAGAGAGTACAGGTCATATGTAGAAGCATTTCATTACACTACTGAAACTTCACTTTTAATAAAACAATAACAAAAACAAAATCATGACACAAACCAACAAGAAAGAAGCTCAATCTGCATCCTAATCTGAGGTAATGCAGGTGACATCATTTTAAAAGGTTCAAATATATTTATTTATAAGGCAAACACTAATAATTCCTTCTCGCCTCATCTGCACCCTGTCACCATTAATTATACCCAATACATTGAGGTCTGTCAAGGGGGAACAGAGGAGGTGAGGCTTGCCCAAGGGTCAGAGGATATGAGTCTTGTCTATTGCACTATTGGACACAGGCCTCACCCCCTTTGCACCCCTGGATAGGCCTCACCTCATCTGCTCAATCTGTGTACTAATCTGAGGAAACACAGGTGACATGATTGTGAAATGTGCTAATATATTTTTTGAATCATGCAGATACTATCTAATCAACTTTTTTCTTTGTAAAATTCTCTCCTTGAGTTACTCCCTATTACACCTCTTGTTTGTTTTACACCCTCTCTCCCTCTTTCTGACTTTTTTTCTCTCTTCCTGTTACACCCTCTGTCTGACCTACTTCTTGTAACATCCTCTCTCTGATTAAGTTCCTCTTACACCCTCTCTCAAACTTACTCTCTGTCTCTCCTTTTACAGGCTCTCTCTGTTATAGTCTCTTTTACAACCTTTTCCCTTCTAACACCCTCTCTCTGTCTTACATCCTCTTTCACCCTCTCTCTGTTTTACACCCTGTTACATCCTTTTTCTGACTTACTCCCTTTTTTTGACTTACTCCCTCTCCCTATTACATCCTTTTTCTGTCTTACAACATATTATACACTCTCTCTGTCTTAGTCCTTCTCTATGTTTTACTTCCTCTACCTGTTTCTTTGTCTGAGTCTCTCTGTGTCTTTGTGTTACTCCCTCTAGCTGTTTTTCTCTGTCTTAATTCTAGTTATATAGTTGCTGTGGTATAAACTTAGATATGTTGTAAATTAGTGTTTATATCGTTTGCTTATTGTCATTGCTTTGTTGTTTGCTAACAGTGGTCTATAATGTGTTATTTTTTTCTTTACCACAGATTGAAATCCACATTTCAAAAGTAAGCAAATATGCCGTCAAGGCAAAGGAGAAGGAAAGATGCCATACGGAAAAAAACAAAAACTGCAACGGAATTAAAGCACTCCCCTACAACAAGTACTTCAAAAAACACAAAAAAAGCTCCTGGTAAGACAACTAAGTCTTTTTTTCGGAACTTATGTAGAGGAAAAAAAAATGTTAAAGAGAATGTAAATTTACAGAAGGAGAGAGCAAATTTGAAAAGGAAGGAGAGGCCCCCCAAAATTTTTACTACTGGAGCAGGAGAGAAGAGTATGGATAGTAATAGAAGGCAAAATCAATTTAGGGACATTCGTAGACGAATGTTTCGCAATAGGGTAGTTTTAAATTTGTTAAAACATGTTAAGAAAGGTAAACAGAGAGCTGCTTTTTACAAGAAAAAGAAAAGTGTAGAGAAGATTGTTGATCAGGCTTTTGAAGTTCAGAAAAAATTATTTATTTTAGTAATCAATAGAATTAGGATACTTAACAAGGCAATTGATGTTTTCAAATCGATCAGTAGATGGAAAGGAATAATTAATTTTTGTGAAGTATTTTCTGGAGAATGGATGCATAGTTAAAGTTCTGAGCCATTTTTTAATGAGGAGAGTTACTTTCAGGAAAATGATTTGGTGCATGCAGTTGACACCAGTGGTCGAGCATATGAGGTGAAAGACGGTTGTCCGATGGAAAAAGAGAAACTTGTGTCTAGAGATGTAGAAGAGGTGTTAGCTGATGAAGTTTTAGGGAGACGTACTAAGGGTACAGTGTACACATGGAAGTGTAGTAGTATTTGTAGTGTGCGACAGGATTCAATTGATTTGCTTCGTAATTTCTTACGTACATATAGTAAGAAAAGTGTAAAGCAGAAAATGAAGATGTTGCAAGAGTTAGATCCTTGCAGAGTGAGAGAAAACACAGGTTTGCATGGGCATTCACTGGCTTGTCTTTCTAGAAAAGTATGTCAGAGTGTTTTTTATCATCTTAGGATGTTAGCGGTGTGTACCGACAGGATTTTCGGACCAGATGGGATCAGCTCCTGAGAGCCCCTCTAGCCCAGCCGGAACGTAACCACTTCAGCAATCCTCAGGACCATCTATCCAGGCACCTGGGTACCTACCTGAGGATGGGGAACTCGCAATATACAAGCATAGGTTTTCTACAATATCCTATTCACACCAACTAGTCTCGCGGCCACTTAGGCCCAGATTAATCTACCCCGGGGCAGGTCTGATTATATACTCTCACACACTGATCTCCCTCAGTGCTCGCTCGACACGCAATCCAGCATGTCTACACACATGGGCCTGCAGTCCCAGTGCTCTCATTTACACACGGTCCACAATCCGGCAGACCTACATACCCCTCTGTCTTAGGTGCTCTCATTCACACACGGTCCGCAATCCGGCAGACCTACACACTGACCACAATCAGTGCTCTCACTATTTCATACAAACACAAGCCACAATCCTGTGGGTATACGCACTGACCACAATCAGTGCTCTCACTAACGCCACTTACCAATGACGACCACTTTCCTATGAATACCTTCTCTCTATGTTGGGAAGTCTCTCTCTCTATTCACTAAGGGCTTGCTACTACAATATTAGGAGTTAGAACAGCTTTCCAAATTGAAGTATGTACCTTCTGCTCTTGGCATCAAATGTTCCCTCTCTCCCTACTTGCTCAGTCACTCCTTACCTGATCGGGATTCGCATCCGTTCATGCAAACAATGTCTGACTAGAAGACCAGGTTACCCTGATTGAACAAGAATACAAGGCACATGTTGGTTCACTAAGAACTGGGGAAGTTTTATTTTAACAATGATAAAATACACATACATAAATCTGCGGGGTTTCTATGACTAACAGGAACTTTAACACACAGCTGAAAGAAAAGGATTAGACATACAGTACAAGGTTATCTGCGGGGTAACAGGAACTTTTAACACACCGCTGAAAGAAAAGGATTAGACATACAATAGCCAAGGGAATAAGGACAAGATTAAGGTGTAATTGTAAAGGGGACTAGTTTAGACTACCTCACCTATTAGAAGGAAGATTTCTCTCTGACTCTGGTGGGATCATGGCTCTCTCTCTGTCTCTGGTGGGATCAGGGCTCTCTCTCTGTCTCTCCCTCCGTCACCACATCACCACGCCTCTGGTTCAATTGCTCCAGCTGACAGCCTTAGCTCCTCCATCTGCTTTGATGCTCTCTGCACTGCTCTCTCTTCAGCTTCAGCAATCATCTGCCTTCTTTCTCCATTCCTGAACTGCACTCTATTCTGCAGCTCCAGCAGACATCCTGCTCTCTCTCTCCTCTGCAAGAACCAAACTGCTCTGACTCCAAGCTGAACTGACCACTCCTCCTCTCCTGCAGCTCGCTATTATGGATTCCTCTCCCCTCATGGAAATTTCCAACAGAGGGCTGCCTCCCACCGAATTCCTGTGCTAGCTCCAAGGCTTCCACGCAACCGCAGTGTGCATCTGCATGTTACGTCTGGGCCCAAGAGACAAACACATTCCTCGGATAAGAAGCAGTCCTGACTGGTTTTCCTCTAGCAGTCAACAGCCTTAACTATAAACATTACCTTTCCCCTTGAAGCATCTCAGCTCCATCAAAATGGAGTCCCTCTAGTTCTGGGCCTTATACGCCTGAAAAGGATGAAATAACCCTTAGCTCTGTCAGAGTACCTACATAAACCATACCAATGTGTAATATAAAGTCAGGACCACAGGATCCAACCTCTACTATAAGCAATAATGACAGGCCAAAGCCAATAGGCAATAGATGGCCTCTTCTAGGTCTGGATTAAAGGGCTTAAAAGGGCCAACACAAGCTAGGAAAACGTATCCTAGATGTGAGCAAGATTAAAGTCTATATCACTGCCAACTATGGCCAAAAGCCTGTCTGTACACAGTGCATCATAATAAAGTGAGGAAATTAGTGAGCAGGTTGTATTATGCAAAAAGTCCAGCACTTAAGCTTAAACAGTTAAACAGTGCTCTTTTGCATGGATCTGAATTAAATGTGAAGAGCATTTGTGAAGAAATTGAGTTTTGTTATTTTGGGGACAAAGAGGACAGTGTAGAAATGAATTTAGTAATAGATGGTGATTTGGAAGACAATGTACAGATTTCAAGTATAGAAAAGTTTGACGAGGAAATTACCAAGTTTAAGGTGAAATCAAGTGAAAGGCCTAATTCAACTTGTGTGTGTTGTCGACGGACTCATTATAAGATTCAGACTAGGTTAGTTGATTTATATGCAAAAAGTGAAATGGAAAACAATAGTGAATGGAAGGATTTTGTAACTTATTTGTTGGTGGAGAATTCTTTTGATTTGAGTTTTGATCAGCGTATTTGTAATTATTGTTTTAAAAAATTTAATGAAAACTGAATGCCTGCTAGAGCTGTTCATAATAATCTTCAGTTGATAGATATTCCTTCTGAATTGATGAATTTAAATACTTATGAATCTATTTTGATTCAATGTGTCCATCCTTTTCAGGCTATTGTTCGCATGGAGCCTAAGATAGGGAAATTGCCTCCTACAGATTTACAAAGAGGATTGAAGGGAAGAGTTGTTTATTTGCCTCTAGATGTCAAGAATAATATTGATACAATTGGTGTAGAAAGAGTAGAAGAGGAACCTCTGGTTATTCTAGTTAATAGGGTTCGGACAAAGAGTAAGAAAATCTGGCAAGATTTAGTGGATTTTAGGAAAGTCAAAAAGGCAACGTTGTATTTGGTGAAAAACAATGAGTACTACAAACATGTATGTGTTGGAGCAGAGGAAACAGCTACAGAAGAAGACAGTGATTGTTCAGCCGGCCAAATTGAAAAAGTTGATGTGTCTAGAAGTGAAGAAATATATGAACATTATACTGTTCATCCTTTGCATTCCAAAGAAGTAATGGGGAATGCAATTGACTTGTTTCAATTGAAAGCAGCAAAAGGAAGTCCTATTAGTGTATGGGAAGAAAGTTTGGAAGCTCGTTGTTTTCCACAGTTATTTCTAACAGGTCGAGGTGGACGATATGACGATCGACCAGTTCAAATTCCTGCAGCTGAATACCGGACTTTAAGATTATATGCTGAAGATCCAATGTTTCGCCAATGCATTCCGTATTTGTTTCATCTACTGTATGAAAGTGACTTGTCTGTGCTTTCTTATGCAGGTAATCATATACTGAAAAGTGGAGCTCATCTGCAAAATGCTTCGACGAGGGCCTTTATGGAGGAAGTCAATCTGCAAGACATTATTTTGGAATCTCAGCTAATCAATCTCATTGCATGTCAGCGTGGAACAAACGAGTATTGGTTCCGTCGTCATGGGGAATTGAAACGTATGCTAAGAAACTTAGGAACTCCTACATGGTTCCTCACTCTTAGCTGTGCTGAGTATGCATGGGATGACTTACTTCAATTTCTACAAGAGGCAAATGGAAACATACAAAATATAGAATTCAAAACACCTGGAGAACTGTGTTCTTTGGATACATTGAATGTATGCAGATATTTTAATAATAGATTTGAAGCTATGATGTCTTATATTACCAACAAAAAAAATCCTCCCCTTGGAGAGGTTTTGGATTTCTTTTGGAGGAAGGAGTATCAAGCAGGAGGTGCTCCTCACATACATATGTTGTTATGGATTAAAGATGCACCCAAATTTGGAACTGATTCGGATGACACAGTGATGAGTTTCATTGAAGAGTATTCAACATGTGCTGTTCCGAAAACTACTGAAGAAAACAGTTTAAGGCTAACAAGTTTTACGCTTTCAATCCCATCATTGTGGAAAGTACTGTCGTCTAAAATTTAGAAACAAGGATAAGTTCTACAAAAAATTTCGTTTCGCGTTTCCACGACCAGTGATTTCTAAAGGAAGAGTAAATAATTTGATGTCTTCTCTGCGACATACTGTGACAAGGAAATCACCAAAAAATACATAAAATTTAAAAAGAAATGAAGAGTTCAAGTATATTAACGACTCAACCCAGTGATTTTGTCCATGTGGAATGCTAACATGGATATTCAGTTCGTTGCTGACAACTCTATTGTTGTGGCTCGATATGTGATGTCTTACATCACAAAAAAAGAAAAGACAGAACTGAAGGAAATGTGGGAGGACATTTCACATGAAAAGAGTATAAGTAAAAAATTATACAGTTTCAGTCTGAAGATGTTGTCGCATCGAGAAATTGGAGCATATGAATGTCCTGATCAGTTATCATCAGCAAGTCTCTATGTCAAATCAAGAACAATCATTTGGGTGAGTCTAGGTCTTGCTGCAACACAAACCGAGTTTTGAAATCTGTACAAGAAATAGAGTATTTGGCAGAGAAAGAACCAAACAGTACAGATATTTTGAAGACAAACATGTTGGATACATTTTATCCAAATAGAAGTATTCACCTTGAGAACACTTGTTTGTATGAAGTTCTGCAAAACTATAGTTATAAGAGGAACATCACAGAAGATATCAATAATGGAAAATATGCTGTCATTGGGTATGAAGGATGTCTAGTGAAGCAGAGAAAAGGCCATTTGATTAATCATCGCAAATTGAGTTGCGCATCTTCAGACAAAAGAGAATTTTACTATTTAGCTCTTTTGCAACTCTTTAAGCCATAGCGTACAGAAGAGGAACTACTTGGAGATTTTCTTTGTTATGAAGACTCTTTTAATGCAACCAAGCATACCATAGAATGTCCTGTTTTTCCAAATTATCTGCAAATGTTGAACGAAGAAATAGAGCAAGAAGCCACAATTGATGAAGAGATTGCTAGAGACAGTTCTCAAGGCAGTTTGAGTTCTACTTCATTGAGTCAGGATCCACTAGGAGGACCAATCATCCAAAATGAAGCTGCCACTGCCATGGATGAGGTGGAAAGAGCTATGGAACAAGCTCAAGAGGATGCAGTTAACTTAAAAGATTTGGTAAAGCAACTAAACTTTGAGCAGAAAAAGATATATGACAAAGTCACAGAACAGATTGAACATGGATTCAGACATGAGAAAAAAGAGTGCTCATGTACATCATTTAAGCCTTTGCGAATGTATGTAAGTGGAGAAGCGGGAACAGGAAAAAGTTTTCTTATTAAAGCCATTTCAAATTATCTGCAGAAAAGGACTGAATCACCGCTGTCTTGTGTTGTAACCGCTGCAACTGGACTGGCAGCACATAACATTAAAGGGATTACTCTACATCGTTTACTGATGCTGCCAGTTGAGTATGATAATAAATTGCATTACAACAAGCTATCTGGAGATGCGTGTTCTGAAGTTTCCCGAGTCCTGAAGAAAATGAAACTTCTTATCATTGATAAAGTAAGCATGGTCTCAAATCTAATGCTTGCTTTTGTGCATTTGAGAATGCAAGAAATTCTTAGAACAGAGTATGATGTGTTATTTGGAGGAAAACACATTATTGTTTTTGGGGATCTACTGCAGTTGACTCCAGTAAAAGGACAACCAGTGTTTGAAATGCTCATGCATGAAGATACCAGGAAGTCCCTTGGAAGCATTGGAAATGTTAAATTATGCTTACATTTCAAATATGCAGAACTGCTTCAAAATATGCGACAGTCAAATGATGAAGATTTTAAAAATATTCTACAAGATGTAAGAATCGGAAAAGTTAGTGAGCATGGGAAAGAAGCTTTACATGCTCGATTAATTTCAAATTTGTATCCAAATGAAAACATTCTTCCAGAGAATATTTTTTTAAAAATTACTGAGAAGAAATCTGGGATATGTTTGATGCCAACTCTGCAAGAATGTTCCATCTTCAACAACAAAATGTTAAAGTTAGAAAATGAAGAGATTGTGAAACTGGAAGCAATAGATAAAATAGAGCATATGGGTGCAACACTTATTTTGTCAGAAAATATGAAAACAAAATTGGATTCATTAGAGAAGAGTATATCTAAAGCATCTGGTTTTGAAAAGACTCTGAAAGTGTGTTTAAATTGTCGTATCATTTTGAGAAGGAATTTAAATGTTGAAAGAGGTCTGGTAAATGGAGCAATGGGTCATGTTGTTGATTTTGTGAATTACAGAAATAGAGATGGAATTGAATTTTTAAAAATTTTATTTGATGGCATTGAGCAAGTACAACAAATCAGTTGTTGTTCTGCTAGATTTTTGCTTGTAAAAGACTTATATGTTCGCCGAAAACAGTTTCCTGTTTGTTTGGCATATGCTGTGACAATTCATAAATCTCAAGGTTTAAGTGTAGATAGTGCTTTGGTGAACATTGGAAGTTCTGTGTTTAAAGAGGGTATGGCATATGTGGCATTATCACGAGTCAGAACTTTATCAGGATTGTACTTGATTGAGTGTGATGAGACAAAGATTTGTGCAGATCTATATTGTGTTAAAGAATACAATAGGTTAAGAAGAGAGTATGCTCCACATTTGCCTCAATATCCTCTGTTTGAAAATTGTGTGGTAGTCCGAAAAAGAAGAAATGAGAATAATTGCAGTGAGGTAGTAGCAAAAAGACAAAAAGTAGATGAAACTGTAATTGTAAGCAGAAAGAAAAAGGATTCTGTTGAAGATGTTGTTGGATTTCAGTTTGAAAACAGTTCTGTTGTCAACTGCTATGCTAATGTAGTGGTTAATGTTGTTTTTTTTCTTAAAACTTTACAAGAACAGATTGTTGAAAATCAGGATCAAAGATTCTGCGGTTTATTGAATTCTGTGTTTCAGCAATGCAGCAGTGATAGAGCAAAAACAGAAAGTGTTTCAGAAATTCGAAATCTTTTAGACATATGTTCAGGTCAAAAAAAAACTCACAAAATATTCCGCTGTTAAAAAACCTTTGAATTTCACTGAAAAACCCGTAGGTTTCACATCAGTTATAGTTAGGAATTAGCATTTAAAAAACCTTTTAAATTCACTGAAAAATCCTGAACTTTTCGCGTATCGGAACTTTGCGAAGCGAAGCTGATTGGCTCTCCGGTGTCTGTCAACATTCTAAACAGTCCAGAGCGGCCGCCATCTTGTCTCTCTGTAGGATCGAGAGACAAGAGGAGGCCAAAACAAAGGGGGAAATTACCATAAGGGGGCATAGTAGATCCTCGTTGACCCCCTAGGTTTTATGTGAAGGTTTTAAAAGGGCCCAGGAGTGGTGCGCGCCAGGTTCGCGAACCGGAAAGCGTTCTGGGCAGGGTACTATAAGGATAAAAGAATGATAGACTTTTCTAATACTGTATGTTAATTGTTTGTTGTTTTTGTTGTTTTCTTTATTTTAAAAGTATTTTTTTTTTATTTTGATTGTGTGTCATAATTCATTAAACTTTTAACATTCAATAAACATATAAAAATAAATAATGTGTCAAACAATTTTTGAATTAAGAAATTAAAATTTATTTTTCATTTTGTTTTTCAAAATTTAAAAGAAAATCTAAAAAATCGTGATCATTTTTTTCTTCATTTTTTAGTAGAAAATCTACTGCATCTACGCATTGCACAAGTTCATTATTTATTGTGTCGTCGTAGAAATCCATGTCATCTTGTGTCTCAATTTTTTCTTCTGTTTCAGTTTTCATGTTGTTTTGTTGTTCTTCCATTTTCAATTCTGAAAAATGAATTTTTAAAAAATATATCAGTACAGAAAGGGCATTGTTGGGTTTCAGTACAGATTGGCAGTTTGGTTATTTATATAGTGTTTTTTTCACAAATAAAGGTGTCGCCTGCAATTAAGGTCTATTGCAGGGGGCCCCCTCCTTGGGCCTCCCATGGATGGTGTCAGGAGGTATAGGGGAGGGAGAAGGAGACGCTCCCTCAATTGCAAGGAGACCATTCACAGGCACTGAGGGGGCCCATTGTCCAGCATTTTTGCGCCCCCACAGTTTTAACTTTTAGACCACAATCAATTCTCACACCTATGAAGGTGTGAGATATGCGTGTGGATTTAAAGTTAAAACTGTGGGGGCGTCAAAATGCTGGACAATGGGGCCCCCTCAGTGCCTGTGAATGGTGTCCTTGCAAGGGGCCACTTATGTAAATTGGAGGGGGCTTCGCGCACGTTCCTTTTTAGCCTATGGTCTTGGAAATTTCTTGGAATGGCTCTGCCATAACTAAAACAGAGTAGTCTATTTTTTTCTATAAGTATTACAGAGTGATAGAATATAATTCTCAGAAAATGTTTTTCTAATTAGGTTTCAGTACAGAACATACTTAAGTTTTATAAATAATATCTTACCTTTTAAATATAAGTTGAAGTTATCAGTTGATTTTTTGTTGTGCACTTCACGAAGTAGCAGTCAAAATGGCTGTGTTTCCTTCTCTTCCTTTATATATATTCAGGTATATAACCAATCAAATGTCAGGTAATAAAAGTTGAAAATGAAAGTAACATTTTCATTGGTTGTCAATTCCAACACTTCAGATGTGTTTTGTGAAGTAATTTACCTCACGGTACTTAGAGAGGTCTACAGGCTAAATGGCTAAATGAAATTTCAATCAAATTTGTGAAAATTAAAGGGATTGTTATGTAGTATGAGCTAATCTATATTTGGTGAGAGTGTCTCTAGTCGTTTTTCTGTAAATTACTTTCCCACCTTTTTTTAGGACCGCTTCCCGGAAAGCGGCTCGGTTCGCGAACCTTAAGCGTCACGGGAGTCCACCATTTTGTGTTTCGGTCGCATTAAGATACAAGATGGAGGGCAAATAATGTTTAGAATGGGTAGAAGGGGTCATGGTAGACTTATCTTGACCCCCTAGGTTTTCTGAGGGTGGCTGAGGAGGCTTATATGTGCAGAAAAAAAACATTTTTAAAAAAAATTCCGCGAGGTTAGCTTTCGGTTCGCGAACCGGGTAGCGCTCCGGGGAGCGTATTTTGTGGAAAATTAGTGAAAAAAATTAGAAAAAAATAATAATTGTGAGTGATCAGATGAAGGGTAGCTCTGAGAAGAGCTTTTGGGTTTGTGGTACATTTAGGAACTTATAAGTAGGTACCAATGCACAGTCTTAAATTCAGAATGAAAATTCTGTTGCCCTCATCTGAGAAGTGAACTCCATCTCCTCTGTAGATATCTTGCATGTAGTAACGCAAGTTATTGTTGTACAAGGAGCCCATTCCATGGTCTCTCATGAAAGCTGAAACAGATTTGTTTACATGCTTCCTCGCTTTCTCAATTTGTGGACAAAATTGGTTGGACCACCTCCATTTCTGTCTTTGGCATATATTGGAATATACCAAGGCAGTTTGAGGAAAAAGTGCCATTAATTGCTCAAAGGTGTCCTTTAAAAGCATTTCCAGACCTACCCCAGTCAAAGTGCCCAAATCATTACCTCCACAGTGCACAATTAACAGGTCAGGTTTTGGCAACTGCATAAAGGTTTTCACCAATGGTATCAATTGGTGACATTTTAATCCTCTTTGGCCCAACCACTTAATTTCCACATCTTGTAAATTGAGGTTAGGTAAATTTCTGTTCTCAGCATACCTTTGAGCCCAGTGGATGTAACTATGTCCAACAATCCAGACATTAAACATGGTGGGAGAAGGTTGTGCTGCAGTCAGATGAAGTGTGGTAATGAAAGGGCAGTTGAAACAGTAGGAGTTTGTAAAGAAAATAAACTGTGGATTTCCAATGCTAATGATTCATTAGCAGTGATTGGTGCATTTCCATTTCTGAAAACAGAAAGTTAGGGTGCATGGATGTGTTCTTTGAAAGATGTAATTTGAATGGTCAAGGAAGAAACATTTAATGAAAGATTGCACTGGATACGCAGGTGCACTGAGAGTTCAGAGTTCAATTGAAACATTGTTGTGTGAATTTGCAAACATGAGAGTTCTTCCAGGAGGTGGTTGCTATGGAAAAAAGGCAGAGAGGGCAGAGGGGGGAAGGGTTTTGATTTGAAAAAAGTGAGGGAAGAGTTATGATTGGCTAATATGAGAGATATGTGAAATGAATATCTGTATTTCTGTGCTTTCAATAGCTGCAGCCTCTGGAGTGCATCCTTTTTCTTCTGCTGAAGACAATTTGGTGTATTTCTGAGACTTTTCAAAACTCAAAAAGTATTTGCTAAGGTGAGAAAAGATTTACTTAATTTAGATAGAGAATAGTATGATTTAAGGAGAAAATGATGAAGAAAGCTGTGTTTTTAAAATGTGGCTTTGTCTCTAGTGATATACAAATAGATTTTGTTTCTTTGAGAAATTGTAATTGCATATTCGGTGTAGCATTCTGGCATGCAGTAACACAAGTTATTGTTGTACATGGAGCCCATTCCATGGTCGCTTATGTAAGCTGAAACAGATATGTTGTTTTTAAAAACGATTTTTGAAATCAATTACATTTCTGGATATGTACTGCTAGAGCTTCATAGGTTGTTTTGGGTCATATTTATAAGGCATTTGAGTGTCTTTGATGTTATTTTCTCCTTTTTAAATGGAAAGCATTCCTCATGGGGCAAGTGTCTTGTAAATACGCTCCCACCTGTGCTTGGCAAATTTAGATTTTGATTATGGGAGTTACATAGCCATGTTAATAATGTCCAAAAAATGGTGCTAGGGCATTCCAGAAAACGCTTTCATGTGTCTCAAGGACATTTTCAGTCATTTCCTCTTGAATGCAGGTATACAATTGATTTATATGCTGTGTTTAAAAACGATTTTTTGAAATCAATTACTTTTCTGGATATGTACTGCTAGAGCTTCATAGGTTGTTTTGGGTCATATTTATAAGGCATATGAGTGTCTATGATGTTATTTTTCCTTTTTAAATGGAAAGCGTACCTCATGGGGCAAGTTTCTTGTAAATACGCTCCCACTTGCGGTTGGCAAATTTAGATTTTGATTATGGGAGTTACATAGGCATGTTAATAATGTCCCAAAATGGTGTAAGGGCATAATCAAAATCTACATTTGCCAACCGCAGGTGGGAGCGTATTTACTAGAAACTTGCCCCATGAGGTACGCTTTCCATTTAAAAAGGGTAAAATAACATAATAGACACTCAAATGCCTTATAAATATGACCCAAAACAACCTATGAAGCTCTAGCAGTACATATCCAGAAATGTAATTGATTTCAAATAATCGTTTTTAAACACAGCATATAAATCAATTGTATACCTGCATTCAAGAGGAAATGACTGAAAATGTCCTTGAGACACATGAAAGCGTTTTTTGGAATGCCCTAATACCATTGTTTGGACATTATTAACATGGCTATGTAACTCCCATAATCAAAATCTAAATTTGCCAAACGCAAGTGGGAGCGTATTTACAAGAAACTTTCACCATGAAGAACGCTTTCCATTTAAAAAGGAAAAATAACATCATAGACACTCATATGCCTTATAAATATGACCCAAAACAACCTATGAAGCTCTAGCAGTACATATCCAGAAATGTAATTGATTTCAAATAATCATTTTTAAACACAGCATATAAATCAATTGTATACCTGCATTCAAGAGGAAATGACTGAAAATGTCCTTGAGACACATGAAAGCGTTTTTTGGAATGCCCTAGCACCATTGTTTGGACATTATTAACATGGCTATGTAACTCCCATAATCAAAATCTAAATTTGCCAAGCACAAGTGGGAGCGTATTTACAAGAAACTTGCCCCATGAGGTACGCTTTCCATTTAAAAAGGGTAAAATAACATAATAGACACTCAAATGCCTTTTAAATATGACCCAAAACAACCTATGAAGCTCTAGCAGGACATATCCAGAAATGTAATTGATTTCAAATAATGACTTACTTCATTGGTAGGCCTTCACATGTATTATCTCCTTTGTTTTCTTCAGTGAAAATCTTATCTGCAACCATGTGTTGGCCTCACCTCAAACAAACAAAACAGGTGATGGACCGAATGTGGATCAATGACACACATTCACCCCAGTCCAAAGATCTGGGCCTAAACAAACCTTTAGATAGGCCACACCTTATCGTCATCCTGAATTAATCATTTAAAATATTAGGGAGAGATTTATGATTGTTGTATGCCTGTTTTGTACCACTGTGTGTCATTTTTGTGATGCAGTGCTGGTGCAAAAGATTTGCTATGTTAAATAATAAGTAGGGCATTACGTTTTTGATGACTGTTATTCATTTACTGTTTGGTAATAGTGGTTAATAACATTTTTTATTATATTTTTCCACAGATTCAACTGCAGATCTTTTCTTAATTTGAAAAATGCCAACGAAAAATCGAATTAGAAAGGCTAGAAAACGTCAAAGACAGCAGGATGATCTTTTATTGCAGCAGTCCTCTTCCCCAAATACTTTTCAAAACACCAAGAAAGCTCCGGGTAAGAGCACAAAATCATTCTTAAGAAATATTTTTAGTAAAAAAAGTATTTATCCCAAAAATGTTTCAGTTCAGAAAAAGAAAAGCAATTTAAATGGAAAGGAAAGACCCATCAGAAATGTTACTGGTAGAGGAAGAGATAACTCTGTGCATGATAGTAGAAGGAAACAACAGTTTAGGGACATTCGAAAACAAATGTTCCGTAACAGGATAATAGTTAATTTATTAAAAAATATTAAGAAAGATCAACAGAAAGTGGCATTTTATAAGAAGAAGAAAAATGTAGAGAAAATTATTGATCATGCTTTTGAAATTAAGCGAAAGTTGTTTATTTTGGTAATCAATAGAATTAAGAAACTAAGCAAGGTAATTTCTGATTTCAAAACAAAAAGTTGATGGAAGAGAGTAGTAAATCGTAGTAACTTTTGTGAAGTTTTTTTCCGGAGAATGGATGCATAGTTCAAGTTGTGAGGCATTTTTTAATGAGGAGAGTTATTTTCAGGATAATGATTTGGTGTTTGCAGTTGACACCAGTGGTCGAGCTTATGAAGTGAAGGATGGTTGTCCAGTTGAAAAAGAAAAACTTGTGACAACAGAGACAGAAGAGGCGCTAAGTAATGAGGTTTTAGGAAGACGTCCTAAGGGTCCTGTGTACATTTGGAAGTGTAGTTCTATTTGCAGTGTGCAACAGGTTTCCATCAATTTGCTTTGTGATTTTATACAGACATTTAATAAGAAAAGTTTGAAGCAGAAAATGAAGTTGTTGCAAGATTTAGATCCTTGCAGAGTGAGACTAATGACAGGTTTGCGTGGTCATTCACTGGCTTGTCTTTCCAGGAGAGTATGCCAGAGTGTTTTTCATCATTTGAGGATGCTAGCAGTGCATCATAATAAAGTGAGAAAATTAGTGAGAATGTTGTATTATGCTAAGAGTCCAGCAATTATGCTTAAACAATTATGTGCTGCTCTTTTGCATGGTTCTGAAATAGATGTGAAGAATATTTGTGAAGAAATTGAGTTTTGTTACTTTGGTAGTAAAGATGAGAATGTTCAAATTGACCCAGAAGTAGAGGGTAAGGTTGAAGATAATGTACAGGTTTCCAGTACAGATAATTTTCAGAAGGAAATTGCCACGTTTCAGATGAAATCAAGTGAGAGGCCTAATTTCACTTGTGTATGTTGTCGACGCACTTATTATAAGAATCAGACTAAGGTAGTGGATTTATATGCAAAAAGTGAAAGGGAAAATAATAGTGAATGGAAGGATTTAGCCACATACTTGATGGTAGAAAATTATTTTGATTTGGGATCGGATCAACGTGTGTGTACTTATTGTTGTAATAAATTAAACCAAAACCAGATGCCTGCTAGGGCAGTTCATAATAATCTGGAATTGGTTGAGATTCCTTCTGAATTGAAGGATTTAAATACTTATGAATCTATTTTGATTCAAAGTATCCATCCCTTTCAGGCTATTGTAAGAATGGAGCCAAAGACAGGGAAGTTGCCTCCAGCAGATTTACAGAGAGGATTAAAGGGAAGAGTTGTTTATTTGCCTCTAGATTTGAACAAAAAACATTAACACAATTGGAGTAGAAAAAGTGGAAGAGGAACCTCTGGTTATCTTGGTTAATGGGGTTCCGACAAAGAATAAGAAAATATGGCAAGATTTAGTGGGTGTTAGGAAAGTCAAAAAGGCAACATTGTATTTGAAGAAAAATAATAAGTACTATAAGAATGTATATGTTGCAGAAGAGGAAGTAAGTGATGAAGAGGATAGCGATTTGTGTGCTGGCCAAATTGAGAAAGTGGAGGCCTCTAAAAGTGAAGAAATATATGAACATTATAGTGTTCATCCTTTGCATTCCAAGGAAGTCATGGGGAATGCTATTGAGTTGTTTCAAATGAAACAAGCCAAAGGGAGTCCCATTAGTGTTTGGGCGGAAAGTTTGGAAGCTCGGTGTTTCCCACAGCTATTTCCCACAGGTCGAGGAGGAAGATATGATGAGCGACCTCATCAAATTCCTGCATCTGAATACCGGACTTTACGATTGTATGCAGAAGATCCTAGGTTTCGTCAATGCAGTCCCTATTTGTTTCATCTCCTGTTTGAAAGCGATCTGTCTGGACTGTCATATGCAGTGAACCACATCTTAAAAAGTGGTATACAGATGCGAAACATCTCGGCAAGTGATTTTATGCATAAAGTCAATGTCCAAGACAGTATTTTGGATTCTCACTTAATTAATCTCATGGCGTGTCAGCGTGGTACTAATGAGTACTGGTACCATCGTTATGGTGATTTAAAATGTATGCTGAGGAACTTAGGAACTCCGACATGGTTCCTCACTCTGAGCTGTGCCGAGTATGGCTGGGAAGACTTACTTGAATTTCTACGAGAGGCAAATGGAAATATTGAAAACATTGAATTCAAGACACCTGGAGAACTGTGTTCTTTGGATCCAGTGAATGTATGCAGGTACTTCAATCATAGATTTGAAGCTATGATGTCTTTCATCACAAATAAGAAGAATCCACCTCTTGGAGAGGTGTTGGATTTCTTCTGGAGAAAGGAGTACCAAGCAAGAGGTGCTCCTCATATACATATGTTGTTGTGGATCAAGGATGCACCTAAATTTGGAACAGATCCGGATGACTTAGTGATGAATTTCATAGAACAGTATTCTACGTGTGCTGTTCCAAATGCAACGGAGAAGAAAAGCCTAAGAGAATAAGTTCTACGTTTCCAAAGCCATCGTTGTGGAAAGTACTGTCGTCGTAAATTCAGAAACAAGGACAAGTTCTACACCAACTGTCGTTTCAACTTTCCACGACCGGTGATTTCTAAAGGAAGAGTGAACAGTTTGATGTCTTCACTGCGACATAATGTGACGAGGAAATCACCCAAAAATACATACAATTTGAAAAGGAACGAAGAGTCCAAGTACATCAACGACTACAACCCAGTGATTTTGTCCATATGGAATGCTAACATGGATATACAGTTTGTGGCTGACAACTGTATGGCTGTGGCTCGGTATGTGACATCTTACATCACCAAAAAAGAAAAGACAGAACTGAAGGATATGTGGGAGGACATTTCCCATGAAAAGAGCCTCAGCAAGAAGTTGTACAGTTTCAGTCTGAAGATGTTGTCGCATCGAGAAATCGGAGCTTACGAATGTGCTGATCGATTGTCTTCAGCAAGTCTCTATGCCAAATCCAGGAGTATCGTTTGGGCGAGTCTTGGTCTTGCTGCAACGCGAAATCGAGTTCTAAAACCTGTCCGGGAAATTGAGTATTTGGCAGAAAAGGAACCAAACAGTACCGACATTTTGAAGACCAACATGTTGGATACATATTATCCAAATAGAAGCAGTCACCTTGAGAATGTTTGTCTATATGAGGTTCTACAAAATTATATATTCAAGAGGAACATCAAAGAAGATATTGAGAAAGGAGTGTATGCTGTAATTGGAAGTGAGGGATGCCTGGTCAAGCAAAGAAAATGCCAATTAGTAAACCATCGAAAATTGAGTGGCGAATCTCCAGAAAAAAAGGAGTTTTTCTATTTAGCACTTTTGCAACTTTTCAAGCCTTGGCGTGCAGAAGAGGAACTGCTTGGAGATTTCCTCTGTTACGAAGACTCTTTCACTGCTGCTAAGGAGACCATAGAATGTCCTGCTTTTCCCAAATATCAAGAAATGCTAACTTTGGAAATTGAGCAGGAAGCAACGATTGCAGCCGAGATTGCCAGAGACAGTTCTCAGGACAGTCAGAGTTCTGTTTCATTGAGTCAAGATCCACTTGGAGGACCTATTATCGAAAATGAAGCTGCCACTGCTATGAATGAAGTGGAAAGAGCCATGGCACATGCTCAGGAGGATTCAGTTAACTTAGAAGACTTGGAAAAACAACTCAACGTTGAGCAGAGGAAAATATATGATGAAGTTACCAAGCAAATTGAGCACAGATTAAGTCATGAGAAGAAAGAGTGCTCATGTACATCGTTGAAGCCTGTCCGACTGTACGTGAGTGGAGAAGCGGGAACTGGAAAAAGTTTTCTCATTAAAGCAATTTCTTGTTATTTGCAGGAAAGGACTGAGTCATCGCTGTCTTGTGTTGTCACCGCTCCTACTGGACTGGCAGCACATAACATTAAAGGTATTACTTTGCATCGTCTACTGATGCTGCCAGTGGAGCATGACAACAAATTACAATACCACAAGTTATCTGGGGATGCTTGCTGTGAAGTTTCAAGAGCCTTGAGGAAAATGAAACTACTTATCATTGACAAAGTAAGCATGGTTTCCAATGTCATGCTTGCCTTTGTGCATTTGAGAATGCAAGAAGTACTTAAAACTGAATATGATGTGTTATTTGGTGGCAAACACATCATTGTTTTCGGAGATCTTCTGCAGCTGACACCAGTAAAAGGTCAACCTATGTTCAAAATACTCACGCATGAAGATACCAGGAAGTGCCTAGGGAGCATTGGCAACGTCAATATATGGTTAAACTTCAATTATGCTGAACTGCATGAAAATATGCGTCAGGCGAAGGATGAAGATTACAAGAATATTCTACAAGATATTAGAATTGGAAAAGTGACCGAGCATGGAAAAGAAGCTTTAAATGCACGATTACTTTCAAATTTATATCCCGAACAAGAGATTGTGCCTGAGAATATTTTTCAGAAAATTACTGAGAAGAAATCCGGAATATGTTTGATGCCAACTCCTGCAGAATGTGCCATCTTCAACAACAAAATGTTGAATTTAGAAAAGCAAGAGATTGTGAAACTTGAAGCTATTGACAAAATAGAGCATATGGGATCAACAATTATTTTGTCAGAGAATTTGAAATCAAAATTGGATTCATTAGAGAAGACTATATCTAAAATAGCGGGTTTTGAAAAGACTTTGAATGTGTGTTTAAATTGCCGAATCATTTTGAGAAGAAATTTACATGTTGAAAGAGGTCTGGTAAATGGATCAATGGGTAATGTTGTTGATTTTGAGAAATACAGAAATAGAGATGGAATAGAATTTTTAAAAATTAAATTTGATGGCATTGAGGAAGTACAGCTAATTGGTCGTTGTTCTGCTAGGTTTTTGCTTGTTAAAGACTTATATGTTCGCCGTAAACAGTTTCCTGTTTGCTTGGCATATGCGGTGACAATCCATAAATCGCAAGGTTTAAGTGTAGACAGTGCATTGGTGAATATTGGCAGTTCTGTGTTCAAGGAGGGTATGGCATATGTGGCATTGTCACGAGTTAGAACTTTATCGGGATTGTACTTGATTGACTGTGATGTCACAAACATTTGTGCGGATCTAGATTGTGTTAAGGAATACAATAGGTTAAGAAGAGAGTATGCGCCACATTTGCCTCAATATCCTTTGTTTGAGAAACGTGTGGTAGGCCGGAAACGTAGAAATATCAGTAATAGTAGGGAGGTTGTAGCAAAAAGACCAAAAGTCAATGAACCGAAAATTGTTAGCAGAAAGAAAGTGGATTCTGTTGAAGATGTTGTCGGTTTTCAATTTGAAAACAGTTCTGGTGTCAACTGCTATGCAAATGTAGTGGTTAATGTTCTCTTTTCACTAGAGAGTTTAAAAGAACAGATTCTGTTGAATTCAGAACAAATTTTATGCTGTTTATTGAATTCTGTTTTCGAGAAATGTAGCACTGATCGAACAAAAGTAGAAAGTGTGTCTGAAGTTCGTTATCTGTTAGATGAATGTTCAGGTCAAACAGACTTCTCTGAAAATAATCAGCAAGATTGTCAGGAGTTTTTAATGTATATGCTTGATGTATTGCAAGATGAGGGTGTAGATGTAGATCACCTGTTTGGGCTTTCTTATCAATGGCAGCATGACTGCGCGAACTGTATGGTATCAAGTACTACTAGTGTAGACTCAGAAAGATTTATATATTTAACTTTGCCAGACAGTAAATCAGTCTCCTTTAATAAGCTAGTAAATGCAGCGGATCACAACATGGAGTGTAGCCAATGTAAATCTGAAATGATGTCAACATTATTTATACGTAGATATGGCCAGTATGTCATTTTAATGATCCAACGATGTAGGCCTGATGGATCAAAATTGTCAACTTTAATAAAAAATGTTGTGGCTTCTCAGATGTCAATATCAGGAAGGACTTTTGTAACTGTAACAATTATCTATCACGATGGTCCTTCAACAACATCAGGACATTATACAGCTTATTTAAAGTCTCGAAACGGCTGGTCATTCTGCAATGATTCCGTTGTAACTTTCAAAAAAAAATTGCCGTTTGACCTTAAAAATTCTTACCTGGTGTTTTTAAAACCAAAATTTTAAAGAAAGAATCTAGGGATTTCCTGTGAGGAATTGCAAAAGGTTCATCAAGTAGAGGGAATGTAAGTCTGCAATGCTGTCTAGATTATTGGTCCAAAACTTTTAATTATAATGTCAATTTAAAAATCCAACTATATAAACCTGATGCAAGTTAGTCTGCTTCATAGTAAGCAGTATCAGTGTCATAGGAAAAGGAGAACATGAGTGACAAAGAAGGGTAAGATATTAGTAGTCCAGGATTGTGAAAATAATCTTAAATGTTTTCTTTTTGAAAGTTGTGAAAATAGAAAATGACGGGATTTGATTGGAAGAATTACAAGAGTTGTGAATCGCTGCAACATGATTTGGCCTAGTGGAAACATGTGGTAGAATGTGAGAAGTCTTTTCTTGTATGTAACATATTTTTCAAAACGATGGAGGTTTTCTTTCAGAAAGTGGCGGGCTGAAAATATTTATAGCACAACAGAGTGGACGCTGTTCATAGGACATCCTTCGACGTCATTGAAAGTAAGTTAATTTTAAGGAGTTTTTAATTCAGATTTCTTAGGTTGTATGGGTTTTTTAAACACAATCATTTTGATTGTGTTTTTTTTTCCCCGCTGTTACATGATGAATACCTTCAAGTCACTGATTTAAGTGAAATTTGATACATTCTGAGAACAGCAAAAATAAACCATTTAACATGTATAATTAATGTTCTGCTTTTTGTACTTATGATATACATTTAGAAATGTGAGGTAGATATGGAGAAACTGAGTCTTCTGTAAGTGTCAATTTTAATGCTTACAGTGCTGTACTTCTGGGTACTGTTTTTTTTTAAAAAAAGGAATAGGCCTCACCTCAAAGAAAGCTCTTGAAAGCACACATCTTATTTGCATCCTGAAACAATCATTTAAAATGTTAGACACAATTTTATGATGGCTTTACATCTTTTTTGCGCTGCTATTGCATAACTATTGTGAGACATCAGCAGTGCAAAAGAAGCACCATGTTCCAAAATAGGCCTCAGTTCATCAGCATGAAGATACTGTTTGTTTAAAATATATATCTTTAGGATTGTGTAGGGGACGTAGAGAAGCAGAGGCTTCTGTAAATGTCAAAGTTGTTGAAAAACTCTTTCTTCTTGAACCTTTTCCCTTTTCTTTTCTAATTTTTAAATACATGTTTTAATATTTTTGGAAATGGTTGTTCTCTCTTTTACAGATTGAAAGTATGAAAAAATATTTTAAAAAGTTAAAAAGAATTATAAGGTAAATGTTTTCTACTCTTTTTACCCGCAATGCACTGCTGATGATGTCACTGACCATGTCATGAATGATGTAATAAGAGGACATGACTTACTTCATTGGTAGGCCTTCACATGCATTATCTGCTCTGTATTCTTCAACAAGTGTAAAATTGATCTGTAACCCTGAGTAGGTCCCACCTTAAACAAACCTCAGGAGAGATCACACCTTATCGTCATCCTGAATTAATAAATAGATCTATTAAACAGTATCTCTGGTTTACTCCCTATAGCTGTCTTTCTTTTAACATTACTCTCTGTTTACTTCCCTTATACTAACTCTTCTTTTTTTTAAAAAAATATTTTTTTGGTTCGCTTCAAGTTCGCGAACCTGGCAGCGAACCGGAAAGCGAACCAAAAGAAATAGAGCTTGCCAGAGTGCTAAGTATTCTAGCAATTTTATTTGAAAGGGGAGGTAGTTCTGAAAAGAACTTTTTTTTAATGTTTTTGTTGTTTTATTTTTTATTTTATTTTTTCTGAACATTTTTTGTTTTTTTTGTATTTTTAGAACAGTTTTATGTTTTTTTGTGTTTTTCATGGAGGGGAAACAACAAAAAACAGGCATTGAAAAGGGCTCCACAGGAGCAAAAAAAAATTACTGTTTGGGTGAGTTAGGGCACTTGTGGTTTTCGTACGCAATGTTGATTAATTTCACGCTCATGTTCCCACATGAGAGCAGAGCACCACAATATATGCAGGTAAACTTCATGTGTTTGAAGTTTTGCTGTATGTTTGGCACGGTTTCCTGTGCCTCTCTTCCTGTCAAAGAGATAGTTGACGTTGACCTGGCCACAGGAGTTGTCGGGGGATTATCTTGCAGGTCACGCAACTCTGCCCGGCTGTAGTTTAGTGGATGCCACCTGGCCATATGGCAATGCATAGTATAGTTGCCCATACTATACTTTTTTTCTGTGCCTCTAGATAATCTGTATTTGCAAATGAGGCAGGTGGCATACTTCGCATTGACCTTCTTCTCCCCTCGAGGGATTGAAAAAAACTGCCATATGAAACTTGTTTTGCGTCGGGAAACACGGGGCAGCTCCTGTATAAACTGTGGTTCATCTGTCTCCTCTTCCTCAAGGTTATCCTCTTCCTCCTCTCTGTTGGAGATGAATTGAGATGGTGGTCCTCTCTCTCATGAGGAGGTGGAGGTGGTGGTGGGGGTCCACCAGCTGAAGCAAGGATAGAAGCCATTGCTGAACTACAGAAAAATGGTCTTTCTCTCACCAAGATGAAAGTCAGAGTGAGGAAAGAAGGAGGGGTTTTCATGATTTGGGAAAAGCAAAAGTTCTGAACCAATGAAAAGTGTTATTTTTAGGTCACATGACCTAGTCATACATCATTTGGAAACCAAAAGTGAAATGAACCAATGAAAAGTTTGATAAACAAGTCACATGACCTGTTCCGCTTACGTTACGCGGTGCGCGCCGCGTCCCGGATCGTTTCCGGTTCGCGGTCCGGAACACTTCCGGGAGCGCTAACGCGGCCCGTCATAAGACGCATTACGCAACAATGATACGTCGCGCTTCCGCGACGCGTCACAGTTGCGCTAACAAAACGTTTACCGGTTCGCGGACTAGGTCGCGGCATCAAGATGAGCTAACGGAAAGCTTCCCGGTTCGCTTACCGGAAGCGAAGAAAAAAAATATTTAAAAAAAATTATCAATAAACATCTAAAATATATTTTGGGATTTAAAGAAGAATACATTTTACAGCTACAGATGTTAGCTTTTAAAAAACCAATGAAATTCACAGAAAAAACCATAGGTTATAGACCATATATAGTTAGGAATTTGCATTTACAAAACCTTGAAAATTCACTGAAAAAACCATAGGTTATAGACCATATATAGTTAGGGATTAGCATTTACAAAACCTTATTTTACTCGCATAAAACCATTGAAATTTCATATATAGTTAGTTGCGCTAACTATATATCGCGCACCCGCAATCCACTGCTAATGATGTCACATATTACATCATTCATGACATGGTCAGTGACATCACTGATGACATCACTGATGACATCTCAAATGACGTCACTGATGACATCACTGATGACATCTCAAATGACATCACTGATGACATCTCAAATGACATCACTGATGACATCTCATTTGATATTACTGATCACATCACTGATGATATAATTCATGTGATAATACGATGAACCTCTTCAGACTCTAATATAACCTTAGATACAATCAGTGTAAACAGACACTCACAGACTGTCACTCATCCATGGAGTTACTCACACACCTAGTCAGTCATGCAAAGAATCAATCACACCTCCATTTCCTCAACTATACAGTTATACACACCTTACTTATTCAAACATATACTAACACACATTTACTCTCTTATACAATCCCTGATACAAGTTCACAATGATCCATACAGCCACTCACACCTTCACTGGCTCTCATGCACAGTTATTTATATATGTCAACTCTCACATGTACTATGTTTTACATATGTACTTACTTTGACATGTAACACTTAGATATCCATTCACTCACCAATAGACTCATGCACACAGTCAACCGCCCATACAGCTGTTTCCACATGCATTTTTGAACCCATACATCTAGTGAATCCACTGCTCACACATCTATGCACAGAGTCATACACCTCCCAGCCACCCACACACACACTCAGTGTCCCATACAAATACTTGGGCAACCAATCAATAACCCATTTAGTTACTCATATAGCTACTGATCAACACATGCAGCAGTTTACAAAACAACAGACATAATGATGCACAAATTAAGACAGTTTAGTCACTAACCCATGCACTCAGTGACACACATTTAATCACTCACTCATACAGTCAGTCATGCACCTACTAAATCCTTCATCCAGACACTTATACATCCACTCATTCTTCAATATGTAAGACATATTTACACTTTACAGAAACATACAGTCACTGGATGTTGTCATCAGTGATGTCATCAGTGATGTCACTGACCATGTCATGAATGATGTAATATGTGACATCATCAGCAGTGGATTGCGGGTGCGCGATATATAGTTAGCGCAACTAACTATATATGAAATTTCAATGGTTTTATGCGAGTAAAATAAGGTTTTGTAAATGCTAATCCCTAACTATATATGGTCTATAACCTATGGTTTTTTCAGTGAATATATATATATATATATATTCACTGAAAAAACCATAGGTTATAGACCATATAAAGTTAGGAATTAGCATTTACAAAACCTTAATTTACTCGCACAAAACTATAGAAATTCGCATATATAGTTAGTTGCAATAACTATATATCGCGCACCCGCAATCCACTGCTGATGATGTCACATATTACATCATTCATGACATGGTCAGTGACATCACTGATGACATCACTGATGACAACATCCAGTGACTGTATGTTTCTGTAAAGTTAAAATATGTCTTACATATTGAAGAATGCGTGGATGTATAAGTGTCTGGATGAAGGATTTAGTAGGTGCATGACTAACTGTATGAGAGAGTGATTAAATGCGTCTCACTGAGTGCATTGGTTAGTGACTAAACTGTCTGAATGTGTGCTTCAGTATGTCTGTTGTTGTGTAAGATGCTACATGTGTTAATCAGTACCTATATGAGTAACTATATGGGTTATTGATTGGTTGCCCAAGTATTTGTATGGGAGAACGAGTGTGTGTGTGTGGGTGTCTGGGAGGTGTGTGACTGTGCATAGATGTGTGAGCAGTTGATTCACTAGATGTATGGGTTCAAAACTGCATGTGGACACAGCTGTATGGGCGGTTGACTGTGTGCATGAGTGTATTGGTGAGTGAATGGATTTGTAAAACACAGTACATGTGAGAGTTGACATATATAAATTACTGTGCATAAGAGCCAGTGAATGTGTGAGTGGCTGTATGGATCATTGTGAACTTGTATCAGTGATTGTATAGGAGAGTAAATATGTGTTCGAATATGTTTGAATAAGTAAGATGTATATAACTGTATAGTTGAGGAAATAGAGGTGTGATTGATTCTTTGTATGACTGACTAGGTGTTTGAGTAACTCCATGGATGACTGACAGTCTGTGAGTGTCTGTTTACACTGAGTGTATCTAAGTTTATATTAGAGTCTGAAGAGGTTCATCGTATTATCACATGAATGATGTCATCAGTGATGTCATTTGAGATGTCATCAATGATGTCATCAGTGATGTCATCAGTGATGTCACTGACCATGTCATGAATGATGTAATATGTGACATCATCAGCAGTGGATTGCGGGTGCGCGATATATAGTTATTGCAACTAACTATATATGCGAATTTCTATGGTTTTGTGCGAGTAAATTAAGGTTTTGTAAATGCTAATTCCTAACTATATATGGTCTATAACCTATGGTTTTTTCAGTGAATTTCAATGGTTTTTTAATAGCAAATATGAAAAGCTGTAAAATGTCAAGTACGTGGTAGGTAAAAACATTTTCGTGTCTATGCACGCTGATGTGCTTTGAACGCTGCCCCCCCCTCTTTTCTCTTAGGAGTACTCTCTCTTTGCAGATAGTGAAGGGTAGTTAACGCAGGCCTTTGCCCCCGTTGTAATCCGTCGTGCCTGCTTCTCTCTCCATTTGATGGATTGTTATCCAAGCATTTACTGTTTTAGAATTGGTTCTCTTTGGTTCATTCTCTATTTACAAACAAGCACAGAGTCGCAATACTCTGTTTAGTCTTTGCAGATAGTGAAAAATCGTTTAAAAAAACAAAAGGCATCGAGCAAAATCAGTAGGCCACTAATGGGATCTCTTTTTGACCTCGCTAAAATAGAAACATTAAGAACAACCCCTCATGAGAAATACGAAACTAGTGAGATGAACTGAGCTCCACACCATGATGGCTGCAAGACAGCTCGGCTCCGCCACCCACCCCGCCCAAAATAACGACAAACCCTATGCAAATATTATAAATATATACAACACACCAGCAAAGTAACAGGGTAAAACATTTTATTAAATAACTATTTACATAACTATTTTATACTTTTTGTTGCCCGATCCGGCTAGCTCAATCGATCGAGCATGAGACTCATGCACTCTGATCTCCTTGGCCTCAGTCAAGCATCAATAGTAAGATTTTCTTACATGAGTGTACGTTCATGGTTTTGGTCCCTGAGTTGCTTCGATGTCACTGCCTTGCACAAATGGCATAAGTCCTGGATGTTGGGTGCCATAGTTGAGAGTTCTGAGCAGCGCTTGTAACACTGTCTGAAGCTTATTTGCACCTGCTGCAGCTTCACTATTCTCAAAGTAAGTGGAGGCCGTTTGTGGACCTGACTGCATTTGAAAACAATGTGATGCGGTGCCTCCCTAAACCGCTTGACGGAGGCCCCCGAGAGGCGCTGTGATGGCACGGACTCGGAGGGGGCGCTTGGCTCCGACCCCCTCCCCAAGTCTTGTTGCCCTGGTGTGGCCTGAGATCGCCCCCGACATAGGCGGCCGGCTCCCGGGGTCAAGCGGAACTTTTTGCCTTTTGGTGACTCTTCCATTCTGGACCTTGTCCCACAATCCGTTCGACCTGAAGACACGTCCTGCGGTGCCCTAGTCTGACCATCACATATTCCTGCGCCAGGAAATGGCGTGGGATGCACTAGAAGGGAGAGGCGGCGAGAACGAGCCTCCCCCAACTCCCCAGGTGGAGGTTTTTCAGGTACACCCCAGCGCTTTACTCAACCAGCTGAGTTTCGCCCGCTCTTGCGGCTACAGCGTCTCGCCCACCATCCACTTGAATTGCGCCCACTCTTGCAGTGCAGCGATAGGCGGCTGCCACAGGACTCTCAAAATTGCGGCCGGCTCTTCGGATTTAGGCCTGGCCCACTAAAATGGCCCTGGGACACCTTGGAACTCGGACGCTTGACTGCTAGGGCATGGACCCCATTCCCAAAAGCGTCCCCTCAGCCTTGAAGATTCTACAAAAGTCACCGGGGCCCCCGACTCCCGCAGACTTCCGGTGGTGAGCGACTGCCATGATTGCTCGCGGAATGGCCACGAAGTAGCCACGGGGTGCTCTCATGCTGACGCCAGCTTCAATCTGTAACATCCAGAAACACTGTAGACTACCAATTCGATCAGTTCCGGTGGAGCCCCAACGTGACCAGGTAGAAAAGAACTTGCCCTCCCCTTTTTTGAGTGATGGTTCTTGTTGCCTGTCCCTTCTGTTGTCATTTTACAGAACTTTTTGGACTACTGAAAGGGGTTGTGTTCCGACCGCTGGTTGGTGGAGACATTTTGACTATATTCTGGACCTGCGTTGTCGCATAATGCGTCATAAGACGAGTCGCGTTAGCGCACCCGGAAGTGCTCCGGTGCGCGAGGCGCAGCTTCCCGGAAGCGATCCAGAGCGCGGCACGCAGCGCGTAACGTAAGCATAACAGGTCATGTGACTTGTTAATAAAACTTTTCATTGGTTCATTTTACTTTTGTTATTCTAATGATGAAAGGCTTGGTCATATGACCTAAAAATAACGCTTTTCATTGCTTTCGAACATTTTTTTTTCTTAAACATATATGTTATAATGTTCCAGGCTAATGTATTTTCCCGGAAAATTTACAACTGTCCTGCAAGTAAAATATATTCCTTTTTCGAGAAAAAGGGCGTTTCTTCATCCCATGAGGGAGCCGTTGAGCAAAAGAGGCTCGGCCTGCTGTCTTAGTCGCCGATAGGCCTGCATATCGGATTCTTATCGATCACTTTATGTTGCAGGAGTAGAAAACACAACAGCCCTTGACCATTTATCTTTACTGCGTTCCTGCGTATTATACCTTTTATCCGTCATGTAATTGGACTGCTTTATTTCACTTGCCTTTTACTGATTCGAAAACAGTGGCTATTATTCAAAACTTTACCAATGTAAGTACTACTACCATGTTTTGTTTTAAAAACCTTTATTGTGAAAATGTCAGTATACAAATACGGGCCTATAACCACGTGGGCCGGCCACAGAGCAAACTGGAATCGTATATGATGAGGGGACATTTACACTGTAGAACAACGTAACGGGCGACCCATTAGGTTGCAAGAACTAAGGTGTCTAACATTTGCGGAATCGGTGGACGTACATTTTATAATTAAAGTACGACAGGGCCAGTTACAATAAAATTATCTAGATATACATTTGCGGGCAAGTACTATGGGTGACGTTAATTCGAACTTTCAATAGTACAGTAATCAATAACACATCAGAACTTAATATCAATAGGGATGTCCAAATAATCAATCAATTCTCGTCCCCGCCCGCCATGTGCTTCAAAACTGCATACGTATCTCGTGATATAAAGGTTGTGCAATCAGTACACAACAAGGAGTTACGAGTCTCATTTATACCGGCGCCATTTTGGGCGAGGCAGGGCAGGTCCAGGATATAGTCAAAATATCTCCACCAACCATCGACTATGATGATGTTCATAAGCTCTATTGATTAGACTAACACTCCTCTCTCCACATGAAATTAATTTGCCGCAAGTTAAACATGTCATTTTCATTTGTCCAAAGTTCTTCTGAAGATTTAGAACCGTTTCCCTTGCCTCTGATGCTGTCACTGCCACTTCATTGGTGGATGTACTGGCAGGTCGGGGGTTATCCACCAAATCTCGAATTTGGGCAGCACTATAATTAATCGAGTGCCACCTCTCCATATGACGATGCATGGTATAATTACCATAACTATATTTTTTTTCGGTTCCTCTGGAGAGTACATCGTGGCAGATGAGGCAGGTAACGTACCGGGCATTTACCTTTTTTGCATGTGGAGGAAAGGAAAAAAATTCGAGCGTCCGAGTTCCAAGGTGTCCCAGGGCCATTTTAGTGGACCAGGCCCAAATCCAAAGAACATGCCGCCATTTTGAGAGTCCTGTTGCAGCCGCCTATCGCTGTAGCAGCAAGAGCGGGCGAAACTCAGCTAGACGGCGCCCCACTGCAGATGAAGTGCCTCCACCTAGAGAGGCGGGAGAGGCTCATTTGCGCCGCCTCCCCCCCGCAGCACTGTAGGATGGCCACACCAGTACGGCAACTTGCTGGACACCACCTCGGTGCCATCCAGATCTCGGCGCGTTGTGCTGCCTTCGGCCTACTGTAGCAGCAAGTGCGGACCCAACTCTGCTGGCCGGCATGTGAAACGCTAAGGGGCGCCGCACTGCAGATGAGGTGCCTCCACCTGGAGAGGCGGAAGAGGGCCATTCGCGCCGCCTCCCCCCGGGCACCCCAAGCCGTCTTTCGGCGCAGCATTGTAGGATGGCCACACCAGTACGGCAACTTGCTGGACACCACCTCGGTGCCATCCAGATCTCAGCGCGTTGTGCTGCCTTCGGCCTACTGTAGCCGCAAGTGCGGACGCAACTCAGATGGATAGCGAGTGAAACACCAAGGGGCGCCCCACTGCAGCCGAGGAGCCTCCATCTTGGGGGTGAGGCACCGCATCACATTGCTTTCCAATGCAGTCAGATCCTCAAACAGCCCCCACTTACTGACGCCACCTCACAGGCCAACAGGGCACCCCACTGCGACTTTCGACGCAGCATTGTAGGATGGCCACACCAGTGCCATCCGGATCTCGGTGCGTTGTGCTGCCTTCGGCCTATTCGCACATCGGTCCGCTACTGACGCCGCCTCACGGGCCAACGGATTTATTTGGCTTTTTATAGCCCAAAGCCGCATAACAGGTCATGTGACTTGTTTATAAAACTTTTCATTGGTTCATTTTGCTTTTGGTTTCCTAATGATGGAAGGCTTGATCATATGACCTAAAAATAACACTTTTCATTGGATTAAAACATTTTTTTTTCCCAAACGATGAAAGCCCCACCTTTTTTTTTCTCACTCGACAATACAAAAAAAGGTTCTGTTAGATAACAAAAGAGGGGACAGGCAACAAGAGCCATCACTCAAAAAAGGGGAGGGCAAGTTCTTCCTTACTGGGTCACGTTGGGGCTCCACCGGAACTCATCGAATTGATAGTCTACAGTGTTTCTGGATGTTTCAGACTGAAGCTGGTGTTAGCATGAGAGCACCACCATCTCGTAGCTCCGTCGTGGCCATTCCGCAAGCAATCATGACAGCCGCTCCCCACCGGAAGCCTGCGGGAGTCGGGGGCCCCCAAGACTTTTGTAGAATCTTCAAGGCTGAGGGGATGCTTTCGAGAATGGGGTCCAAGCCCTAGCAGACAAGCGTCCGAGTTCCAAGGTGTCCCAGGCCCAAAACCAAAGAGCCTGCCGCCATTTTGAGAGTCCTGTGGCAGCTGCCTATCGCTGCACCGCAAGAGTGGGTGCAACTCAGCTGAATGGCGGATTTTGGCACAGTGTACCAAAAGCGGGCGGAATGGCAACTGAAACGGTAAAGGGGCGCCCCACTACAGCAGACCAGCCTCCACCTGGGGAGGCCCATTCACGCCGGCTCCCCACTCCCCTCCCGGGGCGCCCCACGCCGTTTTTCGGAGCAGCATTGTAGGATACCAAAACCAGTGCGGCAACTTACTGGACATCACCTGGGTGCCATCCACATCTCAGCGCGTTCTGCTGCCTTGGGACTATTCGCACAACAGACCGCTACTGAAGAGGCCTCCCCCCCCCCGGGGCGCCCCACTCTGTTTTTCGGAGCAGCATTGTAGGATACCAAAAACCAGTGCAGCACCCAGGTGACATCACCTGGGTGCCGTCCAGAACTCAGCACGTTGTGCTGCCTTGGGACTATTCGCACAAAACACAGCTACTGACCATTGTTGCTTCTTTTTTCAAAAAAATGTTTAAATGTGTTTACTGTTTTTGTTGCGTTGTATATATTTATAAGTTATTAAAGTTTTATATCCTACTACTTTGTTGGAGTGCTATATATTTTTAATGTGACATATAATTGTAAAAACTTTGATGTACAAAGAGGCATCCCTGGAATCTTTCGCTTCAGGCTCGGTCCCACACACCCTCACAGTGAGAATCCCCTCCCCAATCACAATACAGGATGGTTATCAGATAGTAGGAACGTGTGTGCTGTGACGGAATTTCATGAGGTGGGGGCCTTGATCTACTGTAACTCCTTTGAAGAGGGGTGATTCTTTAAAGTTGGGGCCATAAACTACATCTGCACGGCTAGGTGAAAGCCTAGGACCGGCCTGGACAATCAGACACAGAGGAAGAGGAGTGTCAGAGGGTGCGGTAGTGAATAGGGTGAAAGGGAGGTGTCGGGCGGGCACTGGGTGTGATTCTCAGGGAAGAACAGCGCAGATGGGGGGAGGTTTATGGCCCATGCATGAGAGAGAGAGCGGGGGTGACCAGTGCGTGGGGGAGATGCTTGCGAGGGTGGGGAGCCATGCTGAGGATCGGCGACGTGCAGAGAGTGGGTCTGGTCAAGGCATCTAAAATGGCTGCCGTGCACAACAAAATTGTGGCATTGGAAAAAAGGCAAGATGGCGCAGATTAATTTATAACAATTATTTTTAACAATATATTTACTCGCAGTGTCAAAATGGCGGTCATCACTTCCTGATTTCCTTCGAATCGAACGTTAACAGACGTCACGCAGCAAACAAAAAAAAGCTCACGCGCAGCCGCTGGAAGACAAGTATCAACATATATGAGCCTCCTCAGCCACCCTCAGAAAACATAGGGGGTCAGGATACGTCTCCCGTACCCCCTTATACCCATTTCTCACATTGTTTTTCCTCCATCTTGTAATTTAATTAAATCGAAACACAAAATGGCGAATTCCCGTTTCGCTACCTGTTCGCGACCCAGTTCGCGAACCGGAAAGAGCTTCTACCGCAAAAAAATCAATATTTTTTTATTTGCCCCACGGGACCCTTTAATAACCCCAACATCATTCCTAGGGGGTCAAGAAGGGTCTACCTTGCCCCCTTTCATTAAATTCCCCCTTCGTTTTTCTCCTCCTCTTGTCTCTCGATCCTACCAAGAGACAAGATGGCGGCCGCTCCGGACTGTTTAGAATGTTGAAAGACACCAGAGAGCCAATCAGCTTCGCTACGCAAAGTTCCGTAACGCGAAAAGTACGCGAACCGGATTGCTACCCGGGAAGCTGTCACAGATATATACATTTTTTAAAATGTTAATTTCTCAAAATCCACTGGAGCACATATATTGAGACCCAGCAAAGGCACATCGGGCTAACAGTCCCTACAATTTTGCCAAGTTTCAAGCAAATCCATTCAGCCGTTCGAGCTAAAAGTGAGGCCAAACGCCCTATAGAAAACTCAATGTTAAAAACGCGTTTTGGGACCCCCTTTTTTTCTCAACCCCCCCTTGACGAAACCCCCCCAAATTTTCAGGAGCTGCTCAGAAACATAATGTGCCATTTTCCTGAAAATTTCAGACGATTCCGTCCACAAACGCCAAAGTTATTAGACATAGAATTTTCAAAAGTTACATAGAGAAAAATCCTAACTATATATACCTACTGGCGACCGCCAGTAGGTAATATATATATATATATATATATATATATATATATATATATATATATATATTATATATATATATATTCAATAAAAAAAACATTGGTTGTAGGCCATATATAGTTAGGGATTTGCATTTAGAAAACCTTATTTTACTCGCATAAAACCATTGAAATTCCATATATAGTTATAAGCGCTAACTATATATCGCGCACCCGCAATCCACTGCTGATGATGTCACATATTACATCATTCATGACATGGTTAGTGACATCACTGATGACATCACAATAAGGTTTTCTAAATGCAAATCCCTAACTATATATGGCCTACAACCAATGGTTTTTTCATTGAATTTTCAAGGTTTTGTAAATGCAAATTCCTAACTATATATGGAGTATAACCTATGGTTTTTTCTGTGAATTTCAATGGTTTTTTAATAGCAAATATCAAAAGCTGTCAAATGTCAAGTACGTGATAGGTAAAAACGTTTTCGTGTTTATGCACGCTGATGTGCTTTGAACGCTGCCCCCCCCCACTCCCCTCTTTTCTCTTAGTAGTACTCTCTCTTTGCAGATAGTGAACGGTAGTTAACTCAGACCTTTACCCCTGTTGTAATCCGTCGTACCTGCTTGTCTCTCCATTTGATTGATTATTATCCAAGCATTTACTGTTTTACAATTGGTTCTCTTTGGATCATTCTCTATTTACAAACAAGCACAAAGTCGCAATACTCTGTTTAGTCTTTGCAGATAGTGAAAAATCGTGTAAAAAAATAAAAGTAATCGAGCAAAATCAGTAGACCACTAATTCGATCTCTTTTTGACCTCGGTAAAATACAAACATTAGGAATAACCCTTCATGAGAAATACGAAAATAGTGAAATGAACTGAGCTCCACACCATGAGGGCTGCAAAACAGCTCGACTCCGCCCAAAATAACGGCAAACCCTATGCAAATATTATAAATATACACAACACACCAGCAAAGAAACAGAGTAAAACATTTTATTAAATAACTATTTACATAACTATTTTATACTTTTTATTGCCCGATCCGGCTAGCTCAATCGATCGAGCATGAAACTCATGCACTGATAACAAGCGTTGAGCGTTTGTAGAATGATGGCTTCAGATTTTCCACATACGGTGTAGTGGCGCGAACTGGCAGGGGGCGTTTGGATTCTACCCCTTCTCCAAATAAGATTTTCATACGTGAATGTTCGTTCATGCTTTTTGTCCCTGACTTGCTTCCATGTCACTGCCTTACATACATGGCATAAGTCCTGGTTGTAGAAGGCCATACTTCACAGTTCTAAGCAGCTCTTGTAACACTGTTTAAACCTTATTTGCACCTGCTGCAGCTTCACTATTCAAAGTAAGTAGGGTCCATTTGTGGACCTGACTGCATTGGAAAACAATGTGATACGGTGCCTCCCTAAACCGCTTGACGGAGGCCCCCGAGGGGCGGTGAGATGGCGCGGACTGAGAGGGGGCGCTTGGCTCCTGCCCCCTCCCCAAGTCGTGTTGCCCTGGTGAGGCCTGAGATCGCCCCAGGCATAGGCGGCCGGCTCCCGGGGTCCGGCGGAATTTTTTCCCTTTTGAAGAATCTTTCATTCTGGACCTTGTCCCACAATCCGTTTCACCTGAAGACACGCTGTCGTAGGGCGCCCCTTTACCGTTTTAGTTGCCATTCCGCCCGCTTTTGGTACTCTGTGCCTCTTCCGCCATTCAGCTGTTTACCGCTCGCTCTTGCGACTACAACGTCTCGCTCACCATGTAGTTGAGTTGCTCCCGCTCTTAAGATTTGACCGAACTTTTTGGACTGCTGAAAGCGGTTGTATTCCGACCGCTGGTTGGTGGAGACATTTTGACTATATTCTGCACCTGCATTGTCGCGTAATGCGTCATATGACGCGACGCGTTAGCGCACCCGGAAGTGCTCCGGTGCGCAAGGCGCAGCTTCCCGGAAACGATCCAGAGCGCGCCGCGCAGCGCGTAACTTAAGCATAACAGGTCATGTGACTTGTTAATAAAACTTTTCATTGGTTCATTTTACTTTTCTTTTCCTAATTATGTAAGACTAGGTCATGTGACCTAAAAATAACACTTTTCATTGGATTAAAACATTTTTTTTCCCCAAACGATGAAAGCCCCACCTTGTTTCTGGATGTTTCAGACTGAAGCTGGCGTCACCATGAGAGCACCACCATCTCGTAGCTCCGACGTGGCCATTCCGCAAGCAATCATGGCAGCCGCTCCCCACCGGAAGCCTGCGGGAGTCGAGGGCCCCCAAGACTTTTGTACAATCTTCAAGGCTGAGGGGACGCTTTCGAGAATGGAACCCAAGCCCTGGCAGACAAGCGTCCGAGTTCCAAGGTGTCCCAGGGCCATTTTACTGGACCAGGCCCAAATCCGAAGAGCCGGCCGCCATTTTAAGAGTCCTGTGGCAGCCGCCTATCGCTGCACCGCAAGAGTGGGAGCAACTCAACTACATGGTGAGCGAGACGCTGTAGCCGTAAGAGCGGGCGCTAAACAGCTGAATGGCAGAAAAGGCACAGTGTAGCAAAAGCGGGCGGAATGGCGACTGAAACGATAAAGGGGCGCCCCACTACAGCAGACAAGCCTCCGCCATGTGCTTCAAAACTACATATGTATCTCGTGATATCAAGGTTGGGCAACCAGTACAGAACAAGCAGTTACGAGTCCCATTTACACCGGCGCCATTTTGGGCGCGGCCGGGCAGGTCCAGGATCTACTGAAACATAAAAAATGAGGCTGACGTCTCTGAAGCAGTTGACGAACAGCAGGACATAGCAAATAAACATGAACTCTCTAAAGCTGTTAACTCACTGCAGGACAAAACAAGTGAACCTGAAACCTCTGGAATAATTGTCGCTCAAAAGAACAAAACACAAAACTCTGTAGAGCCTGAAGAAAAAAAAACAGAAGGGCACTGTAGTTTCAGACACACTTAACACTAATGACTAAACAAAGATATCGTCTGTTTATAAAGCAGTTATCATCTTGACAGAATTGACAAAGAAGTGTACAGACACCAATGCATCAGCATTCTCGGAGATAACATCTTAAGGAACAAAGAAACACCTGTTCACTCTTGACACCCCAGGTGCTGTGTATATTGCACTATAGTGCTGCATCTAGAAAACGGACAACCCTATTGATGTGGATTTTTCATTATTGATTATTGTAAAGAAATTGCGACTCCCCCCTTTAGCAGATTAGCTAAATGTTTGCGTAATTTAGGCATAAAAGTTATATTATTGTTGTTGTTATCGTTATAGTTCTGGTTAATTTCAAAAAATGGTTAAATATATTTACAGTTTTTGTTGCGTTCGTTATATTTAAATGTTAATAAAGTTTTAAAATGTAACTGTCTTGGAGTACTATATTTTTTTTAAAAATCGGGTGAATGGGGCCTTGAATCGGGTTATTGTCATGTGTGGGCTTTGCAAGTGTACTGCTACAAGATCGGACATTTCAAACTCAAATGCACGGTCTTTTTCTTACCTTTCCGAAGCATGGAGCGCAATAGCAGGCAGAGAAAGGGTGATGCACGTGTTGAACACTGCCTGGCCTGAAAATTGCTGGCAGTGCCCCCCCGCCCGCTCCTGAAAGAGGGCACACACACACCGCCGCCCCGAGTACTTCACAAATCTTTAAAAGACCATGCGCTTGTTCAATGGGAAGTGGATAACATGGCTAAGAGCATTTGCTGGATAATGCATGAATATCGCTGACTTTTCAACGATATTCATGCATTGCGGCCGTTTTTTATCGCATTTACGATAAACCTTGCTAATAGCAAGGTTTATGTGCGATAAAATTCGCCGATGTGCGGCGATAATTTTTGTCTCTAAACAAGTTAGAGACAAAAATTACCGCTAGTTGTTGGTAATATGCCCCCGGGTTTTTCCTTGCAGGAATCGGGAAGCGAAAGACTAGCACTGAAATCAGTAGTCTCACGCCTGAATCGGGAGGGTTGGCATGTCTGGATACTCTACAGCTGGGGCCATAAACTACATTCGCAGGGCTAGGTGATAGCCTAGGTCCGGCCTGGACAATCGGACACAGAGGAAGAGGAGTGTCAGAGGGTGCGGTAGTGAATAGGGTGAAAGGGAGGTGTTGGGCGGGCACAGGGTGTGATTCTCAGAGAAGAGCAGCGCAGATGGGGGGAAGTATATGGCCCATGCATGAGAGAGAGAGCGGGGGTGACCATTGCGTGGGGGAGATGCGTGCGAGGGTGGGGAGCCATGCTGAGAATCGGCGGCGTGCAGAAAGTGGCCCTGGTCAAGGCATCTAAAATGGCTGCCGTGCACGACAAAATTGTGGCATTGGACAAAACGCAAGATGACGCAGACAATGTTTATCAATAAGGATTCATTTATAACAAAATATTTACTCGCAGTGACAAAATGGTGGTCAACACTTCCTGATTTCCATCGAATCGAACGTTAACAAACGTCACGCAGCAAAAAAAAAAAAAAAAAAAGCTCACGCACAGAGCAGTTTTTAGCCATGTTATCCAATGGAAGGTGGATAACACGACTAAGAGCATTTGCTGGATAATGCATGAATATCGCTGACTTTTCAACGATATTCATGCATTGTGGCCGATGTGCGGCGATAATTTTTGTCTCTAAACAATTAAAACGAAGCACAAAATGGCGAATTCCCGTTTCGCTACCAGTTTGCGGCCCAGTTCGCGGCCCGTGAAGCGCTTCTACCGTGAAAAATCATTTTTTTTTATTTTCCCCACGGGACCCTTTAATAACCCCAATAACATTCCTAGGGGGTCAAGAGGGGTATACCTTGCCCCCTTTCAATAAATTCCCCCTTCGTTTTTCACCTCTTCTTCTCTCTCGATCCTACCGAGAGATAAGATGGCGGCCGCTCCGGACTGTTTAGAATGTTGACAGACACCGGAGAGCCAATCAGCTTTCTGCGCGCAAAGTTCCGTTTCTCGAAAAGTAAGCGGACCGGATCGCTGCCGGAGCGCTGTTACAGATATATATCTTGTTTTAAATGTTAATTTCTCAAAATCCACTGAAGCACATATATTAAGACCCAGCAAAGGCACATCAGGCTAACAGTCCCTACAATTTTGCCAAGTTTGGTGGAAATCCATTCAGCCGTTCGGGCTAAAAGTGAGGCCAACCGCCCTATGGAAATTAACATGGGAAAAACGCGTTTTGGGACCCCCCTTTTTTCTAGGCCCCCCCTTTACGACCCCCCCCCAAATTTTCAGGGGCTGCTCAGAAACAAAATGTGCCATTTTCCTGAAATTTTCAGCCGATTCCGTCCACAAACGCCAAAGTTATTAGACATAGAATTTTCAAAAGTTCCATAGAGAAAAAATCCTAACTATATATACCTACTGGCTATCGCCAGTAGGTAATATATATATATATATATATATATTCACCGAAAAAACCATAGGTTATAGACCATATATAGTTAGAAATTTGCATTTAAAAAACCATTGAAATTCAATGAAAAAACCATAGGTTATAGACCATATATAGTTAGGGATTTGCATTTACAAAACCATATTTTACTCGCACAAAACCATTGAAATTCCATATATAGTTAGTTGCACTAACTATATATCGCGCACCCGCAATCCACTGCTGATGATGTCACATATTACATCATTCATGACATGGTCAGTGACATCACTGATGACATCACTGATGACATCTCAAATGACATCACTGATGACATCTCAAATGACATCACTGATGACATCACTGATGACATCTCATTTGACATTACTGATCACATCACTGATGATATCATTCATGTGATAATACGATGAACCTCTTCAGACTCTAATATAACCTTAGATACAATCAGTGTAAACAGACACTCACAGACTGTCACTCATCCATGGAGTTACTCACACACCTAGTCAGTCATGCAAAGAATCAATCACACCTCCATTTCCTCAACTATACAGTTATACAAACTTTACTTATTCAAACATATACTAACACATATTTACTCTCTTATACAATCCCTGATACAAGTTCACAATGATCCATACAGCCACTCACACATTCACTGGCTCTTATGCACAGTTATTTATATATGTCAACTCTCACATGTACTGTGTTTTACATATGTACTTACTTTGACATGTAGCACTGAGATATCCATTCACTCACCAATACACTCATGCACACAGTCAACCGCCCATACAGCTGTTTCCACATGCACTTTTGAAACCATACATCTAGTGAATCAACTGCTCACACATCTATGCACAGAGTCATACACCTCCCAGCCACCCACACACACACTCAGTCTCCCATACAAATACTTGGGCAACCAATCAATAACCCATATAGTTACTCATATAGCTACTTATCAACACATGCAACAGTTTACAGAACAACAGACATAATGATGCACAAATTAAGACAGTTTAGTCACTAACCCATGCACTCAGTGAGACACATTTAATCACTCACTCATACAGTCAGTCATGCACCTACTAAATCCTTCATCCAGACACTTATACATCCACTCATTCTTCAATATGTAAGACATATTTTAACTTTACAGAAACATACAGTCACTGGATGTTGTCATCAGTGATGTCATCAGTGATGTCATTTGAGATGTCATCAGTGATGTCATCAGTGATGTCACTGACCATGTCATGAATGATGTAATATGTGACATCATCAGCAGTGGATTGCAGGTGCGCGATATATAGTTAGTGCAACTAACTATATATGGAATTTCAATGGTTTTGTGCGAGTAAAATATGGTTTTGTAAATGCAAATCCCTAACTATATATGGTCTATAACCTATGGTTTTTTCATTGAATTTCAATCGTTTTTTAAATGCAAATTTCTAACTATATATGGTCTATAACCTATGGTTTTTTCGGTGAATTTCATTGGTTTTTTAAAAGCTAACATCTGTAGCTGTAAAATGTATTCTTCTTTAAATCCCAAAATATATTTAGATATTTATTGATAATTTTTTTTTTAATATTTTTTTCTTCGCTTCTAGTTCGCGAACTGGGAAGCTTTCCGTTAGCTCATCTTGATGCCGCGATCTAGTCCGCGAACCGGTCAACGTTACGTTAGCGGAACAGTGACGCGTCGCGGAAGCGCGACGTATCACGTTATCGCGTAATGCGTCTAATGACGCGTCGCGTTAGCGCTCCCGGAAGTGCTCCGGACCGCGAACCGGAAGCGATCTGGGACGCGGCGCGCGCCGCGTAACGTAAGCGGAACAGGTCATGTGACTTGTTTATCAAACTTCTCATTGGTTCATTTCACTTTTGGTTTCCAAATGATGTATGACTAGGTCATGTGACCAAAAAATAACACTTTTCATTGGCTCAGAACTTTTGTTTTCCCCAAATCATGTAAACCCCTCCTTATTTCCTCACTCTGACTTTCATCTTGGTGAGAGAAAGACCATTTACCTGAAGTTCCACAATGGCTTCCATTCTTGCTGCAGCTGGTGCACCCCCACCACCACCTCCACCTCCTCATAAGAAGAGAGGACACCTAGTCAAATTATGACTAACAGAGAGGAGGAAGAGGAGGAAGAAGAAGAAGAGGACAGAGAGGAACAACAATTTGTCGATGAGTTGCCCCGGGTTTCTAAACGAAAAACCAGTTTCATCTGGCAGTTTTTCACCATCCCTCCTGGATCAAAGAAAGTGAATGCAAAATATGCCACCTGCCTCATCTGTGATTACAGATTGTCGAGAGGCACAGAAAAGAAGTACAGTATGGGGAACTATACAATGCATCGTCACATGAGCAGGTGGCATCCCTTGAACTACAGCCGGGCTGAGTTAAGGGATCTTCAAGACAATCCGACGGAAACTCCTGTGGCAAGATCTACCTCCACATTGTCTTTGACGGGAAGAGAGGCACAAGAGACTGTGCCAAACATCCAACCCAACTTCCAGCATATGAAGTTATCTTGTATTTACTGTGGTGCTATGCTGTCATATGGCAACATGAGTGTCAACCTGATGAACATTGCATTTGAAAATCATAAATGCCCTAATGCACCCAAAAAGTAATTTTTTTTTTTGCTCCAGTTGAGCCGTTTTGAAAGCCTGTTTTTTGTTGTCTCCCCTCCATAAAAAACACAAAAAAAACATAAAACAGTTCTAAAAATACAAAAAAATCTAAAAATGTTCAAAAAAAAAAAATATATATAAAACAACAAAAACAAAAAAAAAACAGTTCTTTTCAGAACTACCTCCCCTTTTAAACAAAATTGCTAGAATGTTTATCACTCTGGCAAGCTCTATTTCTTTTGGTTCGCTTCAAGTTCGCTGACCGGTTCGCGAACTTTAAGCGAACTAAAAAAATATTTTTTTAAAAAAAAGAAGAGTTAGTATAAGGGAAGTAAACAGAGAATAATGTAAAAAGAAAGACAGCTAGAGAGAGTAAATGAGAGATAGTGTCAATGACATCATCAGCAGTGCATTGCGGGTAAAAAGAGTAGAAAACATTTACCTTATAATTCTTCTTACCTTTTTTAAATATTTATTCATACTTTCAATCTGTAAAACAAAGAACAAACATTTCAAAAAATATTAAAACATGTATTTAAAAATTAGAAAAGACAAGGGAAAAGGTTCAAAAACAAACAGTTTGTCAACAACTTTGACATTTACAGAAGTCTCTGCTTCTCTACGTCCCCTACACAATCCTAAAGATATATATTCGAAAGAAACTGTATCTTGATATTGCTGAACTGAGGCATATTTTGGAACATGATGTTTTTCTTGCACTGCTAATGTCTCACAATAGCAAGTGGGAGCGTATTTACAAGACACTTGCCCCATGAGCAACACTTTACATTTTAAAAGGAAAACATAACATCTTAGACACTCAAATACCTTATAAATATGGCTCAAAACAACCTATGAAGCTCTAGCAGTACATATCCAGAAATGAAATTGATTTCTTAAATCGTTTTTAAAAGCAACATCTCTGTTTCAGCTTACATAACAGACCATAAAATGGGCTCCATGTACCACAATAACTTGTGTTACTGCATGCCAGAATGTTACACCAAATATGCAATTACAATTTCTCAAAGAAACAAATTCTATTTGTATATCACTAGAGACAAAACCACATTTTAAAAACACAGCTTTCTTCATCATTTTCTCCTTAAATCATACTATTCTCTATCTAAATTAAATAAATCTTTTCTCACCTTAGCAAATATTTTTTGAGTTTTGAAAACAGTCTGAGAAATACACCAAATTGTCTTCAGCAGAAGAAAAAGGATGCACTCCAAAGGCTGCAGCTATTGAAAGCACAGAAATACAGATATTCTTTTCACATATCTCTCATATTAGCCAATCATACCTCTTCCCTCACTTTTTTCAAATCAAAACCCTTCCCCCCTCTGCCCTGTCTGCCTTGTTTCCATAGCAACCACCTCCTGGAAGACCTCTCATGTTTGCAAATTCACACATCAATTGTTTCAATTGAACTCTGAACTCTCAGTGCACCTGCGTATCCAGTGCAATCTTTCATTAAATGTTTCTTCCTTGACCATTCAAATTACATCTTTCAAAGAACACATCCATGCACCCTAACTTTCTGTTTTCAGAAATGGAAATGCACCAATCACTGCTAATGAATCATTAGCATTGTAAATCCACAGTTTTTTTTCTTTAGAAACTCCTACTGTTTCAACTGCCCTTTCATTACCACACTTCATCTGACTGCAGAACAACCTTCTCCCACCATGTTTAAGGTCTGGATTGTTAGACATAGTTACATCCACTGGGCTCAAAGGTATGCTGAAAGCAGAAATTTACCTAACCTCAATTTACAAGATGTGGAAATTAAGTGGTTGGGCCAAAGAGGATTAAAATGTCACCAATTGATACCATTGGTGAAAACCTTTATGCATTTGCCTAAACCTGACCTGTTAATAGTGCACTGTGGAGGTAATGATTTGGGCACTTTGACAGGGGTAGGTCTGGAAATGCTTTTAAAGGACACCTTTGAGCAATTAATGGCACTTTTTCCTCAAACTGCCTTGGTATATTCCAATATATGCCAAAGACAGAAATGGAGGTGGTCCAACCAATTTTGCCCACAAATTGAGAAAGCGAGGAAGCATGTAAACAAATCTGTTTCAGCTTACATGAGAGACCATGGAATGGGCTCTCTGTACAACAATAACTTGCGTTACTACATGCAAGATATCTACAGAGGAGATGGAGTTCACTTCTCAGATGAGGGCAACAGAATTTTCATTCTGAATTTAAGACTGTGCATTGGTACCTACTTATAAGTACCTAAATGTACCATAAACCCAAAAGCTCTTCTCAGAGCTACCCTACATCTGATCACTCACAATTATTATTTTTCTCTAACTTTTTTCACTAATTTTCCACAAAATTCGCTCCCCGGAGCGCTACCCGGTTCGCTAACCGAAAGCTAACCTCGCGGAATTTTTTAAAAAAAAGTTTTTTTTTCCGCACATATAAGCCTCCTCAGCCACGCTCAGAAAACCTAGGGGGTCAAGATAAGTCTACCATGACCCCTTCTACCCATTCTAAACATTATTTGCCCTCCATCTTGTATCTTAATGCGAACGAAACACAAAATGGTGGACTCCCGTGACGCTTAAGGTTCGCTACCCGGGCAGCTTCCCGGAAAGCGGTCCTAAAAAAAGACGGGAAAGTAATTTACAGAAAAACGACTAGAGACACTCTCACCAAATATAGATTAGCTCATACTACATAACAATCCCTTCCATTCTCACAAATTTCATTGAAATTCCATTTAGCCATTTAGCCTGTAGACCTCTCCAAGTACCGTGAGGTAAATTACTTCACAAAACACATCTGAATTGTTGGAATTGACAACCAATGAAAATGTTACTTTCATTTTCTACTTTTATTACCTGACATTTAATTGGTTATATACCTGTATATATATAAAGGGAGAGAAGGAAACACAGCCATTTTGACTACTACTTCTTGTTGTACCTCCTATTTCAATAGCTTCAAAAAACTTCAACTTCTTTGTGAAGGTAAGTTATAATTTAATATATTGTGCACTATGACTTAATATAGTAGACTTTTTCTGCTAGATATACACTATCCCTCTGTAGTAGTAATGTATTTAGATAGACTTCTCTGTTATAGTTATCAATGGAGTAAGGCTTGTCTTGGTTAAATCACATACACTTTTTTATAGTCCTATTTCCACTCTCATACTATACACTGCCAAAAGATAAATTCACTGATAAAAACTGCCTATCTAAAATTAATCCCAACAGTGCCCTATCTCTACTAATATATATTTTTTTAATCCAAATTTCAGGCAAAATGGAAGGCGAGCAGCAAGTTTCTTTTGAGATGGACCTGGAAGAGAGCAGCCAGGAATTAATTGAACCAATTGACATGGAATTTATGGATGAAAGCTTGGATAATGAACTGCTGCAATGTGTCCAAGCAGTAGATCTCCTCCTTGCAAATGAGGACATTTTGCAACCTCACAGATTGCAAACAATATTTCAAGAAAATAATGACATTTCAGACACTGAAATGTTAGAAAGTTTAATAAATTATGAAAAAGAATCAAAATAAAAAAAACACTTTAAAAAAAAGAAAACAAAAAAAAACAAGAAAAACAACAAACAATTAACATACAGTATTAGAAAAGTCTTTCATTCTTTTATCCATAAAGTTCGCTGCCCAGAAAGCTATCCGGTTCGCGAACTTGGCGCTTACCACGCAAAAAAAAATTTTTTTTTTTGGACCCTCCTAGGCCCTTTTAAAACCTCCACATAAAACCTAGGGGGTCAACGAGGATCTACTATGCCCCCTTATGGTAATTTCCCCCTTTGTTTTGGCCTCCTCTTGTCTCTCGATCCTACCGAGAGACAAGATGGCGGCCGCTCCGGACTGTTTAGAATGTTGACAGACACCGGAGGGCCAATCAGCTTCTCATCGCAAAGTTCCGTTACGCGAAAGGTTCGCTAACCGGATAGCTGCCAGGAGCGCTGTTACAGATATATATCTTGATTTAAACGTTAATTTCTCAAAATCCACTGAAGCACATATATTGAGACCTAGCAAAGGCACATCAGGCTAACAGTCCCTACAATTTTGCCAAGTTTCGTGAAAATCCATTCAGCCGTTCGGGCTAAAAGTGAGTCCAACCGCCCTATGGAAATTAACATGGGAAAAAGGCGTTTTGGGACCCCCCTTTTTTCTCGGCCCCCCTCCACAAAACCCCCCCAAATTTTCAAGGGCTGCTCAGAAACAAAATGTGCCATTTTCCTGAAAATTTCAGCCAATTCCGTCCACAAACGCAAAAGTTATTAGGCATAGAATTTTCAGAAATCCCATAGGGAAAAAATCCTAACTATATATACCTACTGGCGACCGCCAGTAGGTAATATATATATATATATATATATATATATATATATATATATATATATATATATATATATATTACCTACTGCTATCGCCAGTAGGTATATATAGTTAGGATTAATTCCCTATGGGATTTCTGAAAATTCTATGTCTAATAACTTTGGCGTTTGTGGACGGAATCGGCTGAAATTTTCAGGAAAATGGCACATTTTGTTTCTGAGCAGCCCCTGAAAATTTGGTGGGGTTTCGTCAAGGGGGGGCTGAGAAAAAAGGGGGGTCCCAAAACGCGTTTTTTGCATTGAGTTTTCCATAGGGCGGTTGGACTCACTTTTAGCTCGAACGGCTGAATGGATTTGCACGAAACTTGGCAAAATTGTAGGGACTGTTAGCCCGATGTGCCTTTGCTAGGTCTCAATATATGTGCTTCAGTGGATTTTGAGAAATTAACGTTTAAATCAAGATATATATCTGTAACAGCGCTCCGGGCAGCGATCCGGTCCGCTTACTTTTCGCGTTTCGGAACTTTGCGTGCAGAAAGCTGATTGGCTCTCCGGTGTCTGTCAACATTCTAAACAGTCCGGAGCGGCCGCCATCTTGTCTCTCGGTAGGATCGAGAGAGAAGAAGAGGTGAAAAACGAAAGGGGAATTTAATGAAAGGGGGCAAGGTATCCCCCTCTTGACCCCCTAGGAATGTTGTTGGGGTTATTAAAGGGTCCCGTGGGGAAAAGAAAAAAAAAAATTATTTTTCACGGTAGAAGCGCTTCACGGGCCGCGAACTGGGCCGCAAACTGGTAGCGAAACGGGAATTCGCCATTTTGTGCTTCGTTAATTAAATTACTAGGTATAAGGGGGTGCGGGAGACGTATCCTAATCCCCTATGTTTCCTGAGGGTGGCTGAGGAGGCTGATATATGTTGATACATCTCTTCCAGCGGCTGTGCGTGAGCTTTTTTTTTTTTTGCTGCGTGACAGTCCGGAGCGGCCGCCATCTTGTCTCTCGGTAGGATCGAGAGAGAAGAAGAGGTGAAAAACTAAGGGGGAATTTAATGAAAGGGGGCAAGGTATCCCCCTCTTGACCCCCTAGGAATGTTGTTGGGGTTATTAAAGGGTCCCGTGGGGAAAAGAAAAAAAAATGATTTTTCACGGTAGAAGCGCTTCACGGGCCGCGAACTGGGCCGCAAACTGGTAGCGAAACGGGAATTCGCCATTTTGTGCTTCGTTAATTAAAGTACTAGGTATAAGGGGGTGCGGGAGACGTATCCTAATCCCCTATGTTTCCTGAGGGTGGCTGAGGAGGCTGATATATGTTGATACATCTCTTCCAGCGGCTGCGCCATCTTGCCTTTTTTCCAATGCCACAATTTTGTCGTGCACGGCAGCCATTTTAGATGCCAGGCTGGTCCCAGGCTATCACCTACCCCTGCGGATGTAGTTTATGGCCCTAGCTGTAGAGAATTCAGACATGCCAACCCTCCCGATTCAGGCGTGTGACTACTGATTTCAGTGCTAGTCTCCCGCCTCCCGATTTCTGCAAGCAAAAACCCGGGGGCATATTACGAACAACTAGCGATAATTTTTGTCTCTAACTTGTTTAGAGACAAAAATTATCGCCGCACATCGGCGATTTTTATCGCAGATAAACCTTGCTATTATCGCAGAAAAGTCAGCGATATTCATGTATTATCGAGCAAATGCTCTTAGCCATGTTATCCACCTCCCATTGGATAACATGGCTAAGAACTGCTCAGGGCAGGTGTTAGATTTTGGAGATATTCGCGCTTAGCGCGAATATCTCCAAAAGTTGGTAATAGAAGATAGCGATGTTAGGGACTGTTTCCAGTCGCTAACATCTTGGCACGCCACTTTGCATGTCATTAGTGATAAGTATCACTGACATGCAAAGCGGGGCCCAAGATGGTCGCTATCTCCTTTTAGCTGTCACTAACTGGTGTTAGCGACAGCTTGGTAATAGGGAGATAATTTTATCTCCGCTTTCATGGCTTTTAAAGCCAAAAAAGCGGAGATAAACCCCCTTGATAATATGCCCCACGATTCCTTGGGGGTTTCAGCTGACAGGGCTTGGTATTGTGTTACATGGTAATTTTTCCAGGAAACGTCAGAGGGTCGATGCAGGGGTTCTAGAAGAGGTGATAAACCATTTAAGCCTCATGAACAAGCGCATGGTCTTTTAAAGATTTGTGAAGTACTCGGAGCGGCGGTGTGTGTGTGTGCCCTCTTTCAGGAGCGGGCGGGGGGGCACTGCCAGCAACTTGCCAGGTCAGGTAGTGTTCAACACGTGCATCACCCTTTCTCTGCCTGCTATTGCGCTCCATGCTTCGGAAAGGTAAGAAAAAGAACGTGCATTTGAGTTTGAAATGTCCGATCCTGCAGCAGCACACTTCCAAAGCCCACACATGACAATAACCCGATTCAAGGCCCCATTCACCCGTTTTTAAAAAAATAGATAACACTCCAACAAAGTAAGATTATAAAACTTTATTAACTATTAACTTTAACGAACGGAACAAAAACTAAAAACATTTAAACATTTTTCAACACAAAAAGCAACAATGGTTAGAAGCTGTCTTTTGTGTGAATAGTCCCAAGGCAGCACAACGTGCAGAGTTCTGGACGGCACCCAGGTGATGTCGCCTGGGTGCCGCACTGGTTTAGGGATCCTACAATGCAGCACAGAAAAACAGCGTGGGGCGTCCCGGGTGGTGCGGGGGGAGGCCTCGTCAGTAGCGGTCTGTGTCCAGTGTCACATGGCTGACACAACATGTACGACAGGCACCCAGGTGATGTCCAGTAAACTGCCGCACTGGTTTTGGTATCCTACAATGCTGCTCCGAAAATTGGCGTGCGGCGGCCCGGGGGTGGGGGAGGCGGCGTGAACGGACCTCCCCAGGTGGCGGCCATCTAGCTGAGTTGCGCCCGCTCTTGCGGCTACAGCGTCTCGCTCACCATGTTGTTGAGTTGCTCCCACTCTTGCAGTGCAGCGATAGGCGGCTGCCACATGGCTCTTAAAATGGCGGACGGCTCCTCGGTTTTGGGCCTGGTCCACTGAAATGGCCCTGGGACACTTTGGAACTCGGACGCTTGCCTGCTAGGGCTTGGGCTCCATTCTCGAAAAGCGTCCCCTCAGCCGTGAAGATTCTACAAAAGTCTTGGGGGCCCCCGACTCCCGCAGGCTTCCGGTGGGGAGCAGCTGCCATGATTGCTCGCGGAATGACCACGACGGAGCCACGAGATGGTGGTGCTCTCATGCTGACGCCAGCTTCAGTCTGAATGATCCAGAAACAAGGTGGGGCTTTCATCGTTTGGGAAAAAAAATGTTCTAAACCAATGAAAAGTGTTATTTTTAGGTCATATGACCAAGCCTTCCATCTTTAGGAAACCAAAAGTAAAATGAACCAATGAAAAGTTTTATAAACAAGTCACATGACCTGTTATGCGGCATAGGGCTACAAAAAGCGTAGAAAATCCGTTGGCACGTGAGGCGGCGTCAGTAGCGGACCGATGTGCGAATAGGCCGAAGGCAGCACAACGGGCCGAGATCCGAATGGTACCGAGGTGGTGTCCAGCAAATTGCCGCACTGGTGTGGCCATCCTACAATGCTGCGCCGAAAGATGGCGTGTCCAGCTGAGTTGCGGTCACTGTTGCGGTACAGTGACTCGAACGCGCCGAGATCCGGATGGCACCGAGGTGGTGTCCAGCAAATTGCTGCACTGGTGTGGCCATCCTACAATGCTGCGCCGAAAGACGGCGTGTCCAGCTGAGTTGCGGTCACTGTTGCGGTACAGTGACTCGAACGCGCCGAGATCCGGATGGCACCGAGGTGGTGTCCAGCAAATTGCCGCACTGGTGTGGCCATCCTACAATGCTGCGCCGAAAGACGGCGTGTCCAGCTGAATTGCGGTCACTGTTGCGGTACAGTGACTCGAACGTGCCGAGATCCGGATGGCACCGAGGTGGTGTCCAGCAAATTGCCGCACTGGTGTGGCCATCCTACAATGCTGCGCCGAAAGACGGCGTGTCCAGCTGAGTTGCGGTCACTGTTGCGGTACAGTGAGTCGAACGCGCCGAGATCTGGATGGCCCCGATGTTGTGTCCAGCAAGTTGCCGCACTGGTGTGGCCATCCTACAATGCTGCACCGAAAGTCGGCGTGGGGTGCCCCGTTGGCTTATGAGGTGATGTCAGTAGTGGACCGATGTGTGAATAGGTCGGAACCAGCACAAGGCGCCAAGATCCGAATGGCAAGTCCTGGATGTTGAGTGCCTCAGTTGAGAGTTCTGAGCAGTGCTTGTAAGACTGTCTGAAGCTTATTTGCACCTGCTGCAGCTTCACTAGGTCCGGCGGAACTTTTTGCCTTTTCCTTTCTGCTTCTTTTCCTACAATGCGTTTCATCTGAAGACACGACCAGGTCCCTGAATGTGTGCAGGGGGACGCTATTGATTGAATGAAAATGGCGGCTTGACACAAAGCTGACTCAAGCGTTACTGTTGATGCTATACAGACAAAAATTGGTTTTCAGTTTGTACATTCTTCAGGTTTTTTTTTTTCCATCCAAGTCTGATTGAGAGTTTGTAGAAAAATGGCTTCAGATTTTCCACATACTACTCTTCAACATTCTTCCTAAATGTAACAATGTGAAACTCACTAGGAGAACGGCTGTTTCTGTTTCCTTTCAAAATGCTGCCAACAATATTTTCTGAATGGAAGACACCATCTTGTAGCATAAAGGGCCGAAAGGGGTTCTGGTCTGGCCGATGGTTGGTGGAGACATTTTGACTATATCTTGGACCTGCCCGGCCTCGCCCAAAATGGCGCCGGTATAAATGGGACTCGTAACTCCTTGCCCGCAAATGTATATCTAGAAAATGTTATTGTAAGTGGCCCTGTCCTATTTTAATTACAAAATGTATGTCCACCGATTCCGCAACTGTTAGACACCTTAGTTCTTGCAACCTAATGGCCCGCTCGTTACGTTCCTCTACAGTGTAAATGTCTCCTCATCATATACGATTTCAGTTTGCTCCGTGGCCGGCCCACGTGGTTATAGGCCCGTATTTGTATACTGACATTTTCACAATAAAGGTTTTTAAAACAAAACACGGTAGTAGTATTTACATTGGTAAAGTTTTTACTTTTAGTCACTGTTTTCGAATCAGTAAAAGGCAAGTGAAATAAAGCAGTCCAATTACATGACGGATAAAAGGTATAATATGTAGGAACGCAGTAAAGATAAATGGTCAAGGGCAGTTGTGTTTTTCATGTCTGCAACATAAAGTGATCGATAAGAATCTGATAATCAGGCGTATCGGCGACTAAGACAGCAGGCCGAATCTCTTTTACTCAACGGCTCCGTCATGGAAGGAAGAAACGCCCTTTTTCTCGAAAAAGGAATATATTTTACTTGCAAGACAGTTGTAAATTTTCCGGGAAAGTACATTAGCCTGGAATATTATAACATATGTTTGAAAAAAAAATATTGTTCGAAAACAATAAAAAGCGTAATTTTTAGGTCATATGACCAAGCTTTTCATCATTAAATTAACAAAAGTAAAATGAACCAATGAAAAGTTTTATTAACAAGTCACATGACCTGTTATGCTTACGTTACGCGCTGCACGCCGCGCCTCGGATCACTTCCGGGTGCGCTAACGCGGCGTGTAATACAACGCATTACGCGACAACGTAGGTCAAGAATATAGTCAAAATGTCTCCACCAACCAGCGTTCAGAACACAACCCCTTTCAGCAGTCCAAAAAGTTCTGTTAAATGACAACAGAGGGGACAGGCAACAAGAACCATCAGTCAAAGAGGGGAGGGCAAGTTCTTCTCTTCCGGGTCATGTTGGGGCGCTACCGGAACTGATCGAATTGGTAGTCTACAGTGTTTCTGGATGTTTCAGACTAAAGCTGGCGTCAGCATGAGACCACTACCATCTCGTAGCTCCGTCGTGGCCATTCCACGAGCAATCATGGCAGCCGCTCCCCACCAGAAGCCTGCGGGAGTCGGAGGCCCCCAAGACTTTTGTAGAATCTTCACGGCTGAGGGGACGCTTTTCGAGAATGGGACCCAAGCCCTATCAGGGAAGCGTCCGAGTTCCAAGGTGTCCCAGGGCCATTTTAGTGGACCAGGCCCAAAACCGAAGAGCCGGCCGCCATTTTGAGAGTCCTGTGGCAGCCGCCTATCGCTGCACCGCAAGAGCGGGAGCAACTCAACTACATGATCAGTAGTGCATTTCGGGCGCGCGAGTTATAGTTAGCTGAAGTAACTATAACGGGGAATTTCATTGGTTTTATATGAGTGAAATGTCCAGCTAACTATAACATGTGTCAAACCTATGGTTTTTTCAGTGAATTTCATAGGTTTTTTAAATGCTACTTCCTAACTATAACGTGTGTAAAACTTATGGTTTTTTCAGTGAATTTCATAGGTTTTTAAAATGCTAATTCAGAACTATATCGTGAATGCAACCTATACTTTTGTCAATAAAGTTCTGGCAATATTTTTTTGGGAAACAAAACCGTTTTCTTGACTGTTCAGGTTCTATAGAGACTCCTTGTAAAGCGGTACTGAATTTGAAAGTCTCTACCTTGCCTTATTTTCAACGTATTGAAATTTGTCTGTAAATAGAAATAGCCTTTTTAAACTTTTGTGCGCGACCCGGTGCGCGCACTCTCGGCACCAGTTGTCAACAAATGGACATCGCCTGTCGTGCGCGACCGAGTGCACGCATCTTCCCATATATTTCGGGAAAACTTTGCAATTTAAACCTATTGAATTTTTTCATAGACCCCTCAAAGAACTTATAGTACGTCAAAGAGACTGTACCTAGGCTTCTTTTTTATTATTATGAAACTTTTTATTAAATGGAGCCGAATGTCTTTTTGAACTTTCGTGCGTTACCGGATGTATACACCTTTGTATTTTTTTAGAAATATAAAACGTTTCATACTTTAACATTTGTATGCTTGAATGCAGCTCAGAAGATATACAAAATCCGGATGTGTTTGGATTTACTCCTTTTCACGTTTTCAAACTTCGCTGAATAAGACCGCTACTTCCAAATAACGTACGTGACTAGATACTGTCACCGCGTACACGTCCTGAGACGCGCATGTGACGTTCTCTCCAATGACCCAGGCATATGCAATACATACACATTCATACCGTACAATCAGGGCACGTACGCACAGTCACACCATACAATTTTTCACGTTCCCAGTGATCGCCTGCACTCCACGCACCATCTCACAGCGCTTGTCTATGTCTTTCCCTACATGGAACACGATGTGGTCCATGTCCACTCCATTCTTCAGTCGGAACTCCGATGTAACCTACAGAAGAGAAAAGAAGGGGGGGCGCAGCATTCAAAGCACATCAGCGTGCATAAACACGAAAAAGTTCTACTTACCACGTACCAGGCTAGCTGCAGGAACGTATGACACTACAGATCTCGACTATCCCTTTCGCATTATTTTCTGTGTACCATATCCTCCTCCCTTTGTGTATTTGTTTCTCAGTTTGTCGTATATTATGGGACAAAATACCATACCTTATATTCGGCAGATACCTTAAGCTACAGTCAACCATTTTCTAACACCTCTGGAAAAAGACAGGCGTGACGGATACAAATTTCAATCAATCCAAAATTCAACCAAAGGGTCTGCATTATCTGTCTTCTATTGTTTGGGAATAACAGCCATTATTCAAAACCTTACCGACCCAGACGATTGTTATGACGCTGATTCCATAATTCCTTCGAAAACCCTTTATTGTGAAAATGTCAGTATACAAATAGGGGCCTACAACCGTATAGGCCGGCCACGGTGCAGACTGGAAGCGCACAAGGTAAGGAGAGATTACACTGTAGTATAAGAATATGATGCAATAGAGGCGTCGAGTATCATGAGCAACACTACTTTAACGCGACAATAAAAATGATCAATAATAAAAAGACCAGCATCAATAAGGTTGGTCGCATGCCCAGTCAGTACCCTCCCCTCCCCCACCGCCCGCCATGTGCAATAAGACCGCATACATAATTAACATCAGTGCCAAGTAACCGGAACGTCATAGGGAGTTGTGAGTCCCGCCTACATCGGCACCATTTTGGGGCGAGGTCGGGCGGGTCCAGGGTATAGTCCGAATGTCTCCAATGACTAGCGGTCGGACCAGAACCCTTTTCGGCAGTTCAAAAATTTCATTAACGCCAACAGTAAGAACAGGCAGCATGAACCGTGATTCAAAGGTGGGGAAAGCAAAGTCTTCCCTACCGGGTCACGATGAGGTTCCACCGGAACTGATTTGAGTTGGTAGTCTGCAGTGTCTCCTGGTAATTCAGACAGAAGCTGGCGTCAGCATGAGGGCACCACCACCTCGCAGCGATGCCGTGGTCCTTTTGGAGAGCGGGGCAGCAGGCGTGCTCCTCTGCCGATGCTCTGAATCAGCCTCTCTCACGGCACTAAATGGGAGCAAGGCGGCTGCCGCCCAGGGAAAAGACAAGTCAATGTGGAATGATCGAGCAATAGTGGCGGTTGCCCCCACCGGAAGTCCGCGGGAGTCGAGGGCCAATGACTCCCGCAGAATCTGCAAAGCTGAGAGGACGTCTTCAAGGGTGGGGCCCATGCCCGAGCAGGCAAGTTTCCGAGTTCCAAGGTAGCCCAGAGCCATCTTAGTGGACCAGGCCCGAATCTGAAGAGCCGGCCGCCATTTTGAGAGTCCTGTAGCAGCAGCAGTTCTCCACCACAGCCACCGGAGTGGGACGTAAACGGCAATCTTGGTGCAGCCGTCCGGCAGGTGAGACGCTAATGGCTGTCCTGCTACAGCTGGTCGGCGAGTGAAGCGCTAAGGGTCGCCCCACTGCCGCTGGTCGGAGAGTGAAACGCTAAGGGGCGTCCTCTCAGCTGGTCGGCGAGTGAAACGATAGGAGGCGCCCTCTCAGCTGGTCGGCGAGTGAAACGCTAAGGGGTGCCCTACTGCAATTGAGGAGCCTCCACCTGGGGAGGCGGGAGAGGCCCGTTTGCGTCGCCTCCCCCCAGGGCACCCCACGCCGTCTTTCGGCGCAGCATTGTAGGATGGCCAGACCAGCGCAACAACTTGCTGGACACCACCTCGGTGCCGCCCGGATCTCGGCGCGTCGTGTTGCCTCCGGCCTACTCGCACAACGGTCCGCCACTGATGCTGCCTCACAGGCCGATGGATTTTGTAGGCTTTTTTATAGCCCAAAGCCGACTAAAAGACAGCCCAAAGCAGCCCAATGTTGCTACTCCGAGGAAGGAGGGACAGGGACAGTGTCAAGCGGACGGTAAATGCTTTGGGATGGATGTTGCAGCAGGCTGCCATGTAAATAGTTGTTTAAAAAGAGTGTTTTAAACGTGTTTACTTTGTTGGAGTGTTGTGTATATCTATAAGTTATTAAAGCATTTTAATCATACTACTTTGTTGGAGTGTTGTATATTTGTAATCTGGCAACGAGCACAAAGATGTTACTGCATAACCAAAAAAATGACATATCCCAATTGTGCGTGATCTAGCCCAATCTGGCGACACCGATGGTGGGTATCAGCAGACTTCCATTTGTATAGGGTTTGTCGTTTATTGGGCAGGGTGCGTGGTAGGGCAGACATGCTTAGGCAGCGAGGGCGGCGGAGCCGAGCTACCTCGTGGCTCCTCCCCGTAGTTTCATATTTTTCGCGGAGGGGCTATTTCCTAGTGCTTTTTGTTTTAGCAGGGTCAAAAGGATCCTATCAGTGGCCTACTGATTTTGTTTGATTCCTTTCGTTTTTCTTAGCGATTTTCTTTTGTGCCCTAATTTGCTAGAAAGGTACAGCGGTTAATCCGTATTTTATATATATGTCCTCTTTATTAGGGGTGCCCTCCGGTGAAGCCGGGCGAGCTACCTCTAATAAATGGTCCGGGTAGAACCAATTACCAATCAGTGGGGAGAAGATAGGCATGACAGATTACAAAAAGGGGGACAAAGGTCCGCACTACCTATCTTTTCACTGCTTGCAAAGACTAGACAGAATATCTCTATTCAATGGCACAGATATCCAGTCAATGCAGACTCATATATGTCTCTTCAGCCAATCATATTTCCTCCCCCAAAATGTTGTATTCAAATTTACATTTCAGTTGGTTCTCCTCACAATATTTTCAATGTCACATAAAAGACACCCATCACCCACGGCCTTCTCTGGCTGTTTCCATGGTAACACCTCATTCTGCACCTGGCTGAAGGCACAGGTCAAAAGTTCATATCTCAACGTTCTACAGCAAACTAAGAACACTGTTTTCCCTCCAGAAACACCTGCCTATCCACAGCTCTGTTACATGTCATTTTTTTCACACCCAATAGTACTTTTAGTTTTACATACCATTAACATGCAACGTAGTCTTCAATCTTCACGTATTAGAATCAACCAATCATTTTTTGTTTTTCAACCACACCAAGCCTCATCCATTTTTTTATCCTGACTTTTAGCTTCTAACTGCCATTCCACTTCCAGAACCCATCGGAGTACGAGTGCATCTGCCTTGAAAATGAAGGTTTGGCTTTTAGGACACAGCTATATTCACTGGAGTAGAAAATATGCAGCAAACAGACGAATTTCCAACCTTGATTTACCAAAGATGCAGATAACGTGGATTGGCCAAAGAGGATTGAGATGTCACCAATTAATACCATTGGTGAAAACTTTTATGCATCTCCCAGAACCAGACCTTATAATTGTGCACTGTGGTGGGAACGATCTAGGCACATTGACTGGGGTAGGTCTGGAAATGCTTCTAAAAGACACCTTTCAACAATTGATGACACTTTTTCCTCGAACTGCCTTGGTATATTCCAATATATGCCAAAGACAGAAATGGAATTGGTCCAATCAACATTGTGCACAAATTGAGAAAGCAAGGAGACATGTAAATAAATCTGTTTCTGCTTTCCTCAGAGATTATATCATGGGTTCTATTTACCACAACAACTTGCGTTACCACATGCAAGACATCTATAGGAGAGATGTTGTTCATTTCACGGATGAAGGAAACAGAATCTTCCTCTGCAACATCAGGCTCTGCATCGGTACTTACTTATAAATGCAGAAAAAACTCAATTAACACAAGGGCTCTTTTCAGAGCCACCTTATATCTAAGCACTCAAACTTCTGATTTATCTCCATTTTCACACTCTTGTAAATATGTGTGCGCGACCGGGTGCGCGCACCCCGCAACTTAAAAAAAAAATATATATATATATTTTCACGTTTAAGGGCCTTACTGCACACCCTGAGAAAACCTATGCGGCAAGACAATCTCTACCTTCTCCCCTTTCCATGTTCCAACGCTTTGAAATAAACAATATATTTTCTCGCAGTGACAAAATGTCGGTCAACACTTCCTGATTTCCTTCGAATCGAACGTTAACAGACGTCACGCAGCAAAAAAAAAATTCCGCTCACGCGCAGCCGCTTGAGTGCGCGCACCCGTGCGCGCGTATAGATATATAATTGACTTTAACTTTCATTTTCTCAGCAACTACTAAACGGATTTACAACATTCCTAAAAAAGCGTAATCTGCGAGCCAGACTCTACCATTTTGCTAAATTTCTTATAAATCCATTCACCCGTTCGAGCTGTAGCCGTGTCTAAACGTCCTATGGAAAATAACATGGAGAAAACACGTTTTGGGAACCCCTTTTATCTCAGCCCCCACTTGACGAATCCCCCCAAACTTTCAGGGAAGGACCGCAGCGGACCGAGCCATCTTCTCCGAGAAATTTGCAAAGATTCATCCACCGGGGCCAAAGTTAATCCAAATAGAATGTTGAGGATTTCCTATGGAAACCAGGTCCTAACTATAACTACCTACTGGCGACCGCCAGTAGGTAATATATATATATATATATATTACCTACTGGCGGTCGCCAGTAGGTAGTTATAGTTAGGATTTTTTTCAATGTTAAATCTCAAAATTCTATTTGGAATAACTTTGGCACCGGTTGACGAATCTGCCTGAAAATTTCCTCAAAATTGCCTCGCGGCACCCCGGTCCCTCCCTGAAAGTTTGGGGGGGATTTGTCAAGTGGGGGCCAAGATAAAAGGGGGGTCCCAAAACATGTTTTCCCCATGTTAATTTTCATAGGGCGGTCGACCTCACTTTTAGCCCGAATGGCTGAATGGATTTCCACCAAACTTAGCAAAATTGTAGGGACTGGTAGCCTGATGTGCCTTTGCTATGTCTCAAGATACGTGCTTCAGTGGATTTTGAGTAATTTAGGTTCCAAAAAATATATATATCTATGGCCGGCCCCGGTACGTGCACCAGGGCACGCACGGGGCGCGCCACGCGACTTGCACACGGAAAGCTGATTGGCTCTCGGTTGTCTGTAAACATTCCAAACAGTCCGGAGCGGCCGCCATCTTGTGTCTCGGTAGGATCGAGACACAAGAGGTGGCAAAAACAAAAGGGGAATTGACCATAAGGGGGCAGAGTAGACCCTCCTTGACCCCCTAGGTTTGATTTGGGGGCTTTAATAGGGCCCGCGGGGCAAAAAAAAGTAAAATTTTTTTCGATTTTTTGCGGGGGAAGCACCCGGTACGCGCACCGGGGAGCGTACTGTGGGGAAAAAAGAATGACAGACTTTTCAAAAATTGTATGTTTATTAATTGTTCTTTTTGTTGTTTTTTTTTATTTTTTTATTTAAGTACCAACATGTAGGTACCAATGCAGAGTCTAAAATTTAATATACACCGTCTCCTTTGTAGATATCTTGCATGTTGTTTCAGAAGTTATTGTGGTATATGGAATTCATACCATAGTCTGTCAGGAAAGCAGAAACAATATGGAGGCAGGAGATGATAAAGAGATGTTAAATACACATTGGAGATAATATAGTGGGAGAAAGGAAGTAACTATGAGCAAACTTACTATGTAACACAAAAAAAGTTGCACAGTACATATTTTAAGTCTCACTTTATATTATATCTATTTTGGTACTATTTCATAATTTACATATAAAAAAGAATAATGTCTCAAACAATTTTTAATTTTGAAATAAAAATTTATTGCTGTGTTTTTTCAAAATCTAAAAGAATTTCCAACATTAATTCATCCGGTATGTCTTCATTTGGATTCCATGATTCAATTTCTTCTACACAATTAACTAAGTCTTAGTCCAGAGAGTGATCCAAAAAGTCTAATTCATTAATGTCTTCTTTAGGATTGTTTTCCATATGAATTTCAAATGAAATATTAATTTCATTTTGTTGTCCTTCCATTTTCTTGCTGTAAATTGCATAAAAAATAAATATATCAGTAGAGATAGGGCACTGTTGGGTTTAAGTTCAGACAGGTACTTGTGAGTTTTTAACAGTGAAGTTATCTTTGGGCAGTGTATGGTTTCAGGCAGGAAGTAGAACTATTAAAAAGTGCCTGTGATGAAGCCTAAGTAAATTCATAATTATACCAGAGAAGCCTAACTCAATCCATAATTATAATAGACAAGCCTATCTCAATGTCTAACTCTTACAGAGGGACAGTATATAACTATCTGAAAACATTTTCACAAATTAACTTAAAGTGCATAACATAGTTCTCCTTTCAAATCAACAACTTACCTTTTTAAAATTAGTTGAAGTTTTCTGTCAACATTTTTTCCAAATGTACCTCAGGTAGTATCAGTGAAAATGCCTGTGTTTCCCTCTCATTTTTCATACATATTCATGTACTTAACCAATCAAATGTCAGTACATAAAAGTACAAAATGTAAGTAACATTTTAATTGGTTGAAAATTCAAACAGTTTCATATGTGTTTTTGTCATGTAATTTACCTCAGGATATTTAGACAGGGCTACAGCCCAAATTGCTCAATGGAATACCACCAAATTTGGGTAAATGGTAGGGACTGCTATGTAGTAGGGCCTATTCTATATTTGGTGTAAGTGTCTCCAGTGTTTTTTCTGTAAATTACTTTCCCACCTTTTTTTTGGGAGCGCTTACCGGTGCGCTCCCCGGTACGCGCACCGGCAGCATTACAGGAGTCCTCCATTTTGTGTTTCGGTAGAATTGAGACACAAGATGGAGGACAAACAATGTTGGGAATGGGTAGAAGGGGGCACGGTAGACACTTCCTGACCCTCTAGGTTTTCTGAGGGGGGTTTAGAAGGCCCATTTATGTCCCCCCCAAAAAATCATTTTTAAATTTTTCACGGGGGAGCGCCCGGTACGCGCACCGGGGAGCGTACCGGGGAGCGTACTTTGGTGAAAAATAGTGAAAAAAGTTTGAAAAAGAAAATCATTATGAGTGATCAGAGGTAGGGTAGCTCTGAAAAGAGCTTTTGGGTTCTGTGGCTGATTTAAGTACCAACAAGTAGGTTCCAATGCACAGTCTTAAATTCAGGAGGAATATTCTATTCCCCTCATCTGAGAAGTGCACACCATCTCCTCTGTAGATGCCTTGCATGTTGTAACGCAAGTTGTTGTTGTATATTGAACCCATTCCTTTTTTTTTAAAAGTATTTTTATTGAAGAATTTTCCCCCCATTTTTTCCCCCTTACAGTATGAGCAGGGCACAATGGAATTCATAAGCGTAAAACATTAAATCAAGTATACAACAGAAATACAGAACCATATAGCCATCTAGCACATAATCATACATAATAATTCCATTTTAAACAATATTCAATTACATGTCCATTTTGTTTATTTTTTTCCCCCCCTTTCTTCATTAATCAGCTCCTAATTTCCACTGAATAAAGGAATCCCAAATTTGCATACCTACTTTCTTACCCTTCTTTCCCCTCCTAGCATAGATAGCAGTTTCCAATTTTTGTATTGATAATACCTTACCAAGCCATTGATGATATGTGGGAGGGTTAGGATCCAGCCATGCCGAAGCAACTAACAGTCTAAAAATAGCCATTGCTACAAATATTTTTTTTTTACAATTTAGCTGTTCGTCGGGGCTAACCCCCAATAACATGACTGCTGGATTTAATTCTATTGTAGTTGATAGTGCATTCTGGAAAAAGTTTCCAATATCCTGTTTTACCCTATCTAATTGTGGACAAAGCGAGAAGATGTGTATCAAGTCCGCCTCTGCACTATCACACCTAAAACAGGTAGTTCCCGACACACACCCCCATTGAGCGATTTTGCTAGGCGTAAAATACAAATGATCAAGAGTCTTATAATGTTGAGCCTGAAGGGATGAGGAACACAATAATTTTCCTCCCATTTCTAATGACTCTGTAAATATATCCCTAGCTATATCCAAATCTGTTATCCATTTATCTATCCATTTATTTAAATCATCTTTCTTTAGTTTTGTCATTTCCAAATAGAATCTCTTTATAGTACAATCAGATCCAACTTCTATAAGATCCATCATTACATTTCTTTCAAAACCCAATGATCCCCCTTTTTTATTTAATATACAGCTTCTTATTTGGAGGTATTTATAAAACTGTTTGGAGTTCAAAGTATATCTATTTTGTAAGTCTGTAAATTGTAATATACCATGACCTCCCATCATATCTCCAATCTTTCTTATCCCTCGTCTTTCCCAGTCTTGGAATACAGCTCCCGAAAATACCATACTAGGTAAGGAGGGATTATTTTAAAATCTAGTGTATGCGTTGTATTTCCCGATTCCAACCTTTTTGGATATTCCTTTCCATATATATATATATATTTCCAGCTATAATTGTCTTAAATCGTGTTCTTTTGTAGTAACTTTCCTCCGTGAATCTCAACAAAGCATTTTCTGCATTTCTACCCAAAACCAAACCATAAATAGCTAAAGAGCCAATGTTATCCCAGGCATCCGCCTCAGCCCCCCGATTAGTCCCAACATATTTTGTAGCGCTGCAGCCCAATAATACACCTTTAAATCTGGTAACGACCAGCCCCCTCTCTCCCTAGGTAACGACATATACCTCAGTGCCCTACGTGTCTTACCTTTGGCCCAAATAAAACGATTAATCATTTGTTCACAAGTTTTGAACCATTTGTTGTCAACTAAAAGTGGTACTTCCCTAAAGATATACAAAAATGTTGGCAATACCATCATTTTGATAATATTAACCCGACCTACTAACGAGAGGTGTAGGTTCTCATAGCGGTCCAAGTCTTTCTTTGTTTTCTTTATTATTGGGTGGATATTTTTTTCCACCAAAGTATTTATATCTGCCGAAATAATGATTCCTAAGTAGGTCCCTGCCTCGACCACTCGGTTATCATTACAAACAGTTGCTGAGTTTTTGAGGCGTTTAAGGTGTAGCCCGAAACTTGACCAAACCTACGAGCTTCTACCTCTATTAGTTCAGTCGCTTCCGTGGGGTTTGGTGTTATTACCGCCACGTCATCAGCGCAAGCAAGTACTTTACAAGGCCCCAGTAATGTATGTAATGGACTAATCTCGGGACACAGTTCTAGTCTGCGAATCAGTGGGTCCATATACATAGCAAATAAAAGCGGGGAACATGAGCATCACTGCCGTGTACCTCTTTTAATCGTAAATTGTCCCGTAATACCCCCATTCACTCTTAAAGCTGCGACCGGTTCCTTGTAAAGAGTCTGTAAAGCTTTAATAAAACCACCCTGAAACCCAGCTCTTACTAAAATGTGCCACAGATAGTCCCAGGAGACCCGATCAAATGCTTTTTCAGCATCTAGCAACATCACTGCCATCGGATCTCCTGTGACCTCGGCAACATCAAACAAAGTTTTAACTTTTCTAGTGTGATGTGTCGTTCCTCTTCCGGGAATAAATCCATGCTGATTCCTGCTAACTAAAGCAGTTATCACTCCCGCAAATCTCATTGCCAAGGCTTTTGAATATATTTTGGTGTCATTATTCATCAGCGTAATGGGACGATATGATCCTGGCTCAGTTGCCGGCTTCCCCTTTTTTAATATTAAAACTATATCAGCACCCCCCCATGACTATGGGATAGACTCACCCAGCTGAGCAACTTGAAAGGTTTTACATAAATCTTGACCCAGACTTCCCCAGAAAGTTTTATAGAATTCTAAAGGTATCTGGTCCGGACCAGCTGCCTTTCCTGAAGGAAGACTACACTTAGCCTCTTTAATCTCCAAGTTATCTAGCGAGTTTTCTAATACTTCTGCATCTTCTCTGTAGATATCTTGCATGTTGTAACGCAAGTTATTGTTGTATATTGAACCCATTCCATAGTCTCTCATGTAAGCAGAAACAGATTTATTCACATGTTTCCGTGCTTTCTCAAATTGTGGACAAAATTGGTTGGACCAGTTCCATTTCTGTCTTTGGCATATATTGGAATATACCAAGGCAGTTTGTGGAAAAAGTGTCATCAATTGATCAAAGGTGTCCTTTAAAAGCATTTCCAGACCAACCCCAGTCATAGTGCCCAAGTCATTTCCACCACAGTGCACTATTAAGAGGTCAGGGTTTGGCAGATGCAAAAACGTTTTCACCAATGGTATCAATTGGTGACATCTCAATCCTCTCTGGCTAATCCACTTGATTTCCACATTTGATAAATCAAGGTTGTGGAAATTTCTGCTTGCTGCATACCTTTGAGCCCAGTGAATGTAGCTATGTAGCTATGTCCAATAATCCACACAGAATACATGATGAGAGAAGGTTCTGGTTCAGTCAGATGAAGTGTGGGAATAAAATGGCAGTTGGAACAGTAGGAGTTTACAAAAAAATAATTGTGGAGTTTCCCTGCTGTTGAATCACAAGCAATGATTGGTGGATTCAGATAGTTGAAAACTGAAAGCTAGGGTGCATGGTTGTGTTGTGTGTAAGAAGCAATTTGAATGGTTAAGAAAAAGTCACTAAAGGCAATAATGCCCTGGATAAGCTGGTGTATTGAGAGGTCAAACATCCTTGCTGACTTAATTTGCAACATTGTAGAATAAACTTTTGAACCTGAGAGTTCAGTTAGGAGGGAGTTGCTATGGTAACAGATAGAAAGGTCTGAGAGGGGGAAGAGTGTTGGTTTGAAAATAGTGAGGGAAGACTTTTGATTGGTTGAAATAAGGCATATGTGTGTAGAATTAGAGATTTTCTATGCCAGTCTTGGTTTTAGTGTATTAAGTGCACACCTTTTGCTCTGCTAAAGAAAAATTGGTGTGTGTGTCTGACACTGTTCTCAATCTCCCAAAGCATTTGCAAAGGTAAGTAATGAATCATTTAATTTAGATAGAGACTTGTTTGCTGTATGGAGAATATTTGGAAGCAGATAGTGAAGTTTCAGTAGTGAAATTGATTGCTTGTACATAGGACTTGTGCTCTGTTTGTAAAAAGTTATTTAAAAAACGATGTTGGCTTTTATATTTTTGAGAAGTAATTAATAGTGTTTGCCTCATCAAATAAATATATTTGAACCTTTTAGAATGATGTCACTTGCATTACCTCAGATTTGGAAGCAGATTGAGATTCTTTTTTATTGGTTTGTGGCATGTTTTTTGGAAATGCTTGCTATGAACATTTGCAAGATAGGGGATTTGTATTTTTGAAACAGTGAGGTTTCAGTAGTGAAATTGAATGCTTGTACATAGGTCCTGTGTTGTGTTTCTAAAATGTTATTCAAAAAATGATTTTGGGGGCAAATCAATGGTATTTTCATTTCGCCCCTATTTATGATTGCCTTGTGCTGCCGGTGCATCACTTTAAACATGGGAAAAAAGTGACGCTCTGGCGGCGCAAGGACTTCATAAATAAGGCCCTGAGTTTCTTTGCTGTTGGTTTGTTTTTTGCTTTTTGATAATGCTTGCTATGAACATTTGCAAGATAGAGGATTTGTATTTTGGGAAACAGAGAGGTTTCAAAAGTGAAATTGAGTGCTTGTACATAGGTTCTGCGCTGTGTTTCTTAAATGTTATTCAAAAAACGATTTTGGGGGCAAATCAATGGTATTTACTTTTGGCTCTTATTTATGATTGTCTTGTGGTGCCGGTATGTCACTTTTAACATGGGAAGAAAGTGACGCACTGGTGGCGCAAGGCCTTCATAAATAAGGCCCTGAGTTTTTTTGTTGTTGGTTTGTGTCTTGTTTTTTGATAATGCTTGATATCAATATTTGCAAGATAGAGGATTCGTATTTTGTGAAATAGTGAGGGTTCAGTAGTAAAATTGAGTGCTTGTACATAGGATCTTCGCTGTGTTTCTACAATGTTATTCCTAAAACGATTTTGGGGGCAAATCAATGGAATTTTCATTTGGCCCTTATTTATGATTGCCTTGTGCTGCCGGTGCATCACTTTAAACATGGGAAATAAGTGACGCTCTGGTGGCGCAAGGCCTTCATAAATAAGGCCCTGAGTTTGTTTGCTGTTGGTTTGTTTTTTGCTTTTTGATAATGCTTGCTATGAACATTTGCAAGATAGAAGATTTGTATTTTGGGAAACAGTGAGGTTTCAAAAGTGATATTGAGTGGTTGTACATAGGTTCTGCGCAGTGTTTCTTAAATGTTATTCAAAAAACTATTTTGCGGGCAAATCAATGGTATTTACATTTGGCCCTTATTTATGATTGCCTTGTGGTGCCGGTACGTCACTTTTAACATGGGAAGAAAGTGACGCACTGGTGGCGCACGGCCTTCATAAATAAGGCCTTGAGTTTCTTTGCTGTTGGTTTGTGTTTTGCTTTTTGACAATGCTTGATATCAACATTTGCAAGATAGAGGATTTGTTTTTTGGGAAACAGTGAGGTTTCAAAAGTGATATTGAGAGGTTGTACATAGGTTCTGCTCAGTGTTTCCAAAATGTTATTCAAAAAACGATTTTGGGGGCAAATCAATGGTATTTACATTTGGCCCTTATTTATGATTGCCTTGTGGTGCCGGTACGTCACTTTTAACATGGGAAGAAAGTGACGCTCTGGTGGCGCAAGGCCTTCTTAAATAAGGCCCTGAGTTTGTTTGCTGTTGGTTTGTGTCTTGCTTTTTGTTAATACTTGATATGAACATTTGCAAGATAGAGGATTTGTACTTTGGGAAACAGTGAGGTTTCAAAAGTGAAATTGAGTGCTTGTACATAGGTTCTGCACTGTGTTTCTTAAATGTTATTCAAAAAACGATTTTGGGGGCAAATCAAGGGTATTTACATTTGGCTCTTATTTAAGATTGTCTTGTGGCGCCGGTATGTCACTTTTAACATGGGAAGAAAGTGACACACTGGTGGCGCAAGGCCTTCATAAATAAGGCCTTGAGTTTCTTTGCTGTTGGTTTGTGTCTTGCTTTTTGATAATGCTTGATATCAACATTTGCAAGATAGAGGATTCGCATTTTGTGAAACAGTGAGGGTTCAGTAGTGAAATTGATTGCTTGTACATAGGATCTTTGCTGTGTTTCTAAAATGTTATTCAAAAAACGTTTTTGGGGGCAAATCAATGGTATTTACATTTGGCCCTTATTTATGATTGCCTTGTGCTGCCTGTGGATTACTTTAAACATGGGAAAAAAGTGACGCTCTGGTGGCACAAGGCCTTTATAAATAAGGCCCTGAGTTTCTTTGCTGTTGGTTTGTTTTTTGCTTTTTGATAATGCTTGCTATGAACATTTGCAAGATAGAGGATTTGTATTTTGGGAAACAGTGAGGTTTCAAAAGTGATATTGAGTGGTTGTACATAGGTTCTTAAATGTTATTCAAAAAAACGATTTTGGGGGCAAATCAATGGTATTTACATTTTGCCCTTATTTATGATTGCCTTGTGGCACCGGTGCGTCTCTTTTAACATGGGACGCACTGGTGGCGCAAGGCCTTCATAAATAAGGCCCTGAGTTGCTGTGGTATAAACTTTAATATGTTGCAAATTAGTGTATGTATCGTTTGCTTTTTGTCATTACTTTGTTGTTTGCTAATAGTGGTCTTTAATGTGTTATTTTTTTCAGAACCACAGATTGAAATCAACATTTTAAAAGCAAGCAAAAATGCCGTCAAGGCAAAGGAGCAGAAAAAATACCATACGTGAAAGAACAAAATCAGCAACGGAATTAAAGGAATCCTCTGCAACAAGTACTTCAAAAAACACCAGAAAAGCTCCTGGTAAGACAATTAAGTCTTTTCTTCGCAACTTATGTAGATCAAAAAGAAATGTTAACAGTAATGTGAAGATCCAGAAGCAGAGAGCAAATCTAAAAAGGAAGGAGAGGCCCTCAAAAAATGTCTCTATTGGAGTAGGAGAGAAGAGTATGGATAGCAATAGAAGGTTAAATCAATTTAGGGACATTCGTAGATGAATGTTTCGCAATAGGGTAGTTTCAAATTTGCTAAAAAATGAAAAGAAAGGTAAACAGAGAGCTGCTTTTTACAAGAAAAAGAAAAGTGTGGAGAAGATTGTTGATCAGGCTTTTGAAGTTAAGAAAAAAATATTTATTTTAGTAATCAATAGAATTAGGATACTTAATAAGGCAATTGATGTTTTCAAATCGAACAGTAGATGGAAAAGAATTATTAATCGGACTAATTTTTGTGAAGTATTTTCTGGAGAATGGATGCTTAGTTCAAGTTCTGGGCCATTTTTTAATGAGGAGAGTTACTTTCAGTAAAATGATTTGGTGCATGCAGTTGACACCAGTGGTCGAGCATTTGAGGTGAAAGATGGTTGTGTGATGGAAAAAGAGAAACTTATGTCTAGAGATGCAGAAGAGGTGTTAGGTGATGAAGTTTTAGGGAGACGTACTAAGGGTCCAGTGTACACATGGAAGTGCAGTAGTATTTGTAGTGTGCAACAGGATTCAATCGATTTGCTTCGAAATTTCTTACGTACATATAGTAAGAAAAGTCTCAAACAAAAAATAAAGATCTTGCAAGAGTTAGATCCTTGCAGAGTGAGAGAAAACACAGGTTTGCATGGGCATTCACTGGCTTGTCTTTCTAGAAAAGTATGTCAGAGTGTTTTTCATCATTTTAGGATGTTAGCAGTGCATCATAATAAGGTGAGGAAATTAGTGAGAAGGTTGTATTATACAAAAAGTCCAGCACTTAAGCTTAAACAGTTAAACAGTGCTCTTTTGCATGGATCTGAAGTAGATGTTAAGACTATTTGTGAAGAAATTGAGTTTTGTTATTTTGGGAACAAAGAGGACAGTGTAGAAATGGATATAGTAATGAATGGTAATGTGGAAGACAATGTACAGATTTCAAGTACAGAAAAATTTGACGCGGAAATTACCAAGTTTAAGGTGAAATCAAGTGAAAGGCCCAATTTAACTTGTGTGTGTTGTCGACGGACTCATTATAAGATTCAGACTAGGTTAGTTGATTTATATGCAAAATGTGAATTGGAAATTCATAGTGAATGGAAGGATTTTGTAAGTTATTTGTTGGTGGAGAATTCTTTTGATTTGAGTTTTGATCAGCGTATTTGTAATTATTGTTTGAAAAAATTAAATGAAAATAGAATGCCTGCTAGAGCTGCTCATAATAATCTTCAGTTGATAGATATTCCTTCTGAATTGATGGATTTAAATACTTATGAATCAATTTTGATTCAATGTGTCCATCCTTTTCAAGCTATTGTTCGCATGGAGCCTAAGAATGGGAAATTACCTCCGACAGATTTACAAAGAGGATTAAAGGGAAGAGTTGTTTATTTGCCTCTAGATGTGGAGATTATGCTTCTGTTTTGCGCGTGGCCCATAATGGACATAAAGACTTAATAATAGTGAACTTCTACAACAACATCGCCGGCCATAGACAGGGGTTGTTCATCTCTGATATCGAGCAGGCCATTGATGCAATGATATTAAGCTCCTCTAAACCAGCTGTAATCTTGTGGGCCGGAGATTTTAACATCAAAACGTGCACTTATGCACTTAAGGGGGCTTGTGGCCATAGGGAGGAATACTCAGGAAGGGAAACTACATGTGTTTTCAATCATTTTCCGCACAACATCCTTGGCAGTGCCTTGAATAACCTACTGGCCAAATATGATCTGGAACTTCTTGAATGTAATACGAATGCAAACAATGTCAGATGTCCAACATTCCATGGAAGGAATAGCCAATCCTTTATAGACCACATCATTGTATCCAGCTCTGCAACATATATAAATGTTTGGGTAATCGAACAAACGGTCAGTGACCACAACAGTGTATCGGTCGAATTACTGGGCTGGGGGTCAAAAAGGAACTCCTATGGTCAACCTATTCAGAACATCTCCGCAGGAAGGCCAAATGGGATGAGGGTGAAATGGACAAAAGTTGACCCTGCTAAAATTGTCACCAATGTAATTACTAACTGCTATGGAGAAGTGGAGTACTGTCTATCCCCAACACCATGCCCAGAAACTTTGCTGTCTAAATTTCTAATCATTACACAAACCGTCAAGAAATCACTGACACGCAAATCACGGGAGCCAAGAAAAGTTAAGACAGTGTGGTTTGATGATAATTGTGCCCAGTCACTAAAAAGGCTAAAAATTTCGCTAGATGCCAAACCGAGAGACCCCTGTAAGATAAGGGAAGAGCGTTACAATTACAAAATCGCACTAGCCATTCGGAAGAGAGAACTACAGGACGAGGCATGGGCTAAATTAGACCAGGCTGCGGAAACAAAAGACCATAAACTCTTCTGGGACACTGTAAATAGCCCGTTCTTAAAGAACGACAACATTCCCGAACTTACTTCGCATGTCAGCTGTCAAGACTGGATTATACACTTCACTGGGATTTTTAACTCTGATTGTTCCTTTGATTGTACTTTGACCACAGATCCTAATGTTTTAACTGTAATGCCAATCAATTTTAAATGGGAGAAATTATTGTTTTCAGTATCTTTAAATGAGGTGCGGGATGCTATAGAGAAAAGCAAGGGGGGGAAAGCCCCGGGCCCAGATGGGGTCCCTGTGGACTTTTTTAAATCCAAGATTGATTTATGGGCCCCTATTTTAACACGCGATTTCAATGCTGCTATTGAGGACGAACTACCTACCTCATGGGGTCAATCTATTTTTGGTGCCACTTCTCAAAAAAGGTTCAAGGGCTGAAGCACGTAATTATCGCCCAATTTCCCTTTTGGACTCGTCACTAAAAATACTGAGTCGCGTGCTTCTGGGAAGATTAGAGTCCTGGGTCGAGGACAATAATGTCCTGTCACCAATCCAGTACGGGTTCCGTAGGGGCATAGGAACCATGGAGCAGTGTGTGAACCTTGAGCTTATCATCACTTTTAGAGCTTACCATCAGCTGGGCCCAACATATCTGTCTCAAAAGTTTGGAAGATACACTCCCTCCAGGTCACTTAGATCATCCAACTTAAACCTATTAGCCGTCCCCAAATTCAGACTAGCCACAAAAGGTGGAAAATCCATCGGAGTGCTAGGAGCCAGAGCCTGGAACAAACTCCCTCCCCAGATGCGTCTGATACATTCAGAGATCCTGTTTCGGAAAGCCCTAAAAACATGGATCTTCAAGGCCACTGACACACTATGCCTAGCATTAATCTAAAGTAACTCCATTTCTCCGACTCACATACCTTTCTCTCTCTCCCTAGTCTGTCTGTGTCATTTTTCTCCCTCCTTTCTCTTCTGTGACACGTAATGACAAGCGCCAAGATGCTCCATGGAGTGTAAGATTGCGCTCTATAAAAGCCACTTCATCATCATCATCATCATCATCATCATCGGCAAGTACACAAAAGCAAAGGAAGGGAATTTGTTCATGTGCTTTGCCGATCTAAGCTCAGCGTTCGATCTAGTGGAACACACACTGCTCTGGCCAACATTACTTGCTATGGGCGCACCCCCCGAAATCATTCATTTGCTGGCCAGAATGTATAGCAGCTTATCAAGTAAAGTTAGATTCGGACCAAACTGAGAATGCACCCCCTTTTTTAAAATAGGCAGAGGGATTAGGCAAGGGTGTGTTCTCGCACCCTTGCTGTTCTCCCTTTTTATAAACCAGGTCGATCAGTCCCTACAAGAGTCTTTTGCTGATGCCCCTATGATAAATGGTAAACAAATACCCGTCCTCTTATATGCGGACGACGCGGTCCTGATTTCCAGGACCGCGAACGGGCTCCAAAAGCTAATCGACAAATTTAATGTTTTTATTAAGGGCAGAAAGCTTAAAATTAATAAGGGCAAGACTATGACCATGACCTGTGGGAAGAAACTAAAGAAAAGTAAGTCATTCTTCCTTGATGGGGATAAACTTGAGTCTGTGCAACATTTCTGTTACTTAGGCATTACTTTCTCAGGGGATGGGAGATGGGTAAACGAGCAATCCTGTATAGGCATGAAGATGATCAGAAATACAAACTGTATCTTCAGATTCGCTTCCAAACTAGGGGGGCGTAGAATAAGGGAGATGATTTCTATTTATAATTCCAGGTGCATGTCCTCTGCTCTATACGGAGCAGGGATATGGGGATATAACTCGCAGATCGCCCTCTCCATTCAGCAGGAGGAAAACAAATACCTTAAACGCTTATTATGTCTTCCTGCTTCAGCCTCCAACGAAATCATTCATAGGGAGCTGGGCATACACCATGCCACAGACTTGATTGCACTACGCCCCCTCTGGCGATCCATTTGGGCTAAAGATGAAACTAAGTTTACCCAGGAAATAATTTTAGACTGCATTAAATTGGACCAGCACTTAAAAATCCCTTGGCTAAAACACATTTTTCACTGGTATAATTCCCTTTTTGGTCAAGATATTTTCAAAGACACCCCAACAGAATCAGTTTTAACGAAGCATGACCTTAAATCCACCTACATGGATCATGCAAAAGGGATTAAAATGAAGGGGTATGCTACACAAAGTACGTTTAAATTGTACCTGGAATATAATTTAAGCACAGGATCCCCATCATACCTTACATTTGTCAGTATCAACTCCCATCGCTTCGTTCTGGCACGCCTGAGGCTGGGCATAGTCCACCATCTGGTGGCCTTCCCTACTGTAAAGAAGCCGGGGTCTTGCCCGTGCCCATGCAATGGGAAATCGAAACAGAGTATCTGCCACTTTTTATTACTTTGTAACTTTTATACTGGTTTTAGAAAGTTTTACCTAAAGCAACTATGTTTAGAATATAGTACGTATGACATAAGAGCTGCAATGCAACTGTTGTTTGACCTGTCGTCCCCTAATGTGTGTTACCGTGTAGCCACCTATGTTCTTAAATGCATCGGGCACAGGAAATCAATCATTATATGATCTCCGTTGGAAAAGACACCTATTGACCAACTGTGAGCTACTGCCAAACCTTTTGCATTTCTCTTATACATGAACTTTGGTTATTATTATGTTTTTAGATTCGGTTATCGATTGTTCCCTTGGTTCTGTACCTCTCTGGACTTATGCTTTTTAAACTTCTTGTACATAATTGCTGCTAAAATACGTAAGAGATTTTATAGACATTGCACTTTAGTTATCCTTGCACATTTTTGCACATACTATTGCACTTTATGCCCAGCTCAGGCCTCTCTTCGACCTGTACTACCTCACTTGGCATGTTTTGCACTAGATTTTAAAATTGCTGCTAAATACAACGTTCAATTTTTGCATATTTTGCACATACTACTGCACTTTATGCCCAGCATAGGCCTCTTGTCTAGTACCATCTTATTTGCATGCTTTGCATCAAACGTTTAAAACGGCTGCTACATATAAGTGAATATTCTATGGTATATAAATGTGATATGCTTTGCACTAATTTGCTAAATTGCTGTTAAATACTATGTCCAATTTTTGCTTATTTTGCACATATTACTGCACTTTACGTCCAGCATAGGCCTCTTGTTTAGTACTATCCCACTTGGCATGCCTTGCACCAAACGTTTAAATTGACACTACATTTAGTGATTATTTTTCTATTTTTCAGGTTTTTACCTTGATTGGCTGAATTAATGTAATTGTTTTAGCAAGTTTCATCATTCTTTAATCTTTTATAAAAGTGACTTCAATTGTATTCATGAATGTTGCTATATGGTTGTACCTGTACAAACCGAATAAAGCATTTTGAAACTTGCCTCTAGATGTCAAGAAAAATATTGATACAATTGGTGTAGAAAGAGTAGAAGAGGATCCTCTGGTTATTCTAGTTAATGGGGTTCCGACAAAGAGTAAGAAAATCTGGCAAGATTTAGTGGATGTTAGGAAAGTCAAAAAGGCAACGTTGTATTTGGTCAAAAACAATGAGTACTATAAAGATGTAAGTGTTGGAGCAGAGGAAACAGCTACAGAAGAAGACAGTGATTGTTCAGTTGGCCAAATTGAAAAAGTTGATGTGTCTAGAAGTGAAGAAATATATGAACATTATACTGTTCATCCTTTGCATTCCAAAGAAGTAATGGGGAATGCTATTGACTTGTTTCAAATGAAAGCAGCAAAAGGAAGTCCTATTAGTGGATGGGAAGAAAGTTTGGAAGCTCGTTGTTTACCACAGTTATTTCCAACAGGTCGAGGTGGACGATATGACGATCGACCAGTTCAAATTCCTGCAGCTGAATACCGGACTTTAAGATTATATGCTGAAGATCCAAGGTTTCGTCAATGCATTCCGTATTTGTTTCATCTACTGTATGAAAGTGATTTGTCTGGGCTTTCTTATGCAGTTAATCATATATTGAAAAGTGGAGCTCATCTGCAAAATGTTTCAGCGAGGGACTTTATGGAGAAAGTCAATCTGCACGACAGTATTTTTGAATCTCAGCTAATCAATCTCATGGCATGTCAGCGTGGAACAAACGAGTATTGGTTCCGTCGTCATGGGGAATTGAAATGTATGCTAAGAAACTTAGGAACTCCTACATGGTTCCTCACTCTTAGCTGTGCTGAGTATGCATGGGACGACTTACTTCAATTTCTACGAGAGGCAAATGGAAACATACAAAATGTAGAATTGAAAACACCTGGAGAACTGTGTTCTTTGGATCCAGTGAATGTTTGCAGATATTTTAATCATAGATTTGAAGCTATGATGTCTTTTATTACCAACAAAAAAAATCCTCCCCTTGGAGAGGTTTTGGATTTCTTTTGGAGGAAGGAATATCAAGCGAGAGGTGCTCCTCATATACATATGTTGTTATGCACTCAAATTTGGATCAGATCCGGATGAAACAGTGATGAGTTTCATTGAAGAGTATTCAACATGTGCTGTTCCGAAAACTACTGAAGAAAACAGTTTAAGGCAACAAGTTTTACGTTTTCAATCTCATCGTTGTGGATAGTACTGTCGTCGAAAATTCAAAAACAAGGAAAAGTACTACGCGAAATGTCGTTTTGCGTTTCCACGACCAGTGATTTCTAAGGGAAGAGTAAATAATTTGATGTCATCTCTACGACATACTGTGACGGGGAAATCACCCAAAAATACATATAATTTAAAAAGAAACGAAGAGTCCAAGTACATCAACGACTACAACCCAGTGATTTTGTCCAGGTGGAATGCTAACATGGATATTCAGTTCGTTGCTGACAACTCTATTGCTGTGGCTCGATATGTGACATCTTACATCACAAAAAAAGAAAAGACAGAACTGAAGGAAATGTGGGAGGACATTTCACATGAAAAGAGTCTAAGCAAGAAATTATACAGTTTCAGTCTGAAGATGTTGTCGCATCGAGAAATTGGAGCATATGAATGTTCTGATCGGTCATCATCAGCAAGTCTCTATGCCAAACCAAGAACAATCATTTGGGTGAGTCCAGGTCTTGCTGCAACACGAAACCGAGTTTTGAAATCCTTACAAGAAATTGAATATTTGGCGGAGAAAGAACCAAACAGTACAGATATTTTGAAGACAAATATGTTGGTTACATACTATCCAAATAGAAGTACTCACCTTGAGAACACTTGTATGAAGTTCTGCAAAACTACAGTTATAAGAGGAACATCACAGAAGATATCAATAATGGAAAATATGCTGTCATTGGGTATGAAGGATGTCTAGTGAAGCAGAGAAAAGGCCATTTGATTAATCATCGAAAATTGAGTTGCGAAGCTCCAGACAAAAGAGAATTTTACTATTTAGCTCTTTTGCAACTCTTCAAGCCATGGCGTACAGAAGAGGAACTACTTGGAGATTTTCTCTGTTATGAAGACTCTTTTAATGCAACTAAGGATACCATAGAATGTCCTGGTTTTCCAAATTATCTGCAAATGTTGAACGAAGAAATAGAGCAAGAAACCACAATTGCTTAAGAGATTGCTAGAGACAGTTCTCAAGACAGTCAGAGTTCTACTTCATTGAGTCAGGATCCACTAGGAGGACCAATTATCCAAAATGAAGCTGCAACTGCCATGGATGAGGTGGAAAGAGCTATGGAACGAGCTCAAGAGGATGGAGTTAACTTAGAAGATTTGGTAAAGCAACTAAACTTTGAGCAGAAAAATATATATGACGTAGTTACAGAACAGATTGAACATGGATTCAGACACGAGAAAAAAGTGTGCTCATGTACATCATTTAAGCCTGTTCGACTGTATGTAAGTGGAGAACCGGGAACAGGAAAACGTTTTCTGATTAAAGCCATTGCAACTTATTTGCAGAAAAGGACTGAATCACCACTGTCTTGTGTTGTAACCGCTCCAACTGGACTGGCAGCACATAACATTAAAGGGATTACTCTACATCGTTTACTGATGCTGCCAGTTGAGCATGATAATAAATTGCATTACAACAAGTTATCTGGAGATGCGTGTTCTGAAGTTTCCAGAGTCTTGAAGAAAATGAAACTTCTTATCATTGATGAAGTAAGCATGGTTTCAAATCTAATGCTTGCTTTTATGCATTTGAGAATGCAAGTAATTCTTAGAACAGAGTATGATATGTTATTTGGAGGATAACACATTATTGTTTTTGGAGATCTACTGCAGTTGACTCCAGTAAAAGGACAACCAGTGTTTAAAATGCTTACGCATGAAGATACCAGGAATGCCCTTGGAAGCATTGGAAACGTTAATATATGGTTACATTTTAAATATGCTGAACTGCTTCAAAATATGCGACAGGCAAAGGATGAAGATTATAAAAATAGTCTTCAAGATGTAAGAATCGGAAAAGTAAGTGAGCTTGGGAAAGAAGCTTTACATGCTCGATTAATTTCAAATTTGTATCCAAATGAAAACTTTCTTCCAGAGAATATTTTTAAAAAAATTACTGAGAAGAAATCTGGGATATGTTTGATGCCAACTCTGCAAGAATGTTCCATCTTCAACAACAAAATGTTAAAGTTAGAAAATGAAGAGATTGTGAAACTGGAAGCAATAGATAAAATAGAGCATATGGGTGCAACAATTGTTTTGTCAGAAATTTTGAAAACAAAATTGGATTCATTAGAGAAAAGTATTTCTAAAACAGCTGGTTTTGAAAAGACTCTGAATGTGTGTTTAAATTGTTGTATCATTTTGAGAAGGAATTTAAATGTTGAAAGAGGTCTGGTTAATGGAGCAATGGGTTATGTTGTTGATTTTGTGAATTATAGAAATAGAGATTGAATTGAATTTAAAAAAAATAAAATTTGATGGTATTGAGCAAGTACAACAAATCAGTTGTTGTTCTGCTAGATTTTTGCTTGTAAAAGACTTATATGTTCGCCGAAAACAGTTTCCTGTTTGTTTGGCATATGCGGTGACAATTCATAAATCTCAAGGTTTAAGTGTAGATAGTGCTTTGGTGAACATTGGAAGATCTGTGTTTAAAGAGGGTATGGCATACGTGGCATTATCATGAGTCAGAACTTTATCAGGATTGTACTTGATAAGGTGTGATGAGACATAGATTTGTGCAGATCTAGATTGTGTTAAAGAATACAATAGGTTAAGAAGAGAGTATGCTCCACATTTGCCTCAATATCCTCTGTTAGAAAAACGTGTGGTAGGCCGAAAAAGAAGAAATGAGAATAATTGCAGTGAGGTAGTAGCAAAAAGACAAAAAGTAGATGAAACTGTAATTCAAAACAGAAAGAAAAAGGATTCTGATGAAAATGTTGTTGGATTTCAGTTTGAAAACAGTTCTGGTGTCAACTGTTATGCTAATGTAGTGGTTAATGTTGTTTTTTATCTTCAAACTTTACAAGAACAGATTGTTGAAAATCGGGATCAAAGATTGTGTGGTTTATTGAATTCTGTGTTTGAGAAATTTAGCAGTGATAGAGCAAAAATAGAAGGTGTAACACAAATTCGAAATATTTTAGATATGTGTTCTGGTCAAGATAAATTTTCACAGAACATTCAGCAGGATTGTCAGCAATTTTTAATGTATATGTTTGGTGTTTTGGAAGACGAAGGTGTAGATGTAGATAATCTTTTTAGCCTTTCTTATTAATGGCAGCATGACTGCCACAACTGTAGTTCATCAAGTACTACTTGAATAGACACTGAAAGATTTATATATTTGACTTTACCAGACTGTAAATCAGTGTCATTTAAAAATCTAATTAAAGTAGCAGATCATAATATGGTGTGTACCCAATGTAAGTGTCCAATGCTATCCAAATTATTTATACAAAATTATGGTCAGTATATCATTTTAGTTTTCCAACGATGTAGACCTGATGGAACTAAATTGACAACTTCTATCAAAAATTTTGTGGCTTCTCAGTTATCAATTTCAGGAAGAACCTTTACAACTGTAGCTATTATTTATCATGACGGTTCTTCGACAACATCAGGACATTATACATGCTACTTAAAATGTCAAAAAGGTTGGAGTTACTGCAATGATTCTCATTTGACTCATAAACAATGTTTGCCTTATGACTTTAAAAATTCCTACCTAGTTTTTTAAAACCAAAGTTTTAGTAAAGGTAATTGGCCTTTGAAGACGGGAGTAGTTAATAAAAGTTATTTAGTTAGTTAGTCTAATGTTTAAAATTATTTATCTCATATTGGTAATGTAAGCGGATCTCATAATAAAAAATACTCATATATCTGACACGATTTGGCCGTAAGGAAAGTGTAAGGTATGATGTTCTTAGATCTTTTTTCATAGGAAGTCGATGAAATGGAAGTTATAGAGAACAGCAGACTTTTTTCCACCAAAAGGACCTTCACTATCATCTATTTGGCCTCAAGGAAAAGTAAGTGAATCAAAGATTACTGTACATATATGATTTGTAAGTTTTTATGTTTTTTTTAAACACAATCTTTTAGATTGTGTTTTTTTTTCCCGCTGGTATATGATGAAGAGTTTGAACTCACTAATTTAAGTGAAATTCAATATATTCTGAGAACAGCAAAAATAAACAATGTAAAATATTGTATAAGTCATTCTATATTTTGCATTGTGTATTTAATATTGTATTCCCATTGTCTCACACTCATTTTCCTTTTTCCCTCCTTATTGGGCTCTCTTTACTCATTTACACTGCCTTTTTTCACTTTGTTTCATCGCTGTTCCTTTACTCCACTTCTTTCACAACTCCTCAATCCAATTTCAACTGTCTGCATTTCCTCTCTCCCTTGCACCACTTTTCAGCTTTCTCACATTCTCTCAGTACCACTGCTTTAGTTCTCTTCCCCTCTCTTTCCTTCTTTTGCTCCTTTACTCTTTTTCCTTTCTTCACTCATTGTACTGCAGTTCACTCAGTCCTTCCCTTTGTCTTTCTCTGTACTTACTCTACTACTTTTTCCTCTATCGTTCTATATTAACCTCATTCCTTTCATCCCTTCAATCTGTGACTCCCCTTCACTCACTCTCAGTCATCTTCCATTCCTCTTTCTTACTAATAGTTCCTCATTTAGACTCCTCTCCTTTCCACTCATTTTCCTTTTACTTTCTTCTCTTTCCTGATTTCGTTTTGGTATCTCACAGTCTTTTAGTATCTTACTTATCATCAGTAATTTGTTCTCTTTCTATTTCTTTTTCCCTCTTTTTTGTCTTTCTACATTACTTTATTTCAGTTTTTGTATCCTTCACTATTGCTTTATTTCTTAGTACACTTTTGTATTTTTTACCTCTTGACCTGTTTCTTCTATTTTAAAATATATATTTTACTAATTATAACTTGTTTTTTCTTTTGTCTTTCACAGATACAAAGTGTAGTTTAAAGATGCAAGTAAGTTTTCATTAATTATATGGTAAGTGTGACTACAAAATGTAGTTTGTCATCACCCTTTGCTTTAACCTCACTACTTTTCTCTCACCCTACCTCACCCCTGTTTCCTTACTCTGCTTCCCTCACTTATTCTTATCCTCCATATTTACTTCTCTTTTCCTTACTTTCCTACCACATTCAACTTCTTTCAGTGCCCCTGCTCACCCACACTCCCTCTCTTTCCTTTTTTTCTGCTTCACTTAGTCCCTTTCTGACACTCCTTCCTTTACTCTCTCTGTTCTTTTTTTTCTGTCACTCCCCATGTCTTACCCTTATTCACTTTTATCCACCCTCTTTCACTCCTTTTTACTTACACTCACTGCTATTTTCTTTCCCTCTGTCACCACTGTTCCTTTTCTCTGGTTCCGTCACTACCTGTCATTCCCCATCCTTTACTCTCCTTCCTTTTACTTTCATCACCCATTCACATTCTCCCAGAACCTCTGTTTTAGTCTTCTTCCTCTTTCTTTTCTTCTTTTGCTCCCTTATTCATTTTCCTTTTCTCAGTTACTTCCACTTATACCTTTTCTCTGTTTTTCTTTCTACCTTGGTACTGAAACCCTGGTTAAATAAACGAACTCCCTGGATCATGTAAGTTAAAATCACCACAACATATAATTGGTTCCTGCCATTGTGCCAGTTCTTTTATTTGGGCACATGGTAAGACACGTAGAGCCTACAGATTTATGACCTTACCTAGAGAGAGGGGGGGATGGGGCACTCCGGACTTCAGATTATATTATATGGCCGCGGCGCTGCAATACATGCAGGGATTAATTGGAGGCAATGATGGCGACCCGAGGGTCGATTGCTTTTCTACAATAATATATATAACGGTAGCAGGGGCGGAAGCGGGAAGCTGTTTATTAAATTGTATACATTTTGGATATTTTAAAAGAACGAGATTCCTTTTTGACTTTCCTAACATCCACTAAATCTTGCCAGATTTTCTTACTCTTTGTCGGAACCCCATTAACTAGAATAACTAAAGGTTCCTCTTCCACTTTTTCTACACCAATTATATCAATATTTTTCTTGAAATCTAGAGCCAAATAAACAACTCTTCCCTTTAATCCTCTCTGTAAATCTGAAGGAGGCAATTTCCCTGTCTTAGGCTCCATGCGAACAATTGCCTGAAAAGGATGGACACATTGAATCAAAATAGATTCATATGTATTTAAATCCATCAATTCAGAAGGAATGTCTACCAACTCCAGATAATTTTAAACAGCTCTAGCAGGCATTCTGTTTTCATTTAATTTATTATAACAATATTTACAAATACGCTGATCAAAACTCAAATCAAAAGAATTCTCCACCAACAAATATGTTGCAAAATTCCTCCATTTACTATTATTTTCCATTTCACTTTTTGCATATAAATCAACTAACCTAGTCTGAATCTTATAATGAGTCCGTCGACAACACACACAAGTAAAATTAGGACTTTCACTTGATTTCAACTGAAACTTGCTAATTTCCTGGTCAAACATTTCTGTACTTGAAATCTGTACATTGTCTTCCACATTGCCTTGTATTACTGTGTCAATTTCTACACTGTCCTCTTTTTCACAAAAATAACAAAACTCAATTTCCTCACAAATCTTTTTCACATCTAATTCAGCTCCATGCAAAAGAGCACTGTTTACCTGTTTAAGCTCAAGTGCTGGACTTTTTGCAAAATACAACCTTCTCACTAATTTCCTCATTTTGTTATGATGCACTGCTAACATCCTAAAATGATGAAAAACACTCTGACATACTTTTCTAGAAATACAAGCCAATGAATGTCCATGCAAACCTGTGTCTTCTCTCACTCTGCAAGGATCTAAGTCTTGCAACATCTTCAATTTTTGTTTTAGACTTTTCTTACTATATGTACATAAGAAATTACGAAGCACATCGATAGAATCCTGTCGCACACTACAAATACTACTGCACTTCCAATTGTACACTGGACCCTTAGTACGTCTTCCTAAAACTTCATCACTTAATACCTCTTCTACATCTCTAGACACAAGTTTCTCTTTTTCAATCGGACAACCATCTTTCACCTCATTTGCTCGACCACTGGTGTCAACTGCATACACTATATCATTCTCCTGAAAGTAACTCTCCTCATTAAAAAAAGGCTCGCAACTTGAACTATGCATCCATTCTCCAGAAAAAACTTTACAAAAATCAGTTCGATTAATTACTCTTTTGGATCTACTGTTTGATTTGAAAACATCAATTGTCTTGTTAAGTGTCCTAATTCTATTGATTATTAAAATAAATATTTTGTTCAAAAGCTTGATCAACAATCTTCTCTACATTTTTCTTTTTCTTATAAAAAGCAGCTCTCTGTGTACCTTTATTAATGTTTTTTAGTAAATTTAAAACTACCCTATTGTGAAACATTCGTTTACGAATGTCCCTAAATTCATTTTGCCTTCTATTCTTATAAAAATTATTGTCTCCTGCTGCAGTAGTAAGATTTTGGGGGGGCCTCTCCTTTCTCTTCAAATTTGCTGTCTCCTTCTGTAAATTCACATGTACATTATCATTGTTTTTTTTTCAAGATATATTCCGAATGAAAGGACTTCGTTGTCTTACCAGGAGCTTTTTTTGCGTTTTTTTGTAGTATTTGTTGTAGGACACTGCTTTAATTCCGTTGCTCTTTTTGTTTTTTTTTGCATAGCATCTTTCCTTCTCCTCTGGCTTGAGGGCATATTGCCTTACTATTGAAATGTTGATTTAAATCTGTGATTAAAAAAAACACATTATAGACCACTATTATCAAACAACAAAGCAATGACAATAAGTAAACAATATAAACACTATAATGCTTATACATATGACCTTATCTCTGTTTTTCAAATGTTATTCTAAAAAAATATTTTGAGCACATGAATTGGTTTTACATTATTGACTAGGATTAGATAATACCATTGATTTGCCCCCAAAATCGTTTTTTGATTAACATTTTAGAAACACAGCACAGGTCCTATGTAGAAGCATTCAATTTCACTACTGAAACCTCACTATTTCACAAAATACAAATCCTCTATCTTGCAAATTTTGATAGCAACAATTATCAAAAAGCAAGACACAAACCAACAGCAAAGAAACTCAGGGCCTTATTTATGAAGGCCTTGCGCCACCGGTGCGTAATTTTTTTCCCATGTTAAAAGTGATGTACCGGCAAAACAAGCCAATCATAAATAAGGCCCAAATGTAAATACCATTGATTTGCCCCTCAAATCGTTTTTTGAATAACATTTTAGAAACACAGCGTGGGTCCTATGTACAAGCATTCAATTTCACTACTGAAAGCTCACTGTTTCAAAAAATACAAATCCTCTATCTTGCAAATGTTAATAGCAAGCATTATCAAAAAGCAAGACACAAACCAACAGCAAAGAAACTCAGGGCCTTATTTATGAAGGCCTTGCGCCATCGGTGCGTCATTTTTTTCCCATGTTAAAAGTGACGCACCGGCAAAACAAGCCAATCATAAATAAGGCCCAAAAGTAAATACCATTGATTTGCCCCTCAAATCGTTTTTTGAATAACATTTTAGAAACACAGCGCAGGTCCTATGTACAAGCATTCAATTTTACTACTAAAACTTCACTATTTCACAAAATACAAATCCTCTATCTTGCAAATGCTGATAGCAAGCATTATCAAAAAGCAAGAAACAAACCAACAGCAAAGAAACTCAGGGCCTTATTTATGAAGGCCTTGCGCAACCGGTGCGTCACTTTTTTCCCATGTTAAAAGTGACGCACCGGCGACACAAGGCAATCATAAATAAGGCCCAAATGTAAATACCATTGATTTGCCCCCAAAATCGTTTTTTGAATAACATTTTAGAAACACAGCGCAGGTCCTATGTACAAGCATTCAATTTCACTACTGAAACCTCACTGTTTCACAAAATACAAATCCTCTATCTTGCAAATGTTAATAGCAAGCATTATCAAAAAGCAAGACACAAACCAGCAGCAAAGAAACTCAGGGCCTTATTTATGAAGGTCTTGCGCCATCGGTGCGTCATTTTTTTCCCATGTTAAAAGTGATGCACTGGCGGCACAAGGCAATCATAAACAAGGCCCAAATGTAAATACCATTGCTCTGCCCCCAAAATCGTTTTTTGAATAACATTTTAGAAACACAGCGCAGGTCCTATGTACAAGCATTCAATTTCACTACTGAAACCTCACTATTTCACAAAATACAAATCCTCTATCTTGCAAATCTTGATAGCAAGCATTATCAAAAAGCAAGACACAAACCAACAGCAAAGAAACTCAGGGCCTTATTTATGAAGGCCTTGCGCCACCGGTGCGTCATTTTTTTCCCATGTTAAAAGTGACGCACCGGCAACACAAGCCAATCATAAATAAGGCCCAAATGTAAACACCATTGATTTTTCCACAAAATCGTTTTTTGAATAACATTTTAGAAACACAGCGCAGGTCCTATGTATAAGCATTCAATTTCACTACTGAAACCTCACTGTTTCACAAAAAACAAATCCTCTATCTTGCAAATGTTAATAGCAAGCATTATCAAAAAGCAAGACACATACCAACATCAAAGAAACTCAGGGCCTTATTTATGAAGGCCTTGCGCCACCGGTGCGTCATTTTTTTCCCATGTTAAAAGTGACGCACCAGCGGCACAAGGCAATCATAAATAAGGCCCAAATGTAAATACCATTGATTTGTCCCCAAAATCGTGTTTTGAATAACATTTTAGAAACACAGCGCAGGTCCTATGTACAAGCATTCAATTTCACTACTGAAACCTCACTATTTCACAAAATACAAATCCTCTATCTTGCATATGTAAATATCAAGCATTTCCCAAAAACATGCCACAAACCTACAAGAAAAAATCTCAATCTGCTTTCAAATCTGAGGTAATGCAAGTGATATCATTATAAAAGGTTCAAATATATTTATTTAATGAGGGAAACACTAATAATTTCTTCTCAAAAATATAAAAGCCATTCTTTTACCCCAAAATCGTTTTTTAAATAACATTTAAAAACACAGCACAATTCCTATGTACAATCATTCAATTTTACTACTGAAACTTCACTATCTACTTCCAAATCTTCTCCATAGAGCAAAAAAAGGGGGAATTGACCATAAGGGGGCAGGGTAGACACAAACCAACAGCAAAGAAACTCAGGGCCTTATTTATGAAGGCTTTGCGCCACCAGTGCATCATTTTTTTCCCATGTTAAAAGTGACGCACCAGCGGCACAAGGCAATCATAAATAAGGCCCAAATGTAAATACCATTGATTTGCCCCTTAAGTCATTTTTTGAATAACATTTTAAAAACACAACGCAGGTCCTATGTACAAGCATTCAATTTCACTACTGAAACCTCACTGTTTCACAACATACAAATCCTCTACCTTGCAAATCTTGATAGCAAGCATTATCAAAAAGCAAGACACAAACCAACAGCAAAGAAACTCAGGGCCTTATTTATGAAGGCCTTGCGCCACCAGTGCGTCATTTTTTTCCCATGTTAAAAGTGACACACCGGCGGCACAAGGCAATCATAAATAAGGCCCAAATGTAAATACCATTGATTTTCCCCCAAAATCGTTTTTTGAATAACATTTTAGAAACACAGCGCAGGTCCTATGTACAAGCATTCAATTTCACTACTGAAACCTCACTGTTTCACAAAATACAAATCCTCTATCTTGCATATGTAAATATCAAGCATTTCCCAAAAACATGCCACAAACCAAGAAAAAAATCTCAATCTGCTTCCAAATCAGAGGTAATGCAAGTGACATCATTATAAAAGGTTTAAATATATTTATTTAATGAGGCACACTATTAATTGCTTCTCAAAAATATAAAAGCAATCTATTTACCCCCAAATCGTTTTTAAATAACATTTAAAAACACAGCACAGGTCCTATGTACAAGTATTCAATTTCACTACTGAAACTTCACTATCTGCTTCCAAATCTTCTCCATAAAGCAAATAAGTCTCTATCTAAATTAAATGAATCATTGCTTACCTTTACAAATGCTTTGGGAGATTGAGAACAGTGTCAGACACACACACCAATTTTTCTTTAGCAGAGCAAAAGGTATGCACTAATCCACTGAAACCAAGACTGGCCCAGAACACCTCTAATTCTACACAGATATGCCTCAATTCAACCAATCAAAACTCTTCCCTCACTATTTTCAAACCAACACCCTTCCCCCTCTCAGACCTTTCTACCTGTTACCATAGCAACTCCCTCCTAACTGAACTCTCAGGTTCAAAGGTTTATTCTACAATGTTGCAAATTAAGTCAGCAATGATGTTTGAGCTCTCAAAACACCAGCTTATCCAGGGCATTATTGCTTTAATTGACTTTTTCTTAACCATTCAAATTGCTTCTTTCACACAACACAACCATGCACCCTAACTTTCAGTTTTGAACTATCTGAATACACCAATCATTGCTTGTGATTCAAGAGCAGGGAAACTCCACATTTTTTTTGTTGTAAACTCCTACTGTTCCAACTGCCATTTCATTCCCACACTTCATCTGACTGCACCAGAACCTTCTCTCATCATGTATTCTGTGTGGATTATTGGACATAGCTACATCCACTGGGCTCAAAGGTATGCAGCTTGCAGACATTTTCACAACCTTGATTTATCAAATATGGAAATCAAGTGTATTGGCCAGAGAGGATTGAGATGTCACCAATTGATACCGTTGGTGAAAACCTTTTTGCATCTGCCAAACCCTGACCTCTTAATAGTGCACTGTGGTGGACATGACTTGGGCACTTTGACTGGGGTTGGTCTGGAAATGCTTTTAAATGACACCTTTGATCAATTGATGACACTTTTTCCCCAAACTGCCTTGGTATATTCCAATATATGCCAAAGACAGAAATGGAACTGGTCCAACCAATTTTGTCCACAATTTGAGAAAGCACGGAAACATGTGAATAAATCTGTTTCTGCTTACATGAGAGACTATGGAATGGGTTCAATATACAACAATAACTTGCGTTACAACATGCAAGACATCTACAGAGGAGATGGTGTGCACTTCTCAGATGAGGGGAATAGAATATTCCTCCTGATTTTAAGACTGTGCATTGGAACCTACTTGTAGGTACCTAAATCAGCCACAGAACCCAAAAGCTCTTTTCAGAGCTACCCTACCTCTGATCACTCAAAATGATTATCTTTCTCTAACTTTTTTCACTATTTTTCACCAAAGTACGCACCCCGGTACGCTCCCCGGTGCGCGTACCGGGCGCGCCCCCGGCGAAATTTTTTAAAATCTTTTTTTTGTTTTGCATATATGCACCTCTTAAACTCCCCTCAAAAAACCTAGAGGGTCAGGGAGTGTCTATTGTGCCCCTTTTTACCCATTCCCAATGTTGTTTCCCCTCCATCTTGTGTCTCAATTCGACCGAAACACAAAATGGCGGACTCCCGTAGCGCTCCCGGTACGCGTACCGGGGCGCGCACCAATAAGCGCTCCCAAAAAAAATGTGGGAAATGAAATTACATAAAAACCACTGGACAGACTTTCACCAAATATAGAATAGGCCCTACTACATACCAGTCCCTACCATTATCCCACTTTTGATGGTATTCCATTAAGCCATTTGGGCTGTAGCCCTGTCTAAATATCCTGAAGTAAATTACATGACAAAAACACATATGAAAGTGTTAGAATTTTCAACCAATTAAAATGTTACTTTCATATCCTACTTTTTTTTCGTGACATTTGATTGGTTATGCACATGAATATATATGAAAAATGAGAGGGAAACACGGCCATTTTGACTACAACTACCTGAGATACATCTTTAAAAGATTTCCTCATTTATCTTCATCACCTTTCTATAAGGTAAGTTATAAATTTGTGAAGGGCACTTTAAGTTCATTTGTAAAAACGTTTTCTGGGAGTTATTTACTGTCCCTCTGTCATAATTACAGATTCAGATAGGCTTCTCTGTTATAGGTATAGATTGAATTAAGCTTCTCTGGTATAATTTTGAATTATATTAGGCTTCTTCATATACACTTTTTTTATATTTCTACTTCCTACCACATACCATACACTACCCAAAGATAACTTCACTGTTTATAACTCAGAAATAGCTGTCTGATTTTAAAGCCAACAGTACCCTAACTCTACTAATATAGTTAATTTTTATGCTATTTTCAAAAAGAAAATGGAAGGAGAAAAACAAGCAAATGTTACTTCTATCGAAGTAAAGGTAGAAAATCCAAAAGAACAAAAAGATAAAGTTGATTTCATGGATGACTCTTTGGACCAACAATTTATAGAATGTTTGGAACAAATGGAATCATGTACTTATAATTATGAGGAAATACCGGACAATATTATGTTACAAGTTTTATTAAATTATGAAAAAGAATCAGAAGAATACATTTATATTTAATAATTTTTAATTGTTTGAGACAATATTCATTTTTATATGTAATTCATGAAGTATTACCAACATGATTATTTTATAAAATGAGACTTATAGTATACTGTGCAACTTTTTTGTGTTACATAGTAAGTTTACTCATAGTTACTACATTTCTCCCACTATATTATCTCCTATGTGTATTTTACATCTCTTTGTCATCATAAGGGAGCAGGATAGACTACCCATGATCCCCTAGGACTTCTCAGGAAGTGCTTAAAGGATCTGTTTCTGCTTTCCTGACAGACTATGTTATGGATTCCATATACCACAATAACTTCTATACCAACATGCAAGATATCTACAGAGGAGACAGTGTACATTACATTTAAGTCTCTGCATTGGTACCTACATGTAGGTACTTAAATAAAAAATTAAAAAAAGAACATTTCTACTTTTTTTTAAACTGTCATTCTTTTTCCCCATGGTACGCTCCCCGGTACGCTCCCCGGTGCGCATACCGGGCGCTCCCCCCGCAAAAATCGAAAAAAAAAAAAATGTTGGCCCCGCGGGACCCTTTTATGGCCCCCACTTAAAACCTAGGGGGTCAAGGGGGGTCTACTCTGCCCCCTTATTGTCATTTCCCCCTTTGTTTTTCCCACCTCTTGTGTCTCGATCCTACCGAGACACAAGATGGTGGCCGCTCCGGACTGTTTTGAATGTTTACTGACACCCGAGAGCCAATCAGCTTTCCGTGAGCACCTCGCGTGGCACGCCCGGTACGCTCCCCGGTCCGCATACCGGGACGCGGCCATAGATATATATATTTTTTTGAACCCAAATTACTCAAAAACCACTGGAGCACATATCTTGAGACATAGCAAAGGCACATCAGGCTACCAGTCCCTACAATTTTGCCAAGTTTGGTGGAAATCCATTCAGACGTTCGGGCTAAAAGTGAGTTTGACCGCCCTATGGAAATTAACATGGGGAAAACACGTTTTGGGACCCCCCTTTTATCTCGGCCCCCGCTTGACGAATCCCCCCCACATTTTTAGGGAAGGAGCGGAGCGGGCCACGAAGTTTGAGAAATTCGCAAAGATTCGTCCACCGGCGTCAAAGTTATTACCAATAGAATGTTGCGGATTTCCTATGGAAAGTAGATCCTAACTATAACTACCTACTGGCGACCTGACCACAATTTAGCCGATACATGGCAGTATTAGGATGCGGCATACTTACTAGCAATCTAGTGTAATATATGTTGAATTTATACATTCCAAGATGGCGCCCCGGGCTGCGAACAAGAATTAGTCCTTTGTTTGTTTTGAAATGCCTTACAAACATTTATAATGGCTCTGCGCACGTCGTATCAGATGTAAACATTGAGAAAGGGAGGGCTCTCCCGAAACGCGTCTGTCTTTTGAATAAACTGTCCTGCTAAACGAACTGTGCCGTGCTTGAGAGTGCTTATTCTTCCTGGAACCCGGCTGGGTATTTTCAGGATTTGGGAGCTTCGATATTTCTCCGCGAGCACCATCGCGGCAGTTACCACCCGCTACCTTGGAGTGACTCGTGTTATGTTGATGCAACTTTGGAGCGGTTTTTCTATTACACGAGTGCACCGCCACCACCGGAGAACGTGATTTGAGGTCTGAAGCATACCCCCACATTGAATTGCTCCGGATCAAGCATAACAGGGACTGCAGCCAACCGGCCGACCTACGAAGCGGTAAGCCGTTTTCACAACTTGGCAATCCCGATTTGTTTGTTTGTTTGAACTCTGTTTTTGGTGGCTTAGCGAAAGCCGGCAGCAAATTCATAGCAGGGCAACTCGTTGGATCCTGGGATCAGGCTCCAATTGGAATATAAGAAAAAAATTCCGACATGTTTAATATGTCAGAGCGCAGAGACGCAGCTGGGGGCATGTTCAAGAACAAAAACCCGGACATTTCCAAACCGGCACGAGCCACTAACGTGACCACTCCTAATGCCTTGACAACGCAGTTCCATAAACTGGAAAACCTTTATGAATGCGAACTGCACAAGTGGTGGGAGGGAACTTCCCTGCAGGGCTACATCGAGGTACAGAGGGTACCTAGAGGTTTGAGAATCTTCACCGTCCCTGCATATGAAAACCCAGACCCCCTCCTACTAGAAGCCTGGGCTGCCCATAAAGCCAGTTCATGTAAAGGCATGTTGGAGATTTTAATCCAGTTTGCTTGGAGTGATCGCGAGAAAGTGGTGAAAGAAATTGAAGAATTGGAAACCATAATAGCACAAAATACTAACAAAGAGGAACAAGAAGCGCTCAGGGCTAACATGAAGAAGAGACTTCAAAAATATGAAACAAAAATTAAATTGCGCAAACAAGAAAAGTTTGACCGTGATGAACGGGACTACGCTATGGGAAGTGTTCTGACCTTTTCAAAAAAATATGATCAGCCACGCAAGGAGGTGGCAAGGAAAAGCCAAATGCCTAAATCAAATGTGGAAACCAGAGTGGAAACATCAGACTCCGACGTGAATGCCAGCGAACTGTCAGGCGATGAAACAACTGGCTTGGCATCTACATCTGAGACATTGGCCCAGCAGACCCCTTTTCAACAGGAGTTCACGGTCATCCAAGAGAGCTGGCTAAGAGACGGCAAGAACAAACCACCAGAAGAGGCCGGCAAACCCGACGGGGAGGCTGGAAGGGGAAGAGGCAGAGGCACCAGCCAGACCAAAACCACCACGAGGGTTACCAGGAGTCAGAGGAGAAGAAGATGGTGAGCTCGTCGGAACAACTCACCATCGTTAATCTTTCTGAAAGACATCTTACGCCAGCTGAAGAATCCGTTTTAAAGCTAGGACTCACCTTTTTTCCGAATAAAAACATGGAGTATACGCAAACGCGTATTGACTTGTGCAAATTTATTCAGAAAGTCAAACTGCACAAGTTTCACAAAACCAAGCCTACAGCGAAAGAAGCCCAACAATTAAGACTTAATCGCAAGGAAACGGACCTCCTCACAGTGAACGACTTGACAGCCTGTGAAGTACTACATAATTTAAGGCGAGAAGGTGACATGGAAGCTAGTTTGATGGATAATACACTTACGCAAAGACTGGCTAATGTCAACATAGATCAAGTCGCACCTAAGAGTGACTTTAAGTTGGCCTCCAAATTTGTCCCCCAATCAGCTGTGGATCCTATTGACGTCTTCTCAGATGTGGTCACCAGGGATCTGATGGCTTTAAGAAATACACAAAGTAATCAGAAGACGCAATACAACACCACCAAAGAACAACAATCTGCTATTAATTCACTCCTGGAGGACAAAACCATTGTATGCAAACCCTCAGATAAAGGAGGCAACATTGTGATCATGTCGAGGCCCAAATATGTTGCAGAAGCCATGCGCCAACTTCAGGATACTTCCTGCTATGCTGTGATCAAGAAACAGGAATATTCTACCAGCATCAACGACCTTCATACCTTACTTAAGAAGTGGTATGATAAACAAATGTTAGACTTGGAGGAGTATCTGTTTCTGAAAACCACTAACCCTACACTACCTTGTTTCTACCATCTACCCAAGGTTCACAAGGACATCAAGGAACCCCCAGGAAGACCTATAATTTCATCCATGGGAGGATTGACTGAAAATCTTTCGAAATTCTTGGATCACCACCTGTTTAATTTTGTACTGTCCCTAAGATCATATATCAGAGACACCACTGGTTTCATTGAAAAGGTGGGACTGTTGGAGTGGCAATCATCTTATATCCTGATTACCCTGGATATCACAAGTTTATATACTTGTATTGACCATGAACAGGGGCTACACGCAGTGGAATATTTCCTGAGCAAAAGAGAACTCAAATATGCAATGCATAATAAGATGCTATTGGAATTCATTGCATTTTGCCTGCGCAAGAATATCTTTCTCTTTCAGGACACTATGTATCGCCAACTCTCTGGTACGGCCATGGGGTCCTGCTTCGCCCCCAGCTATGTGAATTTTTTCGTTGGCTGGTGGGAGGAGCAGGTAGCCTGGGCCCCCAGACTTGCCACATGGAACACCAAGGTGGTAACCTGGAGCAGATACATAGATGATCTGTTCCTGGTGTGGAATGGTACAGTTGAGGAAGCCAACCAATACATTCAATTGCTCAACGATAACGAGTATCATCTGAGATTTACCAGTGAAATCAGCAGGGACAGGGTCAATTACCTAGACCTAGAAGTTAGTGTCAGTGAGGGGTGCATTTGCACACAACTTTACCTCAAGCCTACGGCCGGGAATAGCGTCTTACACGCTTCCAGCGGCCATCCTCGTAAATTGATTAACAATATCCCATACGGGGAATTTTTGCGGTTAAAGCGCAACTGCAGCCAAAATACTCATTTTGAGAAAGCAGCTGGTGAATGCATGGAACGATTTATAACAAGAGGTTACAGCTCTTCTCTTCTTCAAGACACCCTTAACAGGGTTAGGAAAATACCACGTGCTAGTCTCTTTGTCAAGAAGACAGGCCCCAACATTGAAGGTAAATTTCGCATTATAACACTATATGCTGCTGACTCCTTCAAACTGCGATCCATTTTGTCCAAACATTGGCACATCTTAAAATCGGATCAGATTGTAGGGCCTGATATTCCCAACACACCACTTATTACATTCAGGAAGGCCAGACGTCTACGAGATCAAATAGTCCACAGCTATTTGCCATCAATTAAGAAACCATTAGGAACTTTGAAAGACACCAAAGGTTTTTTCCCTTGTGGAAAATGCAAAGCCTGTGCTTCAAGTAAAAGGACACTGACATACCAAGTCCTGGGTAGAAAGGATGGGAGGAGAATAACAAAGTTTATGTCATGTCACTCTGACTTTGCTGTCTGTTGCCTAATGTGTCTCTGTCTGTTACGGTATGTTGGGAGTACCGTTAATCCTGTCAAGTTGAGAATATTAGAACACATGCAGGCCATTGCGAATAAAGACTTTACGTATCCCGTGGCCCGATATTTCTCCTTGAAACATAACAGTGACAGGAATCTTCTCAGATATTTCTGTTTGGACCAAGTCGAAGAGAATCCCAGAGGGGGCAATAGATTGCTCACACTCAGGAGACTTGAGTCCCGGTACATCATTGACCTGGAGACTAAAGCACCTGGAGGCTTAAATATGGGAGAAGAACTGGCCTCTCATTTGGGTTAACTGAGTGCATTACTGTGCTATGAGTTTTGTTTAGTTGTATACTGAGTCTCCAATAACAATTTTACAGTTTGATTATTTGTGCAATACTTTCTGGAAATGTTCTGAGTGTTTTTGTTTTGTGATGGACGACATCTTCACTACCGAGACCGAGCTAGATGATTTGCTTTAGTTTTTGACCACATCGTAGTTTTGGCAGTCCTTTTGGGCCGCAATTGCCGATCCACGGCAAGATTGTGTCCGACCTGACCACATTATAGTTTTGTGTTTATGTCGCAAGTTGGGTAATTCTCAACAACATATTGTTGTCTTGGCCATGAAATGTATTATGTTTGTACAGTATATGGTTTTGCTTTTAAGACAACAATTTAGCCGATACACGGCAGTATTAGGATGTGGCATACTTACTAGCAATCTAGTGTAATATATGTTGAATTTAAACAATTCCAAGATGGCCCCCCGCGCTGCGAACAAGAATTAGTCCTTTGTTTGTTTTGAAATGCCTTACAAACATTTATAATGGCGCTGCACACGTCGTATCAGATGTAAACATTGAGAAAGGGAGGGCTCTCCCGAAACGCATCTGTCTTTTGAATAAACTGTCCTGCTAAACGAACTGTGCCGTGCTTGAGAGTGCTTATTCTTTCTGGAACCCGGCTGGGTATTTTCAGGATTTGGGAGCTTCTATATATATATATATATATATATATATTCAATGAAAAAACCATAGGTTAAAGACCATATATAGTTAGGAATTTGCATTTACAAAACCTTGAAAATTCACTGAAAAAACCATAGGTTATAGACCATATATAGTTAGGGATTAGCATTTACAAAACCTTATTTTATTCGCATAAAAACCATTGAAATTCCATATATAGTTAGTTGCACTAACTATATATCGCGCACCCGCAATCCACTGCTGATGATGTCACATATTACATCATTCATGACATGGTCAGTGACATCACTGATGACATCACTGATGACATCTCAAATGACATCACTGATGACATCTCAAATGACATCACTGATGACATCACTGATGACATCTCATTTGACATTACTGATCACATCACTGATGATATCATTCATGTGATAATACGATGAACCTCTTCAGACTCTAATATAACCTTAGATACAATCAGTGTAAACAGACACTCACAGACTGTCACACATCCATGGAGTTACTCACACACCTAGTCAGTCATGCAAAGAATCAATCACACCTCCATTTCCTCAACTATACAGTTATACAAACTTTACTTATTCAAACATATACTAACACATATTTACTCTCTTATACAATCCCTGATACAAGTTCACAATGATCCATACAGCCACTCACACATTCACTGGCTCTTATGCACAGTTATTTATATATGTCAACTCTTACATGTACTGTGTTTTACATATGTAGTTACTTTGACATGTAGCACTGAGATATCCATCCACTCACCAATACACTCATGCACACAGTCAACCGCCCATACAGCTGTTTTCACATGCACTTTTGAACCCATACATCTACTGAATCAACTGCTCACACATCTATGCACAGAGTCACACACCTCCCAGCCACCCACACACACACATTCAGTCTCCCATACAAATACTTGGGCAACCATTCAATAACCCATATAGTTACTGATATAGCTACTGATTTGAACATGCAGCAGTTTACAGAACAACATATATAATGATTGCCATATTAAGACACTTTAGTCACTAACCCATGCACTCAGTGAGACACATTTAATCATTCTCTCATACAGTCAGTCATGCACCTACTAAATCCTTCATCCAGACACTTATACATCTACTCATTCTTCAATATGTAAGACATATTTTAACTTTACAGAAACATATAGTCACTGGGTGTTGTCATCAGTGATGTCATCAGTGATGTCATTTGAGATGTCATCAGTGATGTCATTTGAGATGTCATCAGTGATGTCATCAGTGATGTCACTGACCATGTCATGAATGATGTAATATGTGACATCATCAGCAGTGGATTGCGGGTGCGCGATATATAGTTAGTGCAACTAACTATATATGGAATTTCAATGGTTTTGTGCGAATAAAATAAGGTTTTGTAAATGCTAATCCCTAACTATATATGGTCTATAACCTATTGTTTTTTCAGTGAATTTTCAAGGTTTTGTAAATGCAAATTCCTAACTATATATGGTCTTTAACCTATGGTTTTTTCATTGAATTTAAATGGTTTTTTAAAAGCTAATATCTGTAGCTGTAAAATGTACTCTTCTTTAAATCTTAAAATATATTTTACATGTTTTTTAGACAATTTCTTTTTTTTTATTTTTTTATGTTTCGCTCCCAGTCCGCGAACCGGTCTGCTTCCCGTTAGCTCAATTTAAAGCCGCGGCTCGGTCCGCGAACCGGTAAACGTTCCTTTAGCGTAACTGTTACGTTAGCATGACGTTTTGCGTTGTCGCGTAATACGTCATTGGACGCGCCAAGTTAGCGGACCCGGAAGCGGACCGGAAAGCGGAGCAAAGTGCGAAACGTAAACACAGCAGGTCATGTGACTCGGTAATAACACTTTTCATTGGTTCATTTCACTTTTGGTTTCCTAATGATGTAATACTAGGTCATGTGATCTAAAATTGACACTTTTCATTGGTTTAGAACTTTTGCTTTTCCCAAATGATGAAAACCCCTCCTTCTTTCCTCACTCTGACTTTCATCTTGGTGAGAGAAAGACCCTTTTTCATTGTTAAGAAATGGCTTCAATAGTTGCTTCAGCTAGTGTTCCCCCACCACCACCTCCACCTCCTCAAGGGAAGAAAGGACCACCTGCTCAAGCAATCTTTGAAGAAGAGGAAGATCAAGAAGAGGAGGAAGAGGAGGAAGAACCTGAGTTTTTACCAGAGGAGCCCAGGAGATAGAACAGAAAAGAAAACTACATCTGGCAATTTTTTTAATTTCCAGCAGGGCAAAAAAAAGTCAATGCCAGATATGTCTTTTGCCGTATTTGCGACGATCGACTTTCAAGGGGGACTGACAAGAAATATAGCTTCGGAAATTACACGATGCACAGGCACATGAGTAGGTGCCACCCAAACAATTATAGTGCTGCCCAGCTTCGCGATGAACAGCAAAATCCCCCGGCAATGGCGAGAAGATCTGTCGTCCAAGAAGTATCGGGACCAGAGGCAAGGGAGGTGGTCCCGAACATTCAAATGGACATGGGGGAAGTAAAGCAAGTGTGCGTGCGGTGCAACCAATTAATATGCTACCGAGAAAGTAGCATTACTCTTATAATTAAAGCTATCAATAATCATGTTTGCCCGAAACGCCCCAAAAAAAAAATTCTTCTTTTTTTCGTTGCTCCTGTTGAGCCCTTTTCAATGAATCATTTTTGTTTCCCCCCTCCCCCCCAAAAAACAAAAAAATTACAAAATGTTCAGAAAAAACAAAAAAAATATAAAAAATGTTCAGAAAAATAATAAAAAAAAATTAAAACAACAAAACCCCCCAAAAAAGTTATTTTCAGAACTACCTCCCCATTATAAAAAAAATTGGTAGAATTTTTGAAACTCTGCCAACCTCTATTTCTTTTAGTTCGCTCCCAGTTCGCACTCCGGTACGCGAACCAGGAGCGAACCCAAAAATTATTTTTAAAAAAAGAACAGTAAGTATAAGGGAAGGAAACAGACAGTTATGTTACAAGAAAGACAGCTATAGGGAGTAAAGAAAAGATACTGTTACCCGCAATCCACTTCTGATCATGTCACATATTACATCATTCTTGACATGGTCAGTGACATCATCAGCAGCGGATTGCGAGTAACAGTATCTTTTGTTTAATTCCTATAGCTGTCTTTCTTGTAACATAAATGTCTGTTTCCTATCCTTATACTTACTGTTCTTGTTTTAAAAATTTTTTTGAGATCATTCAGAAACAGTAACATTAATAGAGACAGAATGAGTGAATACGAATGAAGAAGTATGAGAAGAGAGGGACTGAGAAAAATACTGGAAGGAGTAGAATAATTAAGTAATAGAGAAAGGAATGAGGGAAGTAGCAAACGCAGGAAAGTAAGGATTAAAAAAATGAAGCAGTAGAACTAATAGATGTTAAATGTGATAGATTAAATGATTGATTCAGGATGACGATAAGGTGTGTCCTCTCCAAAAGTTTGTTTAAGGTGAGGCCTACTCAGGGTTGCATATCAAATTTATGCTTGTTGAAGAATACAGAGGAGATAATACATGTGAAGGCCTACCATTGAAGTAAAACATGTCCACTTCACTCTTGAACAATGGCCAGACCTCTTCTGTGTCCATAGACAGACCTAAAGTTCATCTGCACAATGTCATTCGTAAACTTAGAAAACACAAGTAATGTAATTGAAAAACGTGGAGTTTCTTTTGCTCATTTCACAATCACATCACCTGTGTTGCCTTTGCTTAGGTATCTCATAGTGCAGATGTAGTCCAGCATATGAAACAGTATGCAGAAGTGCAGCAGTGTATGCATTAATACATGTGAAGGCCTACCAATGAAGTAAGTCATGTCCACTTATTACATCATTCATGACATAGTCAGTGACATCATCAACAGTGGATTGCGGGTTTAAAGAGTAGAAAACATTTACCTTATAATTCTTGTTAACTTTTTCAAATATTTTTTCATACTTTCAATCTGTAAAAGAGAGAAGAAACATTTCAAACATATTAAAACATGTATTTAAAAATTTGAAAAGACAAGGGAAAAGGTTCAAGAAGAAACAGTTTTTCAAGAACTTTGACATTTACAGAAGCCTCTGCTGCTCTACTTCCCCTACACAATCCTAAAGATATATATTTTAAACAAACAGTATCTTGATGCTGATGAAGTGAGGCCTATTTTGGAACATGGTGCATCTTTTGCACTGCTGATGTCTCACAATAATGATGCAATAGCAGCGCAAAAAAGATGTAAAGCCATCATAAAATTGTGTCTAACATTTTAAATGATTGTTTCAGGATGCAAATAAGATGTGTCCTTTCAAGAGGTTTCTTTAAGGTGAGGTCTATTCAGTTTTAAAAAAAAAACAGTACCCAGAAGTGCAGCACTGTAAGCATTAACTTTGACACTTACAGAAGCCTCAGTTTCTCCATATCTACCTCACATTTCTAAATGTATATCATAAGTACAAAAAGTAGAACATTAATTATACATGTTAAATGGTTTATTTTTGCTGTTCTCAGAATGTATCAAATTTCACTTAAATCAGTGACTTGAAGGTATTCATCATGTAACAGCGGGGAAAAAAAAACACAATCAAAATGATTGTGTTTAAAAAACCCATACAACCTAAGAAATCTGAATTCAAAACTCCTTAAAATTAACTTACTTTCCATAACGTCGAAGGATGTCCTATGAACAGCGTCCACTCTGTTGTGCCATAAATATTTTCAGCCCGCCACTTTCTGAAAGAAAACCTCCATCGTTTTGAAAAATATGTTACATACAATAAAATACTTCTCACATTCTACCACATGTTTCCACTTGGCCAAATCATGTTGCAGTGTTTTTCAACTCTTGTAATTCTTCTAATGAAATCCCGTCATTTTCTATTTTCGCAACTTTCAAAAAGAAAACATTTAAGATTACTTTCACAATCCTGGACTACTAATATCTTACCCTTCTTGCTCACTCATGTTCTACTTTTCCTATGACACTGATACTGCTTACTATGAAGCAGACTTACTTGCATCAGGTTTATATAGTTGGATTTTTAAAATGACATTATAATTAAAAGTTTTGGACCAATAATCTAGACAGCATTGCAGACTTACATTCCCTCTACTTCATGAACCTTTTGCAATTCCTCAGAGGAAATCCCGAGATTCTTTCCTTAACATTTTGGTTTTAAAAACACCAGGTAAGAATTTTTAAGGTCAAACGGCAATTTTTTTTTGAAAGTTACAACAGAATCGTTGCAGAATGACCAGCCGTTTCGAGACTTTAAATAAGCTGTGTAATGTCCTGATGTTGTTGAAGGACCATCGTGATACATAATTGCTACAGTTACAAAAGTCCTTCCTGATATTGACAGCTGAGAAGCAACACATTTTTTTATTAAAGTTGACAATTTTGATCCATCAGGCCTACATCGTTGGATCATTAAAATGACATACTGGCCATATCTTCGTATAAATAATGTTGACATCATTTCAGATTTACATTGGCTACACTCCATGTTGTGATCCGCTGCATTTACTAGCTTATTAAAGGAGACTGATTTACTGTCTGGCAAAGTTAAATATATAAATCTTTCTGAGTCTACACTAGTAGTACTTGATACCATACAGTTCTCGCAGTCATGCTGCCATTGATAAGAAAGCCCAAACAGGTGATCTACATCTACACCCTCATCTTGCAATACATCAAGCATATACATTAAAAACTCCTGACAATCCTGCTGATTATTTTCAGAGAAGTCTGTTTGACCTGAACATTCATCTAACAGATAACGAACTTCAGACACACTTTCTACTTTTGTTCGATCAGTGCTATATTTCTCTAACACAGAATTCAACAAGCAGCATAAACTTTGTTCCGAATTGAACACAATCTGTTCTTTTAAAGTCTCTAGTGAAAAGAGAACATTAACCACTACATTTGCATAGCAGTTGACACCAGAACTGTTTTCAAATTGAAAACCGACAACATCTTCAACAGAATCCACTTTCTTTCTGCATACAATTTTCGGTTCATCGACTTTTGGGCTTTTTGCTACAACCTCCCTACTATTACTGATATTTCTTCGTTTCCAGCCTACCACACGTTTCTCAAACAAAGGATATTGAGGCAAATGTGGCGCATACTCTTTTCTTAACCTATTGTATTCCTTAACACAATCTAGATCCGCACAAATGTTTGTGACATCACAGTCAATCAGGTACAATCCCGATAAAGTTCTAACTCGTGACAATGCCACATATGCCATACCCTCCTTGAACACAGAACTGCCAATATTCACCAATGCAGTATCTACACTTAAACCTTGCAATTTATGGATTGTCACCGCATATGCCAAGCAAACAGGAAACTGTTTACGGCGAACATATAAATCTTTAACAAGCAAAAACCTAGCAGAACAACGACCAATTAGCTGTACTTCCTCAATGCCATCAAATTTAATTTTTAAAAATTCAATACCATCTCTACTTCTGTATTTCTCAAAATCAACAACATTACCTATTGATCCATTCACCAGACTTCTTTCAACATGTAAATTCCTTCTCAAAATGATTCGGCAATTTAAACACACATTCAAAGTCTTTTCAAAACCCGCTGTTTTAGATATAGTCTTCTCTAATGAATCCAATTTTGATTTCAAATTCTCAGACAAAATAATTGTTGATCCCATATGCTCTATTTTGTCAATAGCTTCAAGTTTCACAATCTCTTGCTTTTCTAAATTCAACATTTTGTTGTTGAAGATGGCACATTCTGCAAGAGTTGGCATCAAACATATTCCGGATTTCTTCTCAGTAATTTTCTGAAAAATATTCTCAGGCACAATGTCTTGTTGGGGATATAAATTTGACAGTAATCGTGCATTTAAAGCTTCTTTCCCATGCTCGGTCACTTTTCCAATTCTAATATCTTGTAGAATATTCTTGTAATCTTCATCCTTCGCCTGACGCATATTTTCATGCAGTTCAGCATAATTGAAATTTAACCATATATTGAAGTTGCCAATGCTCCCTAGGCACTTCCTGGTATCTTCATGCGTGAGTATTTTGAACACAGGTTGTCCTTTTACTGGTGTCAGCTGCAGAAGATCTCCAAAAACAATGATGTGTTTGCCACCAAATAACACATCATATTCAGTTTTAAGAACTTCTTGCATTCTCAAATGCACAAAGGCAAGCATGACATTGGAAACCATGCTTACTTCGTCAATGATAAGAAGTTTCATTTTCCTCAAGACTCTTGAAACTTCACAACAAGCATCCCCAGATAACTTGTGGTATTGTAATTTGTTGTCATGCTCCACCGGCAGCATCAGTAGACGATGCAAAGTAATCCCTTTAATGTTATGTGCTGCCAATCCAGTAGGAGCGGTAACAACACAAGACAACGATGTCTCAGTCCTTTCCTGCAAATAACAAGAAATTGCTTTAATGAGGAAACTTTTTCCAGTTCTCGCTTCTCCACTCACGTACAGTCGGACAGGCTTCAACGATGTACATGAGCACTCTTTCTTCTCATGACTTAATCCATGCTCAATTTGCTTGGTAACTTCATCATATATTTTCCTCTGCTCAACGTTGAGTTGTTTTTCCAAGTCTTCTAAGTTAACTGCATCCTCCTGAGCATGTGCCCTGGCTCTTTCCACTTCATTCATAGCAGTGGCAGCTTCATTTTCGATAATAGGTCCTCCTAGTGGATCCTGACTCAATGAAACAGAACTCTGACTGTCCTGAGAACTGTCTCTGGCAATCTCAGCTGCAATCGTTGCTTCCTGCTCAATTTCCAAAGTCAACATTTCTTGATATTTGGGAAAAGCAGGACATTCTATGGTCTCCTTAGCAGCAGTGAAAGAGTCTTCGTAACAGAGGAATCTCAAAGCAGTTCCTCTTCTGCACGCCAAGGCTTGAAAAGTTGCAAAAGTGCTAAATAGAAAAACTCCTTTTTTTCTGGAGATTCGCCACTCAATTTTCGATGGTTTACTAATTGGTATTTTCTTTGCTTGACCAGACATCCTTCACTTCCAATTACAGCATACACTCCTTTCTCAATATCTTCTTTGATGTTCCTCTTGAATATATAATTTTGTAGAACCTCATTTAGACAAACATTCTCAAGGTGACTGCTTCGATTTGGATAATATGTATCCAACATGTTGGTCTTCAAAATGTCGGTACTGTTTGGTTCCTTTTCTGCCAAATACTCAATTTCCCGGACAGGTTTTAGAACTCGATTTCGCGTTGCAGCAAGACCAAGACTCGCCCAAACGATACTCCTGGATTTGGCAAAGAGACTTGCTGAAGACAACCGGTCACAACATTCGTAAGCTCCGATTTCTCGATGCGACAACATCTTCAGACTGAAACTGTACAACTTCTTGCTGAGGCTCTTTTAATGGGAAATCCTTCAATTCTGTCTTTTCTTTTTTGGTGATGTAAGATGTCACATACCAAGCCACAGCCATACAGTTGTCAGCCACAAACTGTATATTCATGTTAGCATTCCACATGGACAAAATCACTGGGTTGTAGTCGTTGATGTACTTGGACTCTTCGTTCCTTTTCAAATTGTATGTATTTTTGGGTGATTTCCTCGTCACATTATGTCGCAGCGAAGACATCAAACTGTTCACTCTTCCTTTAGAAATCACCGGTCGTGGAAAGTTGAAACGACATTTGGTGTAGAACTTGTCCTTGTTTCTGAATTTACGACGACAGTACTTTCCACAACGATGGCTTTGGAAACGTAGAAATTGTTCTCTTAGGCTTTTCTTCTCCGTTGCCTTTGGAACAGCACACGTAGAATACTGTTCTATAAAATTCATCACTAAGTCATCCGGATCTGTTCCAAATTTAGGTGCATCCTTGATCCACAACAACATATGTATATGAGAAGCACCTCTTGCTTGGTACTCCTTTCTCCAGAAGAAATCCAACACCTCTCCAAGAGGTGGATTCTTCTTATTTGTGATGAAAGACATCATAGCTTCAAATCTATGATTGAAGTACCTGCATACATACACTGGATCCAAAGAACACAGTTCTCCAGGTCTCTTGAATTCAATGTTTTCAATATTTCCATTTGCCTCTCGTAGAAATTCAAGTAAGTCTTCCCAGCCATACTCGGCACAGCTCAGAGTAAGGAACCATGTTGGAGTTCCTAAGTTCCTCAGCATACATTTTAAATCACCATGACGACGGTACCAGTACTCATTAGTACCACGCTGACATGCCATGAGATTAATTAGGTGAGAATCCAAAATACTGTCTTGGACATTGACTTTATGCATAAAGTCACTTGCCGAGATGTTTCGCATCTGTATACCACTTTTTAAGATGTGGTTCACTGCATATGACAGTCCAGACAGATCGCTTTCAAACAGGAGATGAAACAAATAGGGAATACATTGACGAAACCTAGGATCTTCTGCATACAATCGTAAAGTCCGGTATTCAGACGCAGGAATTTGATGAGGTCGCTCATCATATTTTCCTCCTCGACCTGTGGGAAATAGCTGTGGGAAACAGCGAGCTTCCAAACTTTCCTCCCAAACACTAATGGGACTCCCTTTGGCTTGTTTCATTTGAAACAACTCAATTGCATTCCCCATGACTTCCTTGGAATGCAAAGGATGAACACTATAATGTTCATATATTTCTTCACTTTTAGAGGCCTCTACTTTCTCAATTTGGCCAGCACACAAATCGCTATCCTCTTCATCACTTACTTCCTCTTCTGCAACATATACATTTATATAGTACTTATTATTTTTCTTCAAATACAATGTTGCCTTTTTGACTTTCCTAACATCCACTAAATCTTGCCATATTTTCTTATTCTTTGTCGGAACCCCATTAACCAAGATAACCAAAGGTTCCTCTTCAACTTTTTCTACTCCAATTGTGTTAATGTTTTTGTTCAAATCTAGAGGCAAATAAACAACTCTTCCCTTTAATCCTCTCTGTAAATCTGCTGGAGGCAACTTCCCTGTCTTTGGCTCCATTCTTACAATAGCCTGAAAGGGATGGATACTTTGAATCAAAATAGATTCATAAGTATTTAAATCCTTCAATTCAGAAGGAACCTCAACCAATTCAAGATTATTATGAACCGCCCTAGCAGGCATCTGGTTTTGGTTTAATATGTTACAACAATAAGTACACACACGTTGATCCGATCCCAAATCAAAACAATTTTCTACCATCAAGTATGTGGCGAAATCCTTCCATTCACTATTATTTTCACTTTCACTTTTTGCATATAAATCCACTAACTTAGTCTGATTCTTATAATAAGTGCGTCGACAACACACACAAGTGAAATTAGGCCTCTCACTTGATTTCATCTGAAACGTGGCAATTTCCTTCTGAAATTTATCTGTACTAGAAACCTGTACATTATCTTCAACATTACCTTCTACTTCTGGGTCAATTTGAACATTCTCATCTTTACTACCAAAGTAACAAAACTCAATTTCTTCACAAATATTCTTGACATCTATTTCAGAACCATGCAAAAGAGCAGCACATAATTGTTTAAGCATAATTGCTGGACTCTTAGCATAATACAACATTCTCACTAATTTTCTCACTTTATTATGATGCACTGCTAGCATCCTGAAATGATGAAAAACACTCTGGCATACTCTCCTGGAAAGACAAGCCAGTGAATGACCACGCAAACCTGTCATTTGTCTCAGTCTGCAAGGATCTAAATCTTGCAACAACTTCATTTTCTGCTTCAAACTTTTCTTATTAAATGTCCGTATAAAATCACAAAGCAAATTGATGGAAACCTGTCGCACACTGCAAATAGAACTACACTTCCAAATGTACACAGGACCCTTAGGACGTCTTCCTAAAACCTCATTACCTAACACCTCATCTGTCTCTGTTGTCACAAGTTTTTCTTTTTCAACTGGACAACCATCCTTCACTTCATAAGCTCGACCACTGGTGTCAACTGCAAACACCAAATCATTATCCTGAAAATAACTATCCTCATTAAAAAATGCCTCACAACTTGAACTATGCATCCATTCTCCGGAAAAAACTTCACAAAAGTTACTACGATTTACTACTCTCTTCCATCTACTTTTTGATTTGAAATCAGAAATTACCTTGCTTAGTTTCCTAATTCTATTGATTACCAAAATAAACAACTTTCGCTTAATTTCAAAAGCATGATCAATAATTTTCTCTACATTTTTCTTCTTCTTATAAAATGCCACCTTCTGTTGGCCTTTCTTAATATTTTTTAATAAATTAACTATTATCCTGTTGCGGAACATTCGTTTTCAAATGTCCCTAAACTGTTGTTTCCTTCTACTATCATGCACAGAGTTATCTCTTGCTCTACCAGTAACATTTTTGATTGGTCTTTCCTTTCCATTTAAATTGCTTTTCTTTTTCTGAACTGAAACATTTTTTGGAGAAATACTTTTTTTACTACAAATATTTCTTAAGAATGATTTCGTGCTCTTACCCGGAGCTTTCTTGGTGATTTCACAAGTATTTTGGGGAGAGGACTGCTGCAATAAAAGATCATCCTGCTGTCTTTGGCGTTTTCTAGCCTTTCTAATTCGATTCTTAGTTGGCATTTTTCAAATTTTGAAATGATCTGCAGTTGAATCTGTGGAAAAATATAATAAAAAATGTTATTAACCACTATTACCAAACAGTAAATGAATAACAGTCATCAAAAACTTAACACCCTACTTATTATTTAACATAGCAAATCTTTTGCACCAGCACTGCGTCACAAAAATGACACACAGTGGTACAAAACAGGCATACAACAATCATAAATCTCTCCCTAACATTTTAAATGATTGATTCAGGTTAACGATAAGGTGTGGCCTATCTAAAGGTGTGTTTGGGCCCAGATCTTTGGACTGGGGTGAATGTGTGTCATTGATCCACATTCGGTCCATCACCTGTTTTGTTTGTTTGAGGTGAGGCCAACACATGGTTGCAGATAAGATTTCCACTTGTTGAAGAAAACAAAAGAGATAATACATGTGAAGGTCTACCAATGAAGTAAGTCATGTCCACTTCACTCTTGAACAAAGGGCAGACCTCTTTTGAATCTGTGGTCACACCTAAACTTCATCTGCACAATGTCATTCATAAACTTAGGAAACACTAGTGATGTAATTGAAAAATGGGGAGTTTCTTTTCCTCATTTCAGAATTACATCACCTGTGTTTCCTCATTGACTTAAAATGTCCTTAAGACACATGAAAGTGTTTTTTTAGATTGCCCTTGCACCATTTTTGGGTCATTTTGAACATGGCTATATTACTCCCATAATCAAAATCTAAATTTGCCAAGCACAGGTGGGAGCGTATTTACAAGAAACTTGCCCCATGAAGAACGCTTTCCATTTAAAAAGGGAAAAATAACATCATAGACACTCAAATGCCTTATAAATATGACCCAAACAACCTATGAAGCTCTAGCAGTACATATCCAGAAATGTAATTGATTTCAAAAATCGTTTTTAAACACAACATATAAATCAATTGTATACCTACATTCAGTTGGAAATGACTGTAAATGTCCTTGAGACACATGAAAGCGTTTTTTTGAATGCCCTGGAACCATTTTTGGGACATTTTTAACATGACTATGTAACTCCCATAATCAAAATCTAAATTTGCCAAGCACAGGTGAGAGCGTATTTACAAGAAACTTGCCCCATGAAGAACGCTTTCCATTTAAAAAGGGAAAAATAAAATTCATAGACACTCAAATGCTTTATAAATATGACCCAAACAACCTATGAAGCTCTAGCAGTACATATCCAGAAATGTAATTGATTTCAAAAAATCGTTTTTAAACACAGCAAATAAATCAATTGTATACCTACATTCAAGAGGAAATTACTAAAAATGTCCTTGAAACACATGAAAGTGTTTTTTGGAATGCCCTTGCACCATTTTTGGGACATTATTAACACGGCTATTTAACTCCCATAATCAAAATCTAAATTTGCCAACCACAGGTGGAAGCGTATTTACAAGAAACTTGCCCCATGAGGAACGCTTTCCATTTAAAAAGGGAAAAATAACATAATAGACACTCAAATGCCTTATAAATATGACCCAAAACAACCTATGAAGCTCTAGCAGTACATATCCAGAAATGTAATTGATTTCAAAAAATCGTTTTTAAACACAGCATATAAATCAATTGTATACCTGCATTCAAGAGGAAATGACTGAAAATGTCCTTGAGACACATGAAAGCGTTTTTTTGAATGCCCTTGGGCCATTTTTGGGACATTCTTAACATGGCTATGTAACTCCCATAATCAAAATCTAAATTTGCCAACCACAGGTGGGAGCGTATTTACAAGAAACTTGCACCATGAGGAACGCTTTCCATTTAAAAAGGGAAAAATAACATCATAGACACTCAAATGCCTTATAAATATGACCCAAAACAACCTATGAAGCTCTAGCAGTACATATCCAGAAATGTAATTGATTTCAAAAAATCGTTTTTAAACACAGCATATCAATCAATTGTATACCTGCATTCAAGAGGAAATGACTGAAAATGTCCTTGAGACACATGAAAGCATTTTATTGAATGCCCTTGCACCATTTTTGGGACATTATTAACATGGCTATGTAACTCCCATAATCAAAATCTAAATTTGCCAAGTACAGGTGGGAGCGTATTTACAAGAAACTTGCCCCATGAAGAACGCTTTCCATTTAAAAAGGGAAAAATAACATCATAGATACTCAAATGCCTTATAAATATGACCCAAACAACCTATGAAGCTCTAGCAGTACTTATCCAGAAATGTAATTGTTTTCAAAAATCGTTTTTAAAAACAACATATCTGTTTCAGCTTACATGAGAGACCATGGAATGGGCTCCATGTACAACAATAACTTGTGTTACTGCATGCCAGAATGCTACACCGAATATGCAATTACAATTTCTCCAAAAAAACTAAATCTATTTGTATATCACTTGAGACAAAGCCACATTTTAAAAACACAGCTTTCTTCATCATTTTCTCCTTAAATCATACTATTCTCTATCTAAATTAAATAAATCTTTTCTCACCTTAGCAAATACTTTTTGAGTTTCAAAACAGTCTCAGAAATACTCCAAATTGTCTTCAGCAGAACAAAGAGGATGCACTCCAGAGGCTGCAGCTATTGAAAGCACACAAATACAGATATTCATTACACATATCTCTCATATTAGCCAATCATAACTCTTCCCTCATTTTTTTCAAATCAAAACCCTTCCCCCCTCTGCCCTCTCTGCCTTTTTTGCTTAGCAACCACCTCCTGAAAGACCTCTCATGTTTGCAAATTCACACAACAATGTTTCAATTGAACTCTGAACTCTCAGTGCACCTGCGTATCCAGTGCAATCTTTCATTAAATGTTTCTTCCTTGACCATTCAAATTACATCTTTCAAAGAACACAATCATGCACCCTAACTTTTTGTTTTCAGAAATGAAAATACACCAATCACTGCTAATGGATCATTAGGACTGGAAATCCACAGTTTTTTTTCTTTACAAACTCCTACTGTTTCAACTGCCCTTTCATTACCACACTTCATGTGACTGCAGCCCAACCTTCTCTCACCATGTTTAATGTCTGGATTGTTGGACATATTTACATCTACTGGGCTCAAAGGTATGCTGAGAACAGAAATTTACCTAACCTCAATTTAAAAGATGTGGAAATTAAGTGGTTGGGCCAAAGAGGATTAACATGTCACCAATTGATACCATTGGTGAAAACCTTTATGCATTTGCCAAAACCTGACCTGTTAATAGTGCACTGTGGAGGTAATGATTTGGGCACTTTGACTGGGGTAGGTCTGGAAATGCTTTTAAAGGACACCTTTGAGCAATTAATGGCACTTTTTCCTAAAACTGCCTTGGTATATTCCAATATATGCCAAAGACAGAAATGGAGGTGGTCCAACCAATTTTGTCCACAAACTGAGAAAGCGAGGAAGCATGTAATTAAATCTGTTTCAGCTTACATGAGAGACCATGGAATGGGCTCCTTGTACAACAATAACTTGCGTTACTACATGCAGGATCTACAGAGGAGATGGAGTTCACTTCTCAGATGAGGGCAACAGAATTTTCATTTTGAATTTAAGACTGTGCATTGGTACCTACTTATAAGTACCAAAATGAACCATAAACCCAAAAGCTCTTCTCAGAGCTACCCTACATCTGATCACTCACAATTATTATTTTTCTCTAACTTTTTTCTGTAATTTTCAACAAACTACGCTCAAAGAGCACTACCCGGTACGCGAACTGGAAGCTAACCGCGCAAAATTTCAAAAAAAAAGTTTTTTCCCCGCACATATGGTCCTCCTCAGCCACCCTCAGAAAACCTAGGGGGTCAAAATACTTGTACCGTGCCCCTTTCTACTCATTCTGAACATTATTTGCCCTCCATTTTATATCTTAATTCGACCGAAACACAAAATGGTGGACTCTCGTTACGCTACTAGTTCGCGGACCAAACCGCTTCCTGGGAAGCGGTCCAAAAAAAAAGGTGGGAAAGTAATTCACAGAAAAACGACTGGAGACACTCTCACCAAATATAGTTTAGCTCATACTACATAACAATCCCTTTCATTTTCACAAATTTGATTGAAATTCCATTTAGCCATTAAGCCTGTAGACCTCTCTAAATACCGTGAGGTAAATTACTTCACAAAACACATCTGAAGTGTTGGAATTGACAACCAATGAAAATGTTACTTTCATTTTCTACTTATATTACCTGACATTTGATTGGTTATATACCTGAATATATATAACGGAAGAGAAGAAAACACAGCCATTTTGACTACTACTTCTTGTTGTACATGACATTTGAATAGCTACCAAACACTTCAACTTGTTTGTGAAGGTAAGTTGTTATTTTTAAAACTGAAGTATATTGTGCACTATAACTTAATATGGTAGACTTTTTCTGATAGATATATACTATCCCTCTGTAGTAGTTATGGATTTAGATAGACTTCTCTGTTATAGTTATGAATGGAGTTAGGCTTGTCTTGGTTAAATCACATACACTTTTTTATAGTCCTATTTCCACTCTGATACTATACACTGCCAAAAGATAAATTCACTGATGAAAACTGCCTATCTAAAATGAATCCCAACAGTGCCCTATCTCTACTAATATATATTTTTTTAATCAAAATTTTAGGCAAAATGGAAGGCGAGTAGCAAGTTCAATTTACAATTGTACTGGAAGAGAGCAGCCAAGAAAAAATTGATGATTTTATGGATCAAAGTAGAGACCAGGAACTACTACAATGTGTTGAAGCAGTGGATAACCTGCTTAAAAATGAGGACATGTTACACCCTATATTCAATTTTGAAATTTCTGACAATGAAATGTTAGAAAGTTTAATAAATTATGAAACACAAACAAAATAGAAAAAAAGCTTTAAAAATAAAGAAAACAAAAAAAATCAACAAAAACAACAAACAATTAACATACAGTATTAGAAAAGTCTATCATTCTTTTATCCTTATAGTTCACTGCCCAGAACGCTTTCCGGTTCGCGTACTAGGCGCTCACCACGCAAAAAAAAAAATATATTTTATTTTTTGCCCTGCTGGGACCTTTTTAAACCTCCACATAAAACCTAGGGGGTCAACGAGGATCTACTATGCCCCCTTATGGTAATTTCCCCCTTTGTTTTGGCCTCCTCTTGTCTCTCGATCCTACCGAGAGACAAGATGGCGGCCGCTCCGGACTGTTTAGAATGTTGACAGACACCGAAGAGCCAATCAGCTTCGCATCGCAAAGTTCCGTAGCGCGAAAAGTACGCGAACCGGAGCGCTACCCGGAGCGCTGTTACAGATATATATCTTATTTTGAACGTTAATTTCTCAAAATCCACTGGAGCACATATATTGAGACCTAGCAAAGGCACATCGGGCTAACAGTCCCTACAATTTTGCCAAGTTTCGTGCAAATCTATTCAGCCGTTCGGGCTAAAAGTGAGGCCAACAGCCCTATGGAAATTAACATGGAAAAACGCGTTTTGGGACCCCCCTTTTTTCTCGGCCCCCCCTTGCCGAACCCCCCCCCAAATTTTCAGGGGCTGCTCAGAAACAAAATGTGCCATTTTCCTGAAAATTTCAGCCGATTCCGTCCACAAACGCCAACGTTATTAGCATAGAATTTTCAGAAATCCCATAGGGAAAAAATCCTAACTATATATACCTACTGGCGACCGCCAGTAGGTAATATATATGTATATATATATATATATATATATATATATATATATATATATATATATATATATATATATATATATATATATATATATATATATATATTACCTACTGGCTATCGCCAGTAGGTATATATAGTTAGGATTAATTCCCTATGGGATTTCTGAAAATTCTATGTCTGATAACTTTGGCGTTTGTGGACGGAATCGGCTGAAATTTTCAGGAAAATGGCACATTTTGTTTCTGAGCAGCCCCTGAAAATTTGGTGGGGTTTCGTCAAGGGGGGGCCGAGAAAAAAGGGGGGTCCCAAAACGCGTTTTTCCCATTCATTTTTCCATAGGGCCTTTGGCCTCACTTTTAGCTCGAACGGCTGAATGGATTTGCACGAAACTTGGCAAAATTGTAGGGACTGGTAGCCCGATGTGCCTTTGCTAGGTCTCAATATATGTGCTTCAGTGGATTTTGAGAAATTAACGTTTAAATCAAGATATATATCTGTAACAGCGCTCCGGGCAGCGATCCGGTCCGCTTACTTTTCGCTTATCGGAACTTTGCGCGCAGAAAGCTGATTGGCTCTCCGGTGTCTGTCAACATTCTAAACAGTCCGGAGCGGCCGCCATCTTGTCTCTCGGTAGGATCGAGAGAGAAGAAGAGGTGAAAAACGAAGGGGGAATTTAATGAAAGGGGGCAAGGTATTCCCCTCTTGACCCCCTAGGAATGTTGTTGGGGTTATTAAAGGGTCCCGTGGGGAAAAGGAAAAAAAAAAGATTTTTCACGGTAGAAGCGCTTCACGGGCCGCGAACTGGGCCGCAAACTGGTAGCGAAACGGGAATTCGCCATTTTGTGCTTTGTTAATTAAATTACTAGGTATAAGGGGGTGCGGGAGACGTATCCTAATCCCCTATGTTTCCTGAGGGTGGCTGAGGAGGCTGATATATGTTGATACATCTCTTCCAGCGGCTGTGCGTGAGCTTTTTTTTTTTTTGCTGCGTGACAGTCCGGAGCGGCCGCCATCTTGTCTCTCGGTAGGATCGAGAGAGAAGAAGAGGTGAAAAACGAAAGGGGAATTTAATGAAAGGGGGCAAGGTATCCCCCTTTTGACCCCCTAGGAATGTTGTTGGGGTTATTAAAGGGTCCCGTGGGGAAAAGGAAAAAAAAATGATTTTTCACGGTAGAAGCGCTTCACGGGCCGCGAACTGGGCCGCAAACTGGTAGCGAAACGGGAATTCGCCATTTTGTGCTTCGTTAATTAAATTACTAGGTATAAGGGGGTGCGGGAGACGTATCCTAATCCCCTATGTTTCCTGAGGGTGGCTGAGGAGGCTGATATATGTTGATACATCTCTTCCAGCGGCTGTGTGTGAGCTTTTTTTTATTTTGCTGCGTGACAGTCCGGAGCGGCCGCCATCTTGTCTCTCGGTAGGATCGACAGAGAAGAAGAGGTGAAAAACTAAGGGGGAATTTAATGAAAGGGGGCAAGGTATCCCCCTCTTGACCCCCTAGGAATGTTGTTGGGGTTATTAAAGGGTCCCGTGGGGAAAAGAAAAAAAAAATGATTTTTCACGGTAGAAGCGCTTCACGGGCCGCAAACTGGGCCGCAAACTGGTAGCGAAACGGGAATTCGCCATTTTGTGCTTCGTTAATTAAATTACTAGGTATAAGGGGGTGCGGGAGACGTATCTTAATCCCCTATGTTTCCTGAGGGTGGCTGAGGAGGCTCATATATGTTGATACATCTCTTCCAGCGGCTGCGCCATCTTGCCTTTTTTCCAATGCCACAATTTTGTCGTGCACGGCATCCATTTTAGATGCCAGGCTGGTCCCAGGCTATCACCTACCCCTGCGGATGTAGTTTATGGCCCCAGCTGTAGAGAATTCAGACATGCCAACCCTCCCGATTCAGGCATGTGACTACTGATTTCAGTGCTAGTCTCCCGCCTCCCGATTTCTGCAAGCAAAAACCCGGGGGCATATTACGAACAACTAGCGATAATTTTTGTCTCTAACTTGTTTAGAGACAAAAATTATCGCCGCACATCGGCGATTTTTATCGCAGATAAACCTTGCTATTATCGCAGAAAAGTCAGCGATATTCATGTATTATCGAGCAAATGCTCTTAGCCATGTTATCCACCTCCCATTGGATAACATGGCTAAGAACTGCTCAGGGCAGGTGTTAGATTTTGGAGATATTCGCGCTTAGCGCGAATATCTCCAAAAGTTGGTAATAGAAGATAGCGATGTTAGGGACTGTTTCCAGTCGCTAACATCTTGGTACGCCACTTTGCATGTCATTAGTGATAAGTATCACTGACATGCAAAGCGGGGCCCAAGATGGTCGCTATCTCCTTTTAGCTGTCACTAACTGGTGTTAGCGACAGCTTGGTAATAGGGAGATAATTTTATCTCCGCTTTCATGGCTTTTAAAGCCAAAAAAGCGGAGATAAACCCCCTTGATAATATGCCCCACGATTCCTTGGGGGTTTCAGCTGACAGGGCTTGGTATTGTGTTACATGGTAATTTTTCCAGGAAACGTCAGAGGGTCGATGCAGGGGTTCTAGAAGAGGTGATAAACCATTTAAGCCTCATGAACAAGCGCATGGTCTTTTAAAGATTTGTGAAGTACTCGGGGCGGCGGTGTGTGTGTGCCCTCTTTTAGGAGCGGGCGGGGAGGCACTGCCAGCAACTTGCCAGGTCAGGTAGTGTTCAACACGTGCATCACCCTTTCTCTGCCTGCTATTGCGCTCCATGCTTCGGAAAGGTAAGAAAAAGAACGTGCATTTGAGTTTGAAATGTCCGATCCTGCAGTAGCACTCTTCCAAAGCCCACACATGACAATACCCGATTCAAGGCCCCATTCACCCGTTTTTAAAAAAATAGATAACACTCCAACAAAGTAAGATTATAAAACTTTATTAACTATTAACTATAACGAACGGAACAAAAACTAAAAACATTTAAACATTTTTCAACACAAAAAGCAACAATGGTTAGAAGCTGTCTTTTGTGCGAATAGTCCCAAGGCAGCACAACGTGCAGAGTTCTGGACGGCACCCAGGTGATGTCGCCTGGGTGCCGCACTGGTTTTGGGATCCTACAATGCAGCACAGAAAAACAGCGTGGGGCGTCCCGGGTGGTGCGGGGGGAGGCCTCGTCAGTAGCGGTCTGTTGTGCGAATAGTCCCAAGGCAGCAGAACGCATTGAGATATTGATGGGACTGTGTCCAGTGTCACATGGCTGACACAACATGTACGACAGGCACCCAGGTGATGTCCAGTAAACTGCCGCACTGGTTTTGGTATCCTACAATGCTGCTCCGAAAATTGGCGTGCGGCGGCCCGGGGGTGGGGGAGGCGGCGTGAATGGGCCTCCCCAGGTGGCGGCCATCTAGCTGAGTTGCGCCCGCTCTTGCGGCTACAGCGTCTCGCTCACCATGTTGTTGAGTTGCTCCCACTCTTGCAGTGCAGCGATAGGCGGCTGCCACATTGTTCTTAAAATGGCGGACGGCTCCTCGGTTTTGGGCCTGGTCCACTGAAATGGCCCTGAGACACCTTGGAACTCGGACGCTTGCCTGCTAGGGCTTGGGCTCCATTCTCGAAAAGCGTCCCCTCAGCCGTGAAGATTCTACAAAAGTCTTGGGGGCCCCCAACTCCCGCAGGCTTCCGGTGGGGAGCGGCTGCCATGATTGCTCGCGGAATGACCATGACGGAGCCACAAGATGGTGGTGCTCTCATGGTGACGCCAGCTTCAGTCTGAAACATCCAGAAACAAGGTGGGGCTTTCATCGTTTGGGAAAAAAAAATGTTCTAAACCAATGAAAAGTGTTATTTTTAGGTCATATGACCAAGCCTTCCATCTTTAGGAAACCAAAAGTAAAATGAACCAATGAAAAGTTTTATAAACAAGTCACATGACCTGTTATGCGGCATAGGGCTACAAAAAGCGTAGAAAATCCGTTGGCACGTGAGGCGGCGTCAGTAGCGGACCGATGTGCGAATAGGCCGAAGGCAGCACAACGCGCCGAGATTCGGATGGGACCGAGGTGGTGTTCAGCAAATTGCCGCACTGGTGTGGCCATCCTACAATGCTGCGCCGAAAGACGGCGTGTCCAGCTGAGTTGCGGTCACTGTTGCGGTACAGTGACTCGAACGCGCCGAGATTCGGATGGCACCGAGGTGGTGTCCAGCAAATTGCTGCACTGGTGTGGCCATCCTACAATGCTGCGCCGAAAGACGGCGTGTCCAGCTGAGTTGCGGTCACTGTTGCGGTACAGTGACTCGAACGCGCCGAGATCCGGATGGCACCGAGGTGGTGTCCAGCAAATTGCCACACTGGTGTGGCCATCCTACAATGCTGCGCCAAAAGATGGCGTGTCCAGCTGAGTTGCGGTCACTCTTGCGGTACAGTGACTCGAATGCGCCGAGATCCGGATGGCACCGAGGTGGTGTCCAGCAAATTGCCGTACTGGTGTGGCCATCCTACAATGCTGCGCCGAAAGACGGCGTGTTCAGCTGAGTTCCGGTCACTCTTCCGGCACAGTGACTCGAACGCGCCGAGATCCGGATGGCACCGAGGTGGTGTCCAGCAAGTGGCCGCACTGGTGTGGCCATCCTACAATGCTGCGCCGAAAGTCGGCGTGGGGTGCCCCGTTGGCTTATGAGGTGATGTCAGTAGTGGACTGATGTGTGAATAGGTCGGAACCAGCACAAGGCGCCAAGATCCGAATGGCAAGTCCTGGATGTTGAGTGCCTCAGTTGAGAGTTCTGAGCAGTGCTTGTAAGACTGTCTGAAGCTTATTTGCACCTGCTGCAGCTTCACTATTGCCCTGGTGTGGCCAAAGGTGGCACATGACATAGGCGGCCGGCTCCCGAGGTGCGGCGGAACTTTTTTCCTTTTCCTTTCTGCTTCTTTTCCTACAATCCGTTTCATCTGAAGACACGACCAGGTCCCTGAATGTGTGCAGCGGGACGCTATTGATTGAATGAAAATGGCGGCTTGACACAAAGCTGACTCAAGCGTTACTGTTGATGCTATACAGACAAAAATTGGTTTTCAGTTTATACATTCTTCAGGTTTTTTTTTTTCCTCCAAGTCTGATTGAGAGTTTGTAGAAAAATGGCTTCAGATTTTCCACATACTCCTCTTCAACATTCTTCCTAAATGTAACAATGTGAAACTCACTAGGAGAACGGCTGTTTCTGTTTCCTTTCAAAATGCTGCCAACAATATTTTCTGAATGGAAGACACCATCTTGTAGCATAAAGGGCCGAAAGGGGTTCTGGTCTGGCCGATGGTTGGTGGAGACATTTTGACTATATCTTGGACCTGCCCGGCCTCGCCCAAAATGGCGCCGGTATAAATGGGACTCGTAACTCCTTGCCCGCAAATGTATATCTAGAAAATGTTATTGTAAGTGGCTGTGTCGTATTTTAATTACAAAATGTACGTCCACCGATTCCGCAACTGTTAGACACCTTTGTTCTTGCAACCTAATGGCCCGCTCGTTACGTTCTTCTACAGTGTAAATGTCTCCTCATCATATACGATTTCAGTTTGCTCCGTGGCCGGCCCACGTGGTTATAGGCCCGTATTTGTATACTGACATTTTCACAATAAAGGTTTTTAAAACAAAACACGGTAGTAGTATTTACATTGGTAAAGTTTTTACTTTTAGTCACTGTTTTCGAATCAGTAAAGGCAAGTGAAATAAAGCAGTCCAATTACATGACGGATAAAAGGTATAATATGTAGGAACGCAGTAAAGATAAATGCTTAATAGCAGTTGTGTTTTTCATGTCTGCAATATAAAGTGATCGATAAGAATCTGATAATCAGGCGTATCGGCGACTAAGATAGCAGGCCGAATCTCTTTTACTCAACGGCTCCGTTATGGAAGGAAGAAACGCCCTTTTTCTCGAAAAAGGAATATATTTTACTTACAAGACAGTTGTAAATTTTCCGGGAAAGTACATTAGCCTGGAATATTATAACATATGTTTGAAAAAAAAATATTGTTCGAAAACAATAAAAAGCGTAATTTTTAGGTCATATGACCAAGCTTTTCATCATTAAATTAACAAAAGTAAAATGAACCAATGAAAAGTTTTATTAACAAGTCACATGTCCTGTTATGCTTACGTTGCGCGCTGCGCGCCGCGCCGCGGATCACTTCCGGGTGCGGTAACGCGGCGTGTCATATAACGCATTACGCGACAACGTAGGTCAAGAATATAGTCAAAATGTCTCCACCAACCAGCGTTCGGAACACAACTCCTTTCAGCAGTCCAAAAAGTTCTGTTAAATGACAACAGAGGGGACAGGCAACAAGAACCATCAGTCAAAGAGGGGAGGGCAAGTTCTTCTCTTCCGGGTCATGTTGGGGCGCTACCGGAACTGATCGAATTGGTAGTCTACAGTGTTTCTGGATGTTTCAGACTAAAGCTGGCGTCAGCATGAGACCACTACCATCTCGTAGCTCCGTCGTGGCCATTCCACGAGCAATCATGGCAGCCGCTCCCCACCAGAAGCCTGCGGGAGTCGGAGGCCCCCAAGACTTTTGTAGAATCTTCACGGCTGAGGAGAGGCTTTTCGAGAATGGGACCCAAGCCCTATCAGGGAAGCGTCCGAGTTCAAAGGTGTCCCAGGGCCATTTTAGTGGACCAGGCCCAAAACCGATGAGCCGGCCGCCATTTTGAGAGTCCTGTGGCAGTCGCCTATCGCTGCACCGCAAGAGTGGGCGCAATTCAGCTGGATGGTGGGCAAGACGCTGTAGCCGCAAGAGTGGGCGCAACTCAGCTGGATGGGACAAGGTTCAGAATTGAAGAGTCATCAAAAGGCAAAAAGTTCCGCCGGATCCCGGGAGCCGGCCGCCTATGTCGGGGGCGATCTCAGTCTACACCAGTGCTATAAGACTTGGGGAGGGTGTCGGAGCCAAGCGTCTTCTCCGAGTCCATGGCCATCACACCGCCCCTCAGGGGCCTTCGTCAAGCTGTTTAGGAAGGTAACATATCACATTATTTTCTAATGCAGTCAGGTCCACAAACGACACTCACTTACTTTGAGAATAGTGAAGCTGCAGTAGGTGGAAATAAGCTTCAGACAGTGTTACAAGCGCTGCTCAGAACTCTTAACTATGGCACCCAACATCCAGAACTTATGCTATTTGAGAATGGCAGTGACATCGAAGCATCTCAGGGACCAAAACCATTAACGTACTTTCACGTATGAAAATCTTACTTGGGGAGGGGGCAGGAGCGAAGCGCCCCCTCCCAGTCAGCGCCACCACACCGTATGTTGAAAATTTGAAGCCATCGTTCTACAAAGTCAACCAAACTTGGATTAAAAATCTAGAAAAATGTACAAACTGAAAACCAGTTTTGGTCTGCATAGCATCAGTAGCAACGCTTGAGTTAGCTTTGTGTCAAGCCGCAAATTTGATTCAACAAAGCACAGACATTGAAAAAGGCTCAAATTCAGAACTCTAAACTATGGCACCCAACATCCAGGAGCTTGCCATCCGGATCTTGGAGCCTTGTGCTGCTTTCGATCTATTCACACATCGGTCCACTACTGACATCATCTTATAAACCAACGTTATGTAAATAGTTTTTTAATAAAATGTTTTACCCTGTTTCTTTGCTGGTGTGTTGTCTATATTTTTAATATTTGCATACGGTTTGTCGTTATTTTGTGCGGGGTGGGTGATGGAGCCGAGCTGTCTTGCAGCCCTCATGGTGTGGAGCTCAGTTCATCTCACTATTTTCGTATTTCTCATGAAGGGTTGTTCCTAATATTTCTATTTTAGCGAGGTCAAAAAGAGATCCAATTAGTGGCCTACTGATTTTGCTCGATTACTTTTATTTTTTTTACACGATTTTTCACTATCTGCAAAGACTAAACAGAGTATTGCGACTTTGTGCTTGTTTGTAAATAGAGAATGATCCAAAGAGAACCAATTCTAAAACAGTAAATGCTTGGACAACAATCAATCAAATGGAGAGACAAGCAGCCACGACGGATTACAACGGGGGTAAAGGCCTGCGTTAACTACCCTTCAGTATCTGCAAAGAGAGAGTACTACTAAGACAAAAGAGGGGAGGGGGGGGGGGTGCAGCGTTCAAAGCACATCAGCGTGCATAAATACGAAAATGTTTTTATCTATTACGTACTTGACATTTTAAAGCTTTTCATATTTGCTATTAAAAAACCAATGAAATTCACAGAAAAAACCATAGGTTATAGTGGATATATAGTTAGGAATTTGCATTTACAAAACCTTGAAAATTCAATGAAAAAACCATTGGTTTTAGGCCATATATAGTTAGGGATTTGCATTTACAAAACCTTATTTTACTCGCATAAAACCATTGAAATTCCATATATAGTTATAAGCGCTAACTATATATCGCGCACCCGCAATCCACTGCTGATGATGTCACATATTACATCATTCATGACATGGTTATTGACATCACTGATGACATCACTGATGACATCTCAAATGACATCACTGATGACATCACTGAAAACATCTCATTTGACATGACTGATAACATCACTGATGATATCATTCAAGTGATAATACGATGAACCTCTTCAGACTCTAATATAACCTTAGATACAATCAGTGTAAACAGACACTCACAGACTGTCACTTATCCATGGAGTTACTCACACACCTAGTCAGTCATGCAAAGAATCAATCACACCTCCATTTCCTCAACTATACAGTTATACAAACTTTACTTATTCAAACATATACTAACACATATTTACTTTATTATACAATCCCTGATACAAGTTCACAATGATCCATACAGCCACTCACACATTCACTGGCTCTTATGCACAGTTATTTATATATGTCAACTCTCACATGTACTGTGTTTTACATATGTACTTACTTTGACATGTAGCACTGAGATATCCATTCACTCACCAATACACTCATGCACACAGTCAACCGCCCATACAGCTGTTTCCACATGCACTTTTGAAACCATACATCTAGTGAATCAACTGCTCACACATCTATGCACAGAGTCACACACCTCCCAGCTACCCACACACACACTCAGTATCCCATACAAATACTTGGGCAACCAATCAATAACCCATATAGTTACTCATATAGCTACTTATCAACACATGGAACAGTTTACAGAACAACAGACATAATGATGCACAAATTGAGACAGTTTAGTCATTAACCCATGCACTCAGTGAGACACATTTAATCACTCACTCATATAGTCAGTCATGCACCTACTAAATCCTTCATCCAGACACTTATATATCCACTCATTCTTCAATATGTAAGAGATATTTTAACTTTACAGAAACATACAGTCACTGGATGATGTCATCAGTGATGTCATCAGTGATGTCATTTGAGATGTCATCAGTGATGTCATCAGTGATGTCACTAACCATGTCATGAATGATGTAATATGTGACATCATCAGCAGTGGATTGCGGGTTCGCGATATATAGTTAGCGCTTATAACTATATATGGAATTTCAATGGTTTTATCCGAGTAAAATAAGGTTTTGTAAATGCAAATCCCTAACTATATATGGCCTAAAACCAATGGTTTTTTCATTGAATTTTCAAGGTTTTGTAAATGCAAATTCCTAACTATATATCCACTATAACCTATGGTTTTTTCTGTGAATATATATATATATTCACTGAAAAAACCAAAGGTTTCACACCAGTTATAGTTAGGAATTAGCATTTAAAAAACCTATGAAATTCACTGAAAAAACCATAGGTTTCACACCAGTTATAGTTAGGAATTAGCATTTAAAAAACCTATTAAATTCACTGAAAAAACCATAGGTTTCACACCAGTTATAGTTAGCTGGAAATTTTACTGATATAAAACCATTGAAATTCCCACGTTATAGTTAGTCGGACTCACTATAACTTGCGCGTGCAATGCACTGCTGATGACATCACATATTACATCACTCATGACATGGTGAGTGACATCACTCATGACATCACTGATGACACCATCCAGTGAATATGTGTCTTTCTGAAAAATAAATATTAGTGAGTTATGTTTAAATATTTAAATACATATATTAGTGTTTCACTTTGTGTATAAGTGGCTACATGTGTTGATAAGTAGCTACATGCGTATGTATATGGGTTATTTGATATTTTTATTAGTATCAGTTTGAGTGTCTATATGGTTTGGTGGGGGTATTACTTAGCACATAGATGCATGAGTGACTGACTCTTTGTTTGTATGTGTTTTGAAGACAGCATATGTACAGGACTGTATGGGTGGATGAGTGTCTATATGTGTTTGTTAGTGAGTGAATGACTGTCTCACTAGTGTCTTTATCAGTAACTACATATGTTTTAATCTAGTATATATGAATATTGATGTATATAAGTGAGTATATGTGAGAGTAAGAGATTGTAAGAGTTCCTGTTTAAATAAGTATGTGTTTCTATAAGTGATTGTTTAAGAGAATAAATATGTGTAATTTTCAATAGAAGTAAGGTGGAAGTGTGTGTATAACTCTATATTCAAATAAATGGTTGTTCAATAGTTTATTTGCACGTGTGAATATGTGTGTGAGTAACTTTTGGATGAATATCGGTGTGTAACAGGATGTATAGGTGTATCTCTTCATATGATGAGTGAGTATATGTATGAGTGACTATATAGAACTGTTGGTGAATGAGTGGATGTGTATATAGATAGTGGAAGTACAGAATTGCTTGTTGTAACTGATATAGGTATGTCCATTTTTTTAAAATTTCAGTTTCTATTTTTGAATATGTGTCTCAAGGGTTACTTTACACTGAGAGGAGGTCTGTCACTGTGTCACAAGGATGGTGTCATCAGTGATGTCATGAGTGATGTCACTCACCATGTCATGAGTGATGTAATATGTGATGTCATCAGCAGTGCATTGCACGCGCAAGTTATAGTGAGTCCGACTAACTATAACGTGGGAATTTCAATGGTTTTATATCAGTAAAATTTCCAGCTAACTATAACTGGTGTGAAACCTATGGTTTTTTCAGTGAATTTAATAGGTTTTTTAAATGCTAATTCCTAACTATAACTGGTGTGAAACCTATGGTTTTTTCAGTGAATTTCATAGGTTTTTTAAATGCTAATTCCTAACTATAACTGGTGTGAAACCTTTGGTTTTTTCAGTGAATTTCATAGGTTTTTTTAATGCTAATTCCTAACTTTTTATACAGACTCATACCTATGTGTTTTTTAGTGAATTGCTAAAGTATGTTTTTGTAAAAATGAACACTATAATGTATATTGAGATAATATTTTTAATTTAAAATATTTTTTTTTATATTTCGCTTTCGGTGCGCGCACCGGTGCGCGTACCGTCAGCGCACTAACAAAAAAAAAGAAAAAAAAATGAAGGAGGGACTGTGTAATAGATAGTAAGACAGATAAAAAGTGTAAAAGGAAGTAACTGAGAAAAGAAAAATGAATAAGGGAGCAAAAGAAAGAAGAAATAGGAAGAAGACTAAAGCAGAGGTTAAGGGAGATTGTAAATGGATGTTGAAAGTAAAAAGAAGGACAGTTAAGTATGGGAATGTCAGGTAGTGACGGAATCAGAGGAAAAGAATAGCAGTGATTGAGGGAAAGTAAATATCAGTGAATATAAGTAAAAAGGGGTGAAAGAGGGTACATGTAAGTGAATAAGGGTAACACATGGGGAGTAATAGAGACAAACAAGAGAGAGAGTAAAAGAAGGACTGTCACAAAGGGACTAAGTGAACCAGTAAAAAAGGTAAGTGAAGGAGTGTGCATAGGCAGAAGTACTGAAAGAAATTGAATGTGGTCAGAAGTAAACATGGAACAAAAGAATAAGTGAGGGAAGCAAAGTAAGGAAATAGGGGTGCGGTAGGGTGACAGAAAAATAGTGAAAATAAAACAAAAGGTGATAACAAAAAAGATTTTGTAAACACACTTACCATATAATCAATGCAAACTTGTATCTATGAAAGATAAAAGAAAAAACACGTTATAATTTCTTAAAAATATATAATAAAATAGAAACAACAGTTCATGAGGTTTAAAAATCTACAAAAGTTTACTAAGAAATGATGCAATAGTGAAGGATACAAAAACAGAAAGAAAGTAATGTAGAAAGAGAAAAAAAAAGGAAAAAGAAATAGAAAGAGAACAAATTCCTAAAGGTAAATAAGATACTAAAAGAATGTAAGATATCAAATCAAAATCAGTAATGATAAGAAAATAAAAGAAAAATGAGTGAAAACGAGAGAAGTCTGATTGAGAAACTATAAATAAAAAAGAGGAATAGAAGATGATTGAGAGTGAGTGAAGTAAAGTAACAGAGTGAAGGGATGAAAGGAATGAAGTTAGTATAGAACGATGGATAAAACAGGAGTGAGAGAGTAAGTACACAGAAAGACAAAAGGAAGAACTAAGTGAACTACAGTACAATGGATGCGAAAGAAAAAAAAAGGAGAAAAAGAAAGAGAGGGTTAGGAAACTAAAGCAGTGGTACTGTGAGAATATGAAAAAGATAAAAAGTGGTGGAAGGAACAGAGGAAATGCAGACAGTTCCTATTAGATTAAGAAGTTGTGAATGAAGTGCACTAAAGAAACAGCGATGAAAAAAGAGTGTAAATTAGTAAAGAGAGGTAAATAAGGGTGAAAAAGAAAATGAGTATAAGACAATGTGAACACAATATAAATTACACAATGCAAACTACACAATAACTTCTACAATATGTTACATTATTTATTTTTGCTGTTCTCAGAATATATTGAATTTCACTTAAATTAGTGAGATCAAAGTCTTCATCATATAACAGCGGGAAAAAAAAAACACAATCTAAAAGATTGTGTTTAAAAAAACCCATTCAAACATACATCTCATATAAGTACACTAATCTTTGATTCACTTACTTTTCCGTGAGACCAAATTGCAGATAGTGAAGGTCCTTTTGGTGGAAAAAAGTCTGCTGTGCTCTATAACTTCCATTTCATCGACTTCCTATGAAAAAAGATCTAACAACATCATATGTTACACTTTCCTCACGGCCAATTTGTGTCAGATATATCAGTATTTTTTACTTTGAGATCCACTTAAAGTATCTACATGAGATTGCAGATAGTGAAGGTCCTTTTGGTGAAAAAAAGTCTGCTGTGCTCTATAACTTCGATTTCATCAACTTCTAACAACATCATATCTTACATTTTCCTCACGGCCAATTTGTGTCAGATATATCAGTATTTTTTACTTTGAGATGCACTTAAAGTATCTACATGAGATAAATAATTTAAAATATTAGATTAACTAACTAACTAACTAACTTTTATTAACTATTCCCGTCTTCAAAGGCCAATTCCCTTTACTAAAACTTTGGTTTTAAAAACACTAGATAAGAATTTGTAGAGTCATAAGGCAAACGTTGTTTATAAGTTAAATGAGAATCATTGCAGTAACTCCATCCATTTTCAGATTTTAAGTAGCATGTATAATGTCCTGAGGTGGTCGAAGGTCCATCATGATAAATAATAGCTTCAGTTGTAAAGGTCCTTCCAGAAATTGATAACTGAGAAGCCACAAAATTTTTGATAGAAGTTGTCAATTTAGTTCCATCAGGTCTACATCGTTGGAAAACTAAAATAATATACTGCCCATACCTTTGTATAAATAATGTGGACAGCATTGTACAGTTACATTGGGTACACACCATATTATGATCTGCTGCTTTAACTAGATTTTTAAAAGACACTGATTTACAGTCTGGTAAAGTCAAATATATAAATCTTTCAGTGTCTATTGTAGTAGTACTTGATAAACTACAATTGTGGCAGTCATGCTGCCATTGATAAGAAAGACTGAAAAGATTATCTACATCTACACCTTCATCTTCCAAAACACCAAACATATACATTAAAAATTCCTGACAATCCTGCTGAATGTTCTGTGAAAATTTATCTTGACCAGAACACAAATCTAAAATATTTCGAATTTCTGTTACACTTTCTATTTGTGCTGTAACACTGCTACATTTCTGAAACACAGAATTCAATAAACCACACAATCTTTGATCCCGATTTTCAACAATCTGTTCTTGTAAACTTTTAAGAAAAAAAACAACATTAACCACTACATTAGCATAGCAGTTGACACCAGAACTGTTTTCAAACTGAAATCCAACAACATTTTCTCCACAATTCTTTTTCTTCCTGTTTTCAATTACAGTTTTCTCTACTTTTTGTCTTTTTGCAACTACCTCACTACAATTATCCTCATTTCTTCTTTTTCGGCCTACCACACGTTTTTCAAACAGAGGATATTGAGGCAAATGTGGAGCATACTCTCTTCTTAACCTATTGTATTCTTTAACACAATCTAGATCGGCAGAAATCTTTGTCTCATCACACGCAATCAAGTACAATCCTGATAAAGTTCTGACTCGAGATAATGCCACATATGCCATACCCTCTTTAAACACAGATCTTCCAATGTTCACCAATGCACTATCTACACTTAAACCTTGAGATTTATGAATTGTCACTGCATACGCCAAACAAACAGGAAACTGTTTTCGGCGAACATATAAGTCTTTTACAAGTAAAAATCTAGCAGAACAACGACTTATTTGTTGTACTTGTTCAATGCCATCAAATTTTATTTTTAAAAATTCAATTCCATCTCTATTTCTGTAATTCACAAAATCAACAACATAACCCATTGCTCCATTTACCAGACCGCTTTCAACATTTAAATTCCTTCTCAAAATGATACGACAATTTAAACACACATTCAGAGTCTTTTCAAAACCAGCTGTTTTTGAAATACTTTTCTCCAATGAATGCAATTTAGTTTTCAAATTTTCTGACAAAACAATTGTTGCACCCATATGCTCTATTTTATCTATTGCTTCCAGTTTCACAATCTCTTCATTTTCTAAGTCTAACATTTTTTGATTGAAGATGGAACATTCTTGCAGAGTTGGCATCAAACATATCCCAGATTTCTTCTCAGTCATTTTTTTAAAAATATTCTCTGGAAGAATGTTTTCATTTGCATACAAATTTGAAATTAATCGACTATGCAAAGCTTTTTTCCCTTTCTCAGTCATTTTTCCAATTCTTACATCTTGTAGAATATTTTTATAATCTTCATCCTTGGCCTGTCGCATATTTTGAAGCAGTTCAGCATATTTAAAATTTAGCCATATATTAACATTTCCAATGCTTCCAAGGGACTTCCTGGTATCTTCATGCGTGAGCATTTTAAACACTGGTTGTCCTTTTACTGGAGTCAACTGCAATAGATCTCCAAAAACAATAATGTGTTTTCCTCCAAATAACACATCATACTCTGTTCTAAGAATTTCTTGCATTCTCAAATGCACAAAAGCAAGCATTAGATTTGAGACCATGCTTACTTCATCTATGATAAGAAGTTTCATTTTCTTCAAGACTCTTGAAACTTCAGAACACGCATCTCCAGATAGCTTGTTGTAATGCAATTTATTATCATGTTCAACTGGCAGCATCAATAAACGATGTAGAGTAATCCCTTAAATGTTATGTGCTGCCAGACCAGTTGGAGCAGTTACAACACAAGACAGTGGTGAATCAGTCCTTTTCTGCAGATAACTTGCAACGGCTTTAATTAGAAAACTTTTTCCTGTCCCCGCTTCTCCACTTACATACAGTCGGACAGGGTCAAATAATATACATGAGCACTCTTTTTTCTCATGTCTGAATCCATGTTCAATCTGCTCTGTGACTTCATCATATATCTTTTTCTGCTCAATGTTTAGTTGCGTTACCAAATCTTCTAAGTTAACTCCATCCTCTTGAGCTTGTTCCATAGCTCTTTCCACCTCATCCATGGCAGTGGCAGCTTCATTTTGGATAATTGGTCCTCCTAGTGGATCCTGGCTCAATGAAGTAGAACTCTGACTATCTTGAGAACTGTTTCTAGCTATCTCTTCAGCAATTGTGGTTTCTTGCTCCATTTCTTCATTCAACATTTGCAGATAATTTAGAAAAATAGGACATTCTATGGTATCCTTAGTTGCATTAAAAGAGTCTTCATAACAGAGAAAATCTCCAAGTAGTTCCTCTTCTGTACGCCATGGCTTAAAGAGTTGCAAAAGAGCTAAATAGTAAAATTCTCTTTTGTCTGGAACTTCACAACTCAATTTTCGATGATTAATCAAATGGCCTTTTTTCTGCTTCACTAGACATCCTTCATAGCCAATGAGTGCATATTTTCCATTATTGATATCTTCTGTGATGTTCCTCTTATAACTGTAGTTTTGAAGAACTTCATACAAACATGTGTTCTCAAGGTGAGTACTTCTATTTGGATAGTATGTATCCAACATATTTGTCTTCAAAATATCTGTACTGTTTGGTTCTTTTTCCGCCAAATATTCAATTTCTTGTACAGATTTCAAAACTCGGTTTCGTGTTGCAGCAAGACCAAGACTCACCCAAATGATTGTTCTTGATTTGGCATAGAGACTTGCTGATGATAACCGATCAGAACATTCATATGCTCCAATTTCTCGATGCGACAACATCTTCAGACTGAAACTGTATAATTTCTTGCTTAGACTCTTTTCATGTGAAATGTCCTCCCACATTTCCTTCAGTTCTGTCTTTTCTTTTTTGGTGATGTAAGATGTCACATATCGAGCCACAGCAATAGAGTTGTCAGCAACGAACTGAATATCCATGTTAGCATTCCACATGGACAAAATCACTGGGTTGTAATCGTTGATGTACTTAGATTCTTCATTTCTTTTCAAATTATATGTGTTTTTGGGAGATTTTCTCGTCACAGTATGTCGTAGAGATGACATCAAATTATTGACTCTTCCCTTAGAAATCACTGGTCGAGGAAATGCAAAACGACATTTCGTGTAGTACTTTTCCTTGTTTTTAAATTTTCGACGACAGTACTTTCCACAACGATGAGATTGAAAACGTAAAACTTGTTGCCTTAAATTGTTTTCTTCAGTAGATTTTGGAACAGCACATGTTGAATACTCTTCAATGAAACTCATCACTGTTTCATCTGAATCTGATCCAAATTTGGGTGCATCTTTAATCCACAACAACATATGTATATGAGGAGCACCTCTCGCTTGATATTCCTTCCTCCAAAAGAAATCCAAAACCTCTCCAAGGGGAGGATTTTTTTTGTTGGTAATAAAAGACATCATAGCTTCAAATCTATGATTAAAATATCTGCAAACATTCACTGGATCTAAAGAACACAGTTCTCCTGGTGTTTTCAATTCTATATTTGGTATGTTTTCATTTGCCTCTCGTAGAAATTGAAGTAAATCGTCCCATGCATACTCAGCACAGCTAAGAGTGAGGAACCATGTAGGAGTTCCTAAGTTTCTTAGCATACATTTCAATTCTCCATGACGACGAAACCAATACTCGTTGGTTCCACGTTGACATGCCATGAGATTGATTAGCTGAGATTCCAAAATACTGTCTTGCAGATTAACTTTCTCCATAAAGTCCCTTGCACATACATTTTGCAAATGAGGTCCACTTTTTAATATATGATTAACTGCATAAGAAAGCCCAGACAAATCACTTTCAAACAGTAGATGAAATAAATATGGAATGCATTGACGAAACCTTGGATCTTCTGCATATAATCTTAGAGTCCGGTATTCAGCTGCAGGAATTTGAACTGGTCGATCATCATATCGTCCACCACAACCTGTTGGAAATAATTGTGGAAAACAACGAGCTTCCAAACTTTCTTCCCATACACTAATGGGACTTCCTTTTGCTGCCTTCATTTGAAACAAGTCAATTGCATTTCCCATTACTTCTTTGGAATGCAAAGGATGAACAGTATAATGTTCATATATTTCTTCAGTTCTAGACACATCAACTTTTTCAATTTGACCAACTGAAGAATCACTATCTTCTTCTGTAGCTGTTTCCTCTACTCCAACACTTACATGTTTGTAGTACTCATTGTTTTTAACTAAATACAACGTTGCCTTCTTGACTTTTTTAACATCCACTAAATCTTGCCAAATTTTCTTACTCTTTGTTGGAACCCCATTAACTAGAATAACTAAAGGATCTTCTTCTACTCTTTCTACACCAATTGTATTAATATTTTTCTTTACATCTAGAGGCAAATAAACAACTCTTCCCTTTAATCCTCTCAGTAAATCTGATGGAGGCAATTTCCCTGTCTTAGGCTCCATGCGTACAATAGCCTGAAAAGGATGGACACATTGAATCAAAATAGATTCATAAGTATTTAGATCCATCAATTCAGAAGGAATATCTATCAACTGAAGATTATTATAAACTGCTCTTGCAGGCATTCTATTTTCATTTAATTTTTTCAAACAATAAGTGCAAATACGCTGATCCAAACTCAAATCAAAAGAATTCTCCACCAACAAATAACTTACAAAATCCTCCCATTCACTATTATTTTCCAATTCACTTTTTGCATATAAATCAACTAACCTAGTCTGAATTTTATAATGAGTCCGTCGACAACACACACAAGTTACATTAGGCCTCTCACTTGATTTCACCTTAAACTTGATAATTTCCTCATCAAACTTTTCAATACTTGAAATTTGTCCATTATCTTCTGCATTACCATCCATTACTATATCTATTTCTACACTGTCCTCTTTATTCCCAAAATAACAAAACTCAATTTCTTCACAAATAGTCTTCACATCCACTTCAGATCCATGCAAAAGAGCACTATTTAACTGTTTAAGCTTAAGTGCAGGACTTTTTGCATAATACAACTTCCTCACTAATTTCCTTACGTTATTATGATGCACTGCTAACATCCTAAAATGATGAAAAACACTCCGACAAACTTTTCTAGAAAGACATGCTAGTGAATGCCCTTGCAAACCTGTGCTTTCTCTCACTCTGCAAGGATCTAACTCTTGCAGGATCTTCATTTTTTGTTTGAGACTTTTTTTACTATATGTACGTAAGAAATTTCGAAGCAAATCAATTGATTCCTGTCGCACACTACAAATACTACTGCATTTCCATGTGTACACTGGACCCTTAGTACGTCTCCCTAAAACTTCATCAGCTAACACCTCTTCTGCATCTCTAGATACAAGTTTCTCTTTTTCCATCACACAACTATCTTTCACCTCATATGCACGACCACTGGTGTCAACTGCATGCACCAAATCATTTTCCTGAAAGTAACTCTCCTCATTAAAAAAAGGCTCAGAACTTGAACTATGCATCCATTCACCAGAAAATACTTCACAAAAATTACTCCGATTAATAATTCTTTTCCATCTACTGTTCGATTTGAAAACATCCATTGCCTTATTAAGTATCCTAATTCTATTGATTATTAAAATAAATAATTTTTTCTTAACTTCAAAAGCCTGATCAACAATCTTTTCTACACTTTTCTTTTTCTTGTAAAAAGCAGCTTTTAGTTTACTTTTCTTTTCATTTTTTAGCAAATTTAAAACTACCCTATTGCGAAACATTCGCCTACGAATGTCCCTAAAAACATTTACCCTTCTATTGCTAACCATTCTCTTCTCTCCTGGTCCAATGGAAACATTTTTTGTGGGCTTCTCTTTCCTTTTTAGATTTGTTGACTTTTTCTGTATATTCACATTAGCAATTTCATTTTTTTTCCTACGACATATGTTGCGAAGAAAAGACTTAATTGGCTTACCAGAAGCTTTTCTGGTGTTTTTTGAAGTAGTTGTTGAAGAGGATTCCATAAACTCTGTTGTTGATGTTCTCCTTTTCCGTATGGTATTTTTGATATTTCTTTGCCTTGAAGGCATTTTTGCTTCCTTTTCAGAAGTTGATTTGAATCTGTTGTTCTGTTAAAAAAACACATGAAAGACCACTATTAGCAAACAACAAAGTAATGTTAAATAGCAAACAATATAAACAATAAATTGCAACATATTTAAGTTTATACAATAGCAACTCATGGCTTTATTTTTAAAGGCCTTGCGCCACCAGTGCGTCACTTATTACCCATGTTTAAAGTCAAGCATCAGCTGCACATGGCATTCATAAATAAGGGCCAAATACATATACCAATCAATTGCACCCAAAAATCGATTTTTCAATAACATGTAAGAAACACTGCGCAGAACCTAAGTACAACCACTCAATATCATCAAACAAAGTCAGGGTCTCATTTATAAAGGCCTTGCGCCACCAGTGCGTCACTTATTACCCATGTTTAAAGTTTTGCATCGGCTGCACATGGCAATCATAAATAAGGGCCAAATACATATACCAATCAATTGCACCCAAAAATCGATTTTTGAATAACATGTAAGAAACACTGTGCAGAACCTATGTACAACCAATCAATATCATCAAACAAAGTCAGGGCCTTATTTATGAAAGCCTTGCGCCACCAGTGTGTCACTTATTACCCATGTTTAAAGTCATGCATCAGTTGCACATGGCAATCATAAATAAGGGCCAAATACATATACCAATCAATTGCACCCCAAAATCGATTTTTCAATAACATGTAAGAAACACGGCGCAGAACCTATGTACAACCAATCAATATCATCAAACAAAGTCAGGGCCTTATTTATGAAAGCCTTGCGCCACCAGTGGGTCACTTATTACCCATGTTTAAAATCATGCATCACTTGCACATGGCAATCATAAATAAGGGCCAAATACATATACCAATCAATTGCACCCAAAAATCGATTTTTCAATAACATGTAAGAAACACGGCACTGAACCTAAGTACAACCACTCAATATCATCAAACAAAGTCAGGGCCTTATTTATAAAGGCCTTGCGCCACCAGTGCGTCACTTATTACCCATGTTTAAAGTCATGCATCAGCTGCACATGGCAATCATAAATAAGGGCCAAATACATATACCAATCAATTGCACCCAAAAATCGATTTTTCAATAACATGTAAGAAACACTGCGCAAAACCTAAGTACAACCACTCAATATCATCAAACAAAGTCAGGGCCTTATTTATGAAAGCCTTGCGCCACCAGTGCGTCACGTATTACCCATGTTTAAAGTCATGCATCAGCTGCACATGGCAATCATAAATAAGGGCCAAATACATATACCAATCAATTGCACCCAAAAATCGATTTTTGAATAACATGTAAGAAACACTGCGCAGAACCTATGTACAACCAATCAATATCATCAAACAAAGTCAGGGCCTTATTTATGAAAGCCTTGCGCCACCAGTGCGTCACTTATTACCCATGTTTAAAGTCATGCATCAGCTGCACATGGCAATCATAAATAAGGGCCAAATACATATACCAATCAATTGCACCCCAAAATCGATTTTTCAATAACATGTAAGAAACACGGCGCAGAACCTATGTACAACCAATCAATATCATCAAACAAAGTCAGGGCCTTATTTATGAAAGCCTTGCGCCACCAGTGGGTCACTTATTACCCATGTTTAAAATCATGCATCAGTTGCACATGGCAATCATAAATAAGGGCCAAATACATATACCAATCAATTGCACCCAAAAATCGATTTTTCAATAACATGTAAGAAACACGGCACTGAACCTAAGTACAACCACTCAATATCATCAAACAAAGTCAGGGCCTTATTTATAAAGGCCTTGCGCCACCAGTGCGTCACTTATTACCCATGTTTAAAGTCATGCATCAGCTGCACATGGCAATCATAAATAAGGGCCAAATACATATACCAATCAATTGCACCCAAAAATCGATTTTTCAATAACATGTAAGAAACACTGCGCAAAACCTAAGTACAACCACTCAATATCATCAAACAAAGTCAGGGCCTTATTTATGAAAGCCTTGCGCCACCAGTGCGTCACGTATTACCCATGTTTAAAGTCATGCATCAGCTGCACATGGCAATCATAAATAAGGGCCAAATACATATACCAATCAATTGCACCCAAAAATCGATTTTTGAATAACATGTAAGAAACACTGCGCAGAACCTATGTACAACCAATCAATATCATCAAACAAAGTCAGGGCCTTATTTATGAAAGCCTTGCGCCACCAGTGCGTCACTTATTACCCATGTTTAAAGTCATGCATCAGCTGCACATGGCAATCATAAATAAGGGCCAAATACATATACCAATCAATTGCACCCAAAAATCGATTTTTGAATAACATGTAAGAAACACTGTGCAGAACCTATGTACAACCAATCAATATCATCAAACAAAGTCAGAGCCTTATTTATGAAAGCCTTGCGCCACCAGTGCGTCACTTATTACCCATGTTTAAAGTCATGCATCAGCTGCACATGGCAATCATAAATAAGGGCCAAATACATATACCAATCAATTGCACCCAAAAATCGATTTTTCAATAACATGTAAGAAACACGGCGCAGAACCTAAGTACAACCACTCAATATCATCAAACAAAGTCAGGGCCTTATTTATGAAAGCCTTGCGCCACCAGTGGGTCACTTATTACCCATGTTTAAAATCATGCATCAGTTGCACATGGCAATCATAAATAAGGGCCAAATACATATACCAATCAATTGCACCCAAAAATCGATTTTTCAATAACATGTAAGAAACACGGCGCTGAACCTAAGTACAACCACTCAATATCATCAAACAAAGTCAGGGCCTTATTTATGAAAGCCTTGCGCCACCAGTGCGTCACTTATTACCCATGTTTAAAGTCATGCATCAGTTGCACATGGCAATCATAAATTAGGGCAAAATACATATACCAATCAATTGCACCCAAAAATCGATTTTTCAATAACATGTAAGAAACACGGCGCAGAACCTAAGTACAACCAATCAATATCATCAAACAAAGTCAGGGCCTTATTTATGAAAGCCTTGCGCCACCAGTGCGTCACTTATTACCCATGTTTAAAATCATGCATCAGTTTCACATGGCAATCATAAATAAGGGCCAAATACATATACCAATCAATTGCACCCAAAAATCGATTTTTGAATAACATGTAAGGAACACTGCACAGAACCTAAGTACAACCACTCAATATCATCAAACAAAGTCAGGCCTTATTTATGAAAGCCTTGCGCCACCAGTGCGTCACTTATTACCCATGTTTAAAGTCATGCATCAGTTGCACATGGCAATCATAAATTAGGGCAAAATACATATACTAATCAATTGCACCCAAAAATCCATTTTTCAATAACATGTAAGAAACACGGCGCAGAACCTAAGTACAACCAATCAATATCATCAAACAAAGTCAGGGCCTTATTTATGAAAGCCTTGCGCCACCAGTGCGTCACTTATTACCCATGTTTAAAGTCATGCATCAGCTGCACATGGCATTCATAAATAAGGGCCAAATACATATACCAATCAATTGCACCCAAAAATCGATTTTTGAATAACATGTAAGGAACACTGCACAGAACCTAAGTACAACCACTCAATATCATCAAACAAAGTCAGGGCCTTATTTATGAAAGCCTTGCGCCACCAGTGCGTCACTTATTACCCATGTTTAAAGTCATGCATCAGCTGCACATGGTATTCATAAATAAGGGCCAAATACATATACCAATCAATTGCACCCAAAAATCGATTTTTCAATAACATGTAGGAAACACTGCACAGAACCTAACTACAACCACTCAATATCATCAAACAAAGTCAGGGCCTCATTTATAAAAGCCTGGCGCCACCAGTGCATCACTTATTACCCATGTTTAAAGTCATGCATCAACTGCACATGGCAATCATAAAAAAAGGCCAAATAAAAATACCATTCATTTGCACCCAAAATCGATTTTTAAATAACATGTAAAAAACACTGCACAGGACTTATATACTAACATACAATTTCACTTCTAAAACATAACTATCTGCTTCCAAATATTCTCCATAGAGAAAATAAATCTCTATCTAAATTAAATGAATCATTACTTACCTTTAGAAATGCTTTTGGAGATTGAAAACAGTGTCAGACACACACACCAATTTTTCTTTAGCAGAGGAAAAGGTGTGCTCTCAATACACTGAAACCAAGACTGGCATAGAAAATCTCTATCTTTGTACACATATGCCTTAATTCAACCAATGAAAACTCTTCCCTCACTATTTTCAAACCAACACCCATCCCCCTCTCAAACCTTTCTATCTGTTACCATAGCAACTCCCTCCTAACTGAACTGTAAGGTTCAAAAGTTTATCTTACAATGTTGCAAATTAACTCAGCAAGGATGTTTGACCTGTCAATACAGCAGCCTATACAGGGTATTTTTGCTTTTGGTGACTTTTTTTAAACCATTCAAATTGCTTCTTTCACACAACATAACCATACACCCTAACTTTCAGTTTTCAACTATCTGAATCCACCAATCATTGCTTGTGATTCAAGAGCACAGAAACTCCACAATTATTTTTTTGTGAACTCCTACTGTTCCAACTGCCATTTCATTCCCACACTTCATCTGACTGGACCAGAACCTTCTCACATCATGTACTCTGTTTGGGTTATTGGACATAGCTACATCCACTGGGCTCAAAGGTATGCAGCTAGCAGAAATTTTCATAACCTTGATTTATCAAATGTGGAAATCAAGTGGATTGGCCACAGAGGATTAAAATGTCACCAATTGATACCATTGGTGAAAACCTTTTTGCATCTGCCAGAACCTGACCTTATAATTGTGCACTGTGGTGGAAACGATCTAGGCACATTAACTGGGGTAGGTCTGGAAATGCTATTAAAGGACACCTTTCATCAATTGATGATACTTTTTCCCCACACTGCCTTGGTATATTCCAATATATGCCAAAGACAGAAATGGAACTGGTCCAACCAATTTGGTCCACAATTTGAGAAAGCACGGAAACATGTAAATAAATCTGTTTCTGCTTACATGAGAGACTATGGAATGGGTTCATTATACAATAATAACTTGCGTTACAACATGCAAGACATCTACAGAGGAGATGGAGTGCACTTCTCAGATGAGGGGAATAGAATATTCCTCCTGAATTTAAGAATGTGTATTGGAACCTACTTGTAGGTACCTAAATCAACCACAGAACCCAAAAGCTCTTTTCAGAGCTACCCTAACTCTGATCATTCAAAGCGTTTATTTTTTTCTAACTTTTTTCACTATTTTTCACCAAAGTACGCTTTCGGGTACGCTTAAAGGTGCGCGCACCAGGCGCTACCCCCGCGAAAAATTAAAGAATTTTTTTTTTTTTTTTTACGTTTATGAGCCTCCTAAGCCCCCCTCAGAAAACCTAGAGGGTCAAGAAGTCTCTACAGTTCCCCCTTCTATCCATTCCGAACATTGTTTACCCTCCATCTTGTGTCTCGATTGTTCCGAAACACAAAATGGAGGACTCCCGTAACGCTGCCAGTGCGCGTAAAGGAGCGCGCACCCCTAAGCGCTCGTTAAAAAAAGGTGGGAAAGTAATTTACGGAAAACCCAATGGAGACACTTTCATCAAATATAGAATACGCCCTACTACATAGCAGTCCCTACCATTTGCCCAAATTTGGTGAAATTCCATTGAGACATTTAGGCTACAGGCCTGTCTAAATATCCTGAGGTAAATTACATGACAAAAACACACTTGTAATGTTAGAATTTACAACCAATTAAAAAGTATCTCTCATTTTCTACGATTATTTCCTGACGTTTGATTGGTTAAGTACAACAATATATATAAAAGAAGAGAGGGAAACACAGCCATTTTGACTACTGCTTCCTGAAGTACACTTGAAAACAAATTTCACTGACAACTTCAACTAATTTCTCTAAGGTAACTTCTAATTATGGAAGTATATTGTACACGTTAAGTTTATTTCTTAAAAAATATTCTGTTAGTGATATGCTATCCCTCTTTAATAGTTAGAGATAGAGATAGACTTCTCTGTAATAGTTATGGATTGAGTTAGGCTTCTCTGGTATACTAGCTCTACTAATATAGTTAATTTATATGCAATTTTCAGAAAGAAAATGGAAGGAGAAAATAAGGCAAATGATACTTCTATCAAAGTAAAGGTGGAAAAACCAGAAGATGAAAAAAAAGAAGTTGATTTCATGGATGACTCTTTGGATGAACAGTTTATAGAATGTTTGGAAGAAATTGAATCATGTACATATAATTATGAGGAAATTCCGGACAATATTATGTTAGAAATTTTATTAAATTATGAAAAAGAATCAGAGGAATAAATTTATCTTTAATAATTTCAATTGTTTCAGACAATATTCTTTTTTATATGTAATTCATGAAGTATTACCAAAAATGTTTAAAATATAAAGTGAGACTTATAGTATACTGTTCAACTATTTTTCTGTTACATAGTAAGTTTACTCATAGTTACTACCTTTCTCCCACTATATTATCTCATATGAATATTTTACACCTCATTTTCATAAGTGAACAGGATAGACTACTCATGATCCCCTAGAAATTCTCAGGGAGTGCTTAAAAGATCTGTTTCTCCTTTCCAGACAGACTATATTATGAATTCCATATACCACAAAAAATACAATAACAACATGCAAGATGTCTACAAAGAAGATGGTGAACATTAAATTTAAGTCTCTTCATTAGTACCTACATGTAGGTACTTACATAAAATAAAAAAATAAAAAAAAAAACAATTCATAAACATACAATTTTTAAAGTGATTATTTTTCCATAGTACCCTCCTCGATACGCTCCCCGGTGCGCGCACCAGGCGCTTCCCCCGCGAAAATCGAAAAAAAAAAAATTTTTTTTGAGGCCCCGCGGGGCCCTTTAATGGCCCCCATATCAAACCTAGGGGGTCAGGGGGGGTCTACCCTGCCCCCTTATGGTCAATTCCACCCTTTGTTTTTGCCACCTCTTATGACTAGATTTTACCGATAGACAAGATGGCGGCCGCTCCGGACTGTTTAGAATGTTTACAGACAACTGAGAGCCAATCAGCTTTCTGCGCGCAAGTCGCGTGTCGCGCCGGGAGCGCTCACCGGTGCGCGCACCGGAGAGCGCCTATAGATATATATATTTTTTTGAACGTTAATTTCTCAAAATCCACTGAAGCACATATCTTGAGACATAGCAAAGGCACATCGGGCTACCAGTCCCTACAATTTTGCCAAGTTTGGTGGAAATCCATTCAGCCGTTCGAGCTAAAAGTGAAATCGACCGCCCTATGGAAATTAACATGGGGAAAACGCGTTTTGGGACCCCCCTTTTATCTCGGCCCCCGCTTGACGAATCCCCCCCAAACTTTCAGGGAAGGACCGGACCGCCATGAGACCATTTTCCTGAAAATTTCAGGCAGATTCGTCAACCGGCGCCAAAGTTATTCAAAATAGAATGTTGAGATTTAACATTGAAAATTATCCTAACTATAACTACCTACTGGCGACCGCCAGTAGGTAATATATATATATATATATATATATATATATATATATATATATATATTTTACCTACTGGTGGTCGCCAGTAGGTATATATAGTTAGGATTTTTTTCACTATGGGATTTTTGAAAATTCTATGTCTAATAACTTTGGCGTTTGTGGACGGAATCGGCTGAAATTTTCAGGAAAATGGCACATTTTGTTTCTGAGCAGCTCCTGGAAATTTGGGGGGGGGTTCGTCAAGGGGGGGCCGAGAAAAAAGGGGGGTCCCAAAACGCGTTTTTCCCATGTTAATTTCCATAGGGCGGTTGGCCTCACTTTTAGCCCGAACGGCTGAATGGATTTCCACGAAACTTGGCAAAATTGTAGGGACTGTTAGCCCGATGTGCCTTTGCTAGGTCTCAATATATGTGCTTCAGTGGATTTTGAGAAATTAACGTTTAAAACAAGATATATATCTGTAACAGCGCTCCGGGTAGCGCTCCGGTTCGCGAACTTTTCGCGTATCGGAACTTTGCGAAGCAAAGCTGATTGGCTCTCCGGTGTCTGTCAACATTCTAAACAGTACGGCGCGGCTGCCATCTTGTCTCTCGGTAGGATCGAGAGACAAGAGGAGGCCAAAACAAAGGGGGAAATTACCATAAGGGGGCATAGTAGATCCTCGTTGACCCCCTAGGTTTTATGTGGAGGTTTTAAAAGGGCCCAGCAGGGTAAAAAAAAAAAAAATTTTTTGTTTTTTGCGTGGTGAGCGCCAAGTTCGCGAACCGGGAAGCGTTCTGGGCAGCGTACTATAAGGAAAAAAGAATGATAGACTTTTCAAATACTGTATGTTAATTGTTTGTTGTTTTTGTTGATTTTTTTTGTTTTCTTTATTTTTAAAACTTTTTTTTTTATTTTGTTTGTGTTTCATAATTTATTAAACTTTCTAACATTTCAGTGTCTGAAATGTCATTATTTCCTTGGAATATTGTTTGCAATCTGTGAGGTTGTAAAATGTCCTCATTTTCAAGGAGGTCATCTACTGCTTGGACACATTGCAGTAGTTCTTTGTCCAAAGTTTCGTCCATAAATTCAATGTCAATTTGATCAATTGTATCAATCAATTCTTTGCTGCTCTCTTGCAGGTCCATTTCAAAAGAAACTTTGTTTTCGCCTTCCATTTTGCCTGAAATTTGGATTAAAAAAATATATATTAGTAGAGATAGGGCACTGTTGGGAATAATTTTAGATCAGCATTTTTTATCAGTGAATTTATCTTTGGGCAGTGTATAGTATTAGAGTGGAAGTAGGAATATAAAAAAGTGTATGTGATTTAATGTAAGTAAATTTATAATTATACAAGAGAAGTCTAAGTCCATCCATAACTATAACAGAGAAGTCTATCTAAATCTATAACTACTACAGAGGGATAGTATATAACTATCTGAAAAAGTTTACCATATTTACTTATAGCGCACAATATACTTCAGTTTTAAAAATAACAACTTACCTTTAGAAACAAGTTGAAGTGATTAGTGATATTCCAAATGATATATACAACAAGAAGTAGTAGTCAAAATGGCTGTGTTTCCTTCTCTTCCTTTATATATATTCAGGTATATAACCAATCAAATGTCAGGTAATAAAAGTAGAAAATGAAAGTAACATTTTCATTGGTTGTCAATTCCAACACTTCAGATGTGTTTTGTGAAGTAATTTACCTCACGGTATTTAGAGAGGTCTACAGGCTTAATGGCTAAATGGAATTTCAATCAAATTTGTGAAAATGAAAGGGATTGTTATGTAGTATGAGCTAATCTATATTTGGTGAGAGTGTCTCTAGTCGTTTTTCTGTAAATTACTTTTCCACCTTTTTTTTGGACCGCTTCCCGGGAAGCGGCTCGGTTCGCGAACTTTAAGCGTCACGGGAGTCCTCCATTTTGTGTTTTGGTCGCATTAAGATACAAGATGGAGGGCAAATAATGTTCAGAATGGGTAGAAGGGGGCATGGTAGATTTATCTTGACCCCCTAGGTTTTCTGAGGGTGGCTGAGGAGGCTTATATGTGTGGAAAAAAACATTTTTTTTTAAAATTCCACGAGGTTAGCTTTCGGTTCGCGAACCGGGTAGCGCCCCGGGGAGCGTATTTTGTGGAAAATTTGTGAAAAAAGTTAGAAACAAATAATAATTGTGAGTGATCAGATGAAGGGTAGCTCTGAGAAGAGCTTTTGGGTTTATGGTACATTTAGGTACTTATAAGTAGGTACCAATGCACAGTCTTAAATTTAGAATGAAAATTCTGTTGCCCTCATCTGAGAAGTGAACTCCATCTCCTCTGTAGATATCTTGCATGTAGTAACGCAAGTTATTCTTGTACAAGGAGCCCATTCCATGGTCTCTCATGTAAGCTGAAACAGATTTGTTTACATGCTTCCTCGCTTTCTCAGTTTGTGGACAAAATTGGTTGGACCACCTCCATTTCTGTCTTTGGCATATATTGGAATATACCAAGGCAGTTTTAGGAAAAAGTGCCATTAATTGCTCAAAGGTGTCCTTTAAAAGCATTTCCAGACCTACCCCAGTCAAAGTGCCCAAATCATTACCTCCACAGTGCACTATTAACAGGTCAGGTTTTGGCAAATGCATAAAGGTTTTCACCAATGGTATCAATTGGTGACATTTTAATCCTCTTTGGCCCAACCACTTAATTTCCACATCTTGTAAATTGAGGTTAGGTAAATTTCTGTTCTCAGCATACCTTTGAGCCCAGTGGATGTAACTATGTCTAACAATCCAGACATTAAACATGGTGGGAGAAGGTTGTGCTGCAGTCAGATGAAGTGTGGTAATGAAAGGGCAGTTGAAACAGTAGGAGTTTGTAAAGAAAAAAAAACTGTGGATTTCCAGTGCTAATGATTCATTAGCAGTGATTGGTGCATTTCCATTTCTGAAAACAGAAAGTTAGGGTGCATGGATGTGTTCTTTGAAAGATGTAATTTGAATGGTCAAGGAAGAAACATTTAATGAAAGATTGCACTGGATACGCAGGTGCACTGAGAGTTCAGAGTTCAATTGAAACATTGTTGTGTGAATTTGCAAACATGAGAGGTCTTCCAGGAGGTGGTTGCTATGGAAAAAAGGCAGAGAGGGCAGAGGGGGGAAGGGTTTTGATTTGAAAAAACTGAGGGAAGAGTTATGATTGGCTAATATGAGAGATATGTGTAATGAATATCTGTATTTCTGTGCTTTCAATAGCTGCAGCCTCTGGAGTGCATCCTCTTTCTTCTGCTGAAGACAATTTGGTGCTGTCATTTCCTCTTGAATGCAGGTATACAATTGATTTATATGCTGTGTTTAAAAACGATTTTTTGACATCAATTACATTTCTGGATATGTACTGCTAGAGCTTCATAGGTTGTTTTGGGTCATATTTATAAGGCATATGAGTGTCTATAATGTTATTTCTCCTTTTTAAATGGAAAGCATTCCTCATGGTGCAAGTTTCTTGTAAATACGCTCCCACTTGCGGTTGGCAAATTTAGATTTTGATTATGGGAGTTACATAGGCATGTTAATAATGTCCCAAAAATGGTCTAAGGGCATTCTAAAAAACTCTTTCATGTGTCTCAAGGACATTTTCAGTCATTTCCTCTTGAAAGCAGGTATACAATTGATTTATATGTTGTTTTTAAAAACGATTTTTTGAAATCAATTACATTTCTGGATATGTACTGCTAGAGCTTCATAGGTTGTTTTGGGTCATATTTATAAGGCATTTGAGTGTCTATGATGTTATTTTTCCCTTTTTAAATGCAAAGCGTTCCTCATGGTGCAAGTTTCTTGTAAATACGCTCCCACCTGTGCTTGGCAAATTTAGATTTTGATTATGGGAGTTACATAGCCATGGTAATAATGTCCCAAAAATGGTGTAAGGGCATTCTAAAAAACTCTTTCATGTGTCTCAAGGACATTTTCAGTCATTTCCTCTTGAATGCAGGTATACAATTGATTTATATGCTGTGTTTAAAAACGATTTTTTGAAATCAATTACATTTCTGGATATGTACTGCTAGAGCTTCATAGGTTGTTTTGGGTCATATTTATAAGGCATTTGAGTGTCTATGATGTTATTTTTCCCTTTTTAAATGGAAAGCGTTCCTCATGGTACAAGTTTCTTGTAAATACGCTCCCACCTGTGCTTGGCAAATTTAGATTTTGATTATGGGAGTTACATAGCCATGTTAATAATGTCCCAAAAATGGTGCTAGGTCATTCCAAAAAACGCTTTCTTGTGTCACAAGGACATTTTCAGTCATTTCCTCTTGAATGCAGGTATACAATTGATTTATATGCTGTGTTTAAAAACGATTTTTTGAAATGAATTACATTTCTGGATATGTACTGCTAGAGCTTCATAGGTTGTTTTTGTCATATTTATAAGGCATTTGAGTGTCTATTATGTCATTTTACCCTTTTTAAAAGAAAGCGTTCCTCATGGGGCAAGTTTCTTGTAAATACGCTCCCACCTGTGGTTGGCAAATTTAGATTTTGATTATGGGAGTTAAATAGCCATGTTAATAATGTCCCAAAAATGGTGCTAGGGCATTCCAAAAAACGTTTTCATGTGTATTAAGGATATTTTAAGTCAATGAGGAAACACAGGTGATGTAATTCTGAAATGCGGAAAAGAAACTCCACATTTTTCAATTACATCACTAGTGTTTCCTAGGTTTATGAATGACATTGTGCAGATGAAGTTTAGGTGTGACCACAGATTCAAAAGAGGTCTGCCATTTGTTCAAGAGTGAAGAGGACATGACTTACTTCATTGGTAGACCTTCACATGTATTATCTCCTTTGTTTTCTTCAGTGAAAATCTTATCTGCAACCATGTGTTGGCCTCACCTCAAACAAACAAAACAGGTGATGGACCGAATGTGGATCAATGACACACATTCACCCCAGTCCAAAGATCTGGGCCTAAACAAACCTTTAGATAGGCCACACCTTATCGTCATCCTGAATTAATCATTTAAAATGTTAGGGAGAGATTTATGATTGTTGTATGCCTGTTTTGTACCACTGTGTGTCATTTTTGTGACGCAGTGCTGGTGCAAAAGATTTGCTATGTTAAATAATAAGTAGGGCGTTAAGTTTTTGATGACTGTTATTTATTTACTGTTTGGTAATAGTGGTTAATAACATTTTTTATTATATTTTTCCACAGATTCAAATGCAGATCTTTTCTAAATTTGAAAAATGCCAACTAAGAATCGAATTAGAAAGGCTAGAAAACGTCAAAGACAGCAGGATGATCTTTTATTGCAGCAGTCCTCTCCCCAAAATACTTTTGAAATCACCAAGAAAGCTCCGGGTAAGAGCACGATATCATTCTTAAGAAATATTTGTAGTAAAAAAAGTATTTATCCAAAAAATGTTTCAGTTCAGAAAAAGAAAAGCAATTTAAATGGAAAGGAAAGACCAATCAAAAATGTTACTGGTAGAGCAAGAGATAACTCTGTGCATGATAGTAGAAGGAAACAACAGTTTAGGGACATTCGAAAACGAATGTTCTGCAATAGGATAATAGTTAATTTATTAAAAAATATTAAGAAAGGCCAACAGAAAGTGGCATTTTATAAGAATAAGAAAAATGTAGAGAAAATTATTGATCATGCTTTTGAAATTAAGCGAAAGTTGTTTATTTTGGTAATCAATAGAATTAGGAAACTAAGCAAGGTAATTTCTGATTTCAAACCAAAAAGTAGATGGAAGAGAGTAGTAAATCGTAGTAACTTTTGTGAAGTTTTTTCCGGAGAATGGATGCATAGTTCAAGTTGTGAGGCATTTTTTAATGAGGAGAGTTATTTTCAGGATAATGATTTGGTGTTTGCAGTTGACATCAGTGGTCGAGCTTATGAAGTGAAGGATGGTTGTCCAGTTGAAAAAGAAACACTTGTGACAATAGAGACAGATGAGGTGTTAGGTAATGAAGTTTTAGGAAGACGTCCTAAGGGTCCTGTGTACATTTGGAAGTGTAGTTCTATTTGCAGTGTGCGACAGGTTTCCATCAATTTGCTTTGTGATTTTATACGGACATTTAATAAGAAAAGTTTGAAGCAGAAAATGAAGTTGTTGCAAGATTTAGATCCTTGCAGAGTGAGACAAATGACAGGTTTGCGTGGTCATTCACTGGCTTGTCTTTCCAGGAGAGTATGCCAGAGTGTTTTTCATCATTTCAGGATGCTAGCAGTGCATCATAATAAAGTGAGAAAATTAGTGAGAATGTTGTATTATGCTAAGAGTCCAGCAATTATGCTTAAACAATTATGTGCTGCTCTTTTGCATGGTTCTGAAATAGATGTGAAGAATATTTGTGAAGAAATTGAGTTTTGTTACTTTGGTAGTAAAGATGAGAATGTTCAAATTGACCCAGAAGTAGAAGGTAATGTTGAAGATAATGTACAGGTTTCTAGTACAGATAAATTTCAGAAGGAAATTGCCACGTTTCAGATGAAATCAAGTGAGAGGCCTAATTTCACTTGTGTGTGTTGTCGACGCACTTATTATAAGAATCAGACTAAGTTAGTGGATTTATATGCAAAAAGTGAAAGGGAAAATAATAGTGAATGGAAGGATTTTGCCACATACTTGATGGTAGAAAATTCTTTTGATTTGGGATCGGATCAACGTGTGTGTACTTATTGTTGCAACAAATTAAACAAAAACCAGATGCCTGCTAGGGCGGTTCATAATAATCTTGAATTAGTTGAGATTCCTTCTGAATTGAAGGATTTAAATACTTATGAATCTATTTTGATTCAAAGTATTCATCCCTTTCAGGCTATTGTAAGAATGGAGCCAAAGACAGGGAAGTTGCCTCCAGCAGATTTACAGAGAGGATTAAAGGGAAGAGTTGTTTATTTGCTTCTAGATTTGAACAAAAACATTAACACAATTGGAGTAGAAAAAGTTGAAGAGGAACCTTTGGTTATCTTGGTTAATGGTGTTCCGACAAAGAATAAGAAAATATGGCAAGATTTAGTGGATGTTAGGAAAGTCAAAAAGGCAACATTGTATTTGAAGAAAAATAATAAGTACTATATAAATGTATATGTTGCAGAAGAGGAAGTAAGTGATGAAGAGGATAGCGATTTGTGTGCTGGCCAAATTGAGAAAGTAGAGGCCTCTAAAAGTGAAGAAATGTATGAACATTATAGTGTTCATCCTTTGCATTCCAAGGAAGTCATGGGGAATGCAATTGAGTTGTTTCAAATGAAACAAGCCAAAGGGAGTCCCATTAGTGTTTGGGAGGAAAGTTTGGAAGCTCGGTGTTTCCCACAGCTATTTCCCACAGGTCGAGGAGGAAGATATGATGAGCGACCTCATCAAATTCCTGCGTCTGAATACCGGACTTTACGATTGTATGCAGAAGATCCTAGGTTTCGTCAATGCATTCCCTATTTGTTTCATCTCCTGTTTGAAAGCGATCTGTCTGGACTGTCATATGCAGTGAACCACATCTTAAAAAGTGGTATACAGATGCGAAACATCTCGGCAAGTGATTTTATGCATAAAGTCAATGTCCAAGACAGTATTTTGGATTCTCACCTAATTAATCTCATGGCGTGTCAGCGTTGTACTAATGAGTACTGGTAGCGTCGTCATGGTGATTTAAAATGTATGCTGAGGAACTTAGGAACTCCAACATGGTTCCTTACTTTGAGCTGTGCCGAGTATGGCTGGGAAGACTTACTTGAATTTCTACGAGAGGCAAATGGAAATATTGAAAACATTGAATTCAAGACACCTGGAGAACTGTGTTCTTTGGATCCAGTGAATGTATGCAGGTACTTCAATCATAGATTTGAAGCTATGATGTCTTTCATCACAAATAAGAAGAATCCACCTCTTGGAGAGGTGTTGGATTTCTTCTGGAGAAAGGGGTACCAAGCAAGAGGTGCTCCTCATATACATGTGTTGTTGTGGATCAAGGATGCACCTAAATTTGGAACAGATCCGGATGACTTAGTGATGAATTTCATAGAACAGTATTCTACGTGTGCTGTTCCAAACGCAACGGAGAAGAAAAGCCTAAGAGAACAAGTTCTACGTTTCCAAAGCCATCGTTGTGGAAAGTACTGTCGTCGTAAATTCAGAAACAAGGACAAGTTCTACACCAAATGTCGTTTCAACTTTCCACGACCGGTGATTTCTAAAGGAAGAGTGAACAGTTTGATGTCTTCGCTGCGACATAATGTGACGAGGAAATCATCCAAAAATACATACAATTTGAAAAGGAACGAAGAGTCCAAGTACATCAATGACTACAACCCAGTGATTTTGTCCATGTGGAATGCTAACATGGATATACATTTTGTGGCTGACAACTGTATGGCTGTGGCTCGGTATGTGACATCTTACATCACCAAAAAAGAAAAGACAGAATTGAAGGATATGTGGGAGGACATTTCCCTTGAAAAGTGCCTCAGCAAGAAGTTGTACAGTTTCAGTCTGAAGATGTTGTCGCATCGAGAAATCGGAGCTTACGAATGTTGTGACCGGTTGTCTTCAGCAAGTCTCTATGCCAAATCCAGGAGTATCGTTTGGGCGAGTCTTGGTCTTGCTGCAACGCGAAATCGAGTTCTAAAACCTGTCCGGGAAATTGAGTATTTGGTAGAAAAGGAACCAAACAGTACCGACATTTTGAAGACCAACATGTTGGATACATATTATCCAAATCGAAGCAGTCACCTTGAGAATGTTTGTCTATATGAGGTTCTACAAAATTATATATTCAAGAGGAACATCAAAGAAGATATTGAGAAAGGAGTGTATGCTGTAATTGGAAGTGAGGGATGTCTGGTCAAGCAAAGAAAATGCCAATTAGTAAACCATCGAAAATTGAGTGGCGAATCTCCAGAAAAAAATGAGTTTTTCTATTTAGCACTTTTGCAACTTTTCAAGCCTTGGCGTGCAGAAGAGGAACTGCTTGGAGATTTCCTCTGTTACGAAGACTCTTTCACTGCTGCTAAGGAGACCATAGAATGTAATGCTTTTCCCAAATATCAAGAAATGTTGACTTTGGAAATTGAGCAGGAAGCAACGATTGCAGCTGAGATTGCTAGAGACAGTTCTCAGGACAGTCAGAGTTCTGTTTCATTGAGTCAGGATCCACTAGGAGGACCTATTATAAAATGAAGCTGCCACTGCTATGAATGAAGTGGAAAGAGCCATGGCACATGCTCAGGAGGATGCAGTTCACTTAGAAGACTTGGAAAAACAACTCAACGTTGAGCAGAGGAAAATATATGATGAAGTTACCAAGCAAATTGAGCATGGATTAAGTCATGAGAAGAAAGAGTGCGCATGTACATCGTTGAAGCCTGTCCGACTGTACGTGAGTGGAGAAGCGGGAACTGGAAAAAGTTTCCTCATTAAAGCAATTTCTTGTTATTTGCAGGAAAGGACTGAGACATCGTTGTCTTGTGTTGTTACTGCTCCTACTGGATTGGCAGCACATAACATTAAAGGGATTACTTTGCATCGTCTACTGATGCTGCCGGTGGAGCATGACAACAAATTACAATACCACAAGTTATCTGGAGATGCTTCTTGTGAAGTTTCAAGAGTCTTGAGGAAAATGAAACTTCTTATCATTGACAAAGTAAGCATGGTTTCCAATGTCATGCTTGCCTTTGTGCATTTGAGAATGCAAGAAGTTCTTAAAACTGAATATGATGTGTTATTTGGTGGCAAACACATCATTGTTTTTGGAGATCTTCTGCAGCTGACACCAGTGAAAGGACAACCTGTGTTCAAAATACTCACGCATGAAGATACCAGGAAGTGCCTAGGGAGCATTGGCAACGTTAATATATGGTTAAATTTCAATTATGCTGAACTGCATGAAAATATGCGTCAGGCGAAGGATGAAGATTACAAGAATATTCTACAAGATATTAGAATTGGAAAAGTGACCGAGCATGGGAAAGAAGCTTTAAATGCACGATTACTGTCAAATTTATATCCCGAACAAGACATTGTGCCTGAGAATATTTTTCAGAAAATTACTGAGAAGAAATCCGGAATATGTTTGATGCCAACTCTTGCAGAATGTGCCATCTTCAACAACAAAATGTTGAATTTAGAAAAGCAAGAGATTGTGAAACTTGAAGCTATTGACAAAATAGAGCATATGGGATCAACAATTATTTTGTCTGAGAATTTGAAATCAAAATTGGATTTATTAGAGAAGACTATATCTAAAACAGCGGGTTTTGAAAAGACTTTGAATGTGTGTTTAAATTGCCGAATCGTTTTGAGAAGGAATTTACATGTTGAAAGAGGTCTGGTAAATGGATCAATGGGTAATGTTGTTGATTTTGAGAAATACAGAAGTAGAGATGGAATTGAATTTTTAAAAATTAAAATTGATGGCATTGAGGAAGTACTCAACCTGAAGTAAAATTCAAGGCTTGGAGCTGGTCAGTAGCTTTTATTATTTTGCTTAATGTTATCAAAGGAAAGTAGGTTCAAAAATAAACAGTATTACATGCTAGGTACAAAAATGTGGGAAGGAAAGGTCTATCATTATATCAGGCATGTCACAAGCATACAACATCCAATCATTCAGGGACAGTGAGAAACATGAAAGCTCATATATTACAGTGAACAGTATTTACAGTGAACAGACAAACACAAAAATGATGGAACAGGCCACAGTCTGCAAAAATTCTGAAAAGTTTGGTTATAAAATTATTTACATAAACTGTACATTCCTAACGCAAGTTTAAATAATCACAATTTTTGATACAGTCAACCAGAAGGATGAACAAGGTAATGTACAACTGAGGGTGAAAAGCGGCAAAACAATTCAGGTAAACTTGTCACCCAGGCGGACTTAAAGGTGGTAAGGGGCCTACGCGTTTCGAATCCTACAGTTGTACGAGGATTCTCATCAGGGCCTTTGATTCAAGACACGGTGTTAGAACATCCGAATATAATTTTTTCACAGCATTATGGCTGAGGAGGATTTTTGTACCTGCTACCGTGTTCACAGATGATGCTTTACCGGGGGCGAGATCACTTGGAAAGGCAAAAGGGGTCCCTATTATTCTAAAATCTATATTTTTATTTATAGTCGCTGTTGCTGTACTTTAAGTCGCTGTCGCTCTATTTAAAACACTGTCGCCATAGGAGTAGAAGTGGAGTTCAGTCTGAGGCCAGAAGCGCTGAAGCCCCAGTTCAGCAATTTGAATTGGCCAACACAAAAGTTTAATGGACCATGTTAAAATGCGGCGGGCGTGGTCCGCTAACCGCGGTTACATGCGTTCACAAAATTCCACGATCCGTCAACGCTGCAATGCACGCTGCGGAGAAGTGATTAATTCTTTCGAAGGTTCGAGCTGGGGACCTTGGCGACAGCGAACGCGAACAAAGCAGTTTCACTCAGGCGGGGGCCAAACTTTTGTGTTGGCCAATTCAAATTGCTGAACTGGGGCTTCAGCGCTTCTGGCCTCAGACTGAACTCCACTTCTACTCCTATGGCGACAGTGTTTTAAATAGAGCGACAGCGACTTAAAGTACAGCGACAGCGACTATAAATAAAAATATAGATTTTAGAATAATAGGGACCCCTTTTGCCTTTCCAAGTGATCTCGCCCCCGGTAAAGCATCATCTGTGAACACGGTAGCAGGTACAAAAAGCCTCCTCAGCCATAATGCTGTGAAAAAATTATATTCGGATGTTCTAACACCGTGTCTTGAATCAAAGGCCCTGATGAGAATCCTCGTACAACTGTAGGATTCGAAACGCGTAGGCCCCTTACCACCTTTAAGTCTGCCTGGGTGACAAGTTTACCTGAATTGTTTTGCCGCTTTTCACCCTCAGTTGTACATTACCTTGTTCATCCTTCTGGTTGACTGTATCAAAAATTGTGATTATTTAAACTTGCGTTAGGAATGTACAGTTTATGTAAATAATTTTATAACCAAACTTTTCAGAATTTTTGCAGACTGTGGCCTGTTCCATCATTTTTGTGTTTGTCTGTTCACTGTAAATACTGTTCACTGTAATATATGAGCTTTCATGTTTCTCACTGTCCCTGAATGATTGGATGTTGTATGCTTGTGACATGCCTGATATAATGATAGACCTTTCCTTCCCACATTTTTGTACCTAGCATGTAATACTGTTTATTTTTGAACCTACTTTCCTTTGATAACATTAAGCAAAATAATAAAAGCTACTGACCAGCTCCAAGCCTTGAATTTTACTTCAGGTTGAGTGCCTTAAATTGCTAAATGGTTATTTGTATCAGTACTGGCACCCCCTTCTTGTTGCTATAGATACTGGCTCAGCCATACTGATTAGAGCCACCCCTTTGTAGTTTTCTGGGATTGAGGAAGTACAGCTAATTGGTCGTTGTTCTGCTAGGTTTTTGCTTGTTAAAGATTTATATGTTCGCCGTAAACAGTTTCCTGTTTGCTTGGCATATGCGGTGACAATCCATAAATCGCAAGGTTTAAGTGTAGATACTGCATTGGTCAATATTGGCAGTTCTGTGTTCAAGGAGGGTATGGCATATGTGGCATTGTCACGAGTTAGAACTTTATCGGGATTGTACCTGATTGACTGTGATGTCACAAACATTTGTGCGGATCTAGATTGTGTAAGGGAATACAATAGGTTAAGAAAAGAGTATGCGCCACATTTGCCTCAATATCCTTTGATTGAGAAACGTGTGGTAGGCCGGAAACGAAGAAATATCAGTAATAGTAGGGAGGTTGTAGCAAAAAGCCCAAAAGTCGATGAACCGAAAATTGTATGCAGAAAGAAAGTGGATTCTGTTGAAGATGTTGTCGGTTTTCAATTTGAAAACAGTTCTGGTGTCAACAGCTATGCAAATGTAGTGGTTAATGTTCTCTTTTCACTAGAGACTTTAAAAGAACAGATTGTGTTCAATTCGGAACAAAGTTTATGCTGCTTGTTGAATTCTGTGTTAGAGAAATGTAGCACTGATCGAACAAAAGTAGAAAGTGTGTCTGAAGTTCGTTATCTGTTAGATGAATGTTCAGGTCAAACAGACTTCTATGAAAATATTCAGCAGGATTGTCAGGAGTTTTTAATGTATATGCTTGATGTATTGCAAGATGAGGGTGTAGATGTAGATCACCTGTTTGGGCTTTCTTATCAATGGCAGCATGACTGCGAGAACTGTATGGTATCAAGTACTACTAGTGTAGACTCAGAAAGATTTATATATTTAACTTTGCCAGACAGTAAATCAGTCTCCTTTAATAAGCTAGTAAATGCAGCGGATCACAACATGGAGTGTAGCCAATGTAAATCTGAAATGATGTCAACATTATTTATACGAAGATATGGCCAGTATGTCATTTTAATGATCCAACGATGTAGGCCTCATGGATCAAAATTGTCAACTTTAAAAAAAAAATGTGTTGCTTCTCAGCTGTCAATATCAGGAAGGACTTTTGTAACTGTAGCGATTATCTATCTGCAACGATTCTGTTGTAACTTTCAAAAAAAAATTGCCGTTTGACCTTAAAAATTCTTACCTGGTGTTTTTAAAACCAAAATTGTAAGGAAAGAATCTTGGGATTTCCTCTGAGGAATTGCAAAACGTTCATGAAGTAGAGGGAATGTAAGTCTGCAATGCTGTCTAGATTATTGGTCCAAAACTTTTAATTATAATGTCAATTTAAAAATCCAACTATATAAACCTGATGCAAGTAAGTCTGCTTCATAGTAAGCAGTATCAGTGTCATAGGAAAAGGAGAACATGAGTGAGAAAGAAGGGTAAAATATTAGTAGTCCAGGATTGTGAAAATAATCTTAAATGTTTTCTTTTTGAAAGTTGCGAAAATAGAAAATGACGGGATTTGATTGGAAGAATTACAAGAGTTGTGAATCGCTGCAACATGATTTGGCCAAGTGGAAACATGTGGTAGAATGTGAGAAGTGTTTTATTGTATGTAACATATTTTTCAAAATGATGGAGGTTTTCTTTCAGAAAGTGGCGGGCTGAAAATATTTATAGCACAACAGAGTGGACGCTGTTCATAGGACATCCTTCGACGTTATGGAAAGTAAGTTAATTTTAAGGAGTTTTGAATTCAGATTTCTTAGGTTGTATGGGTTTTTTAAACACAATCATTTTGATTGTGTTTTTTTTCCCCGCTGTTACATGATGAATACCTTCAAGTCACTGATTTAAGTGAAATTTGATACATTCTGAGAACAGCAAAAATAAACCATTTAACATGTATAATTAATGTTCTGCTTTTTGTACTTATGATATACATTTAGAAATGTGAGGTAGATATGGAGAAACTGAGTCTTCTGTAAGTGTCAAAGTTAATGCTTACAATGCAGTACTTCTGGGTACTGTTTTTTTTTTAAAAACTGAATAGGCCTCACCTCAAAGAAACCTCTTGAAAGGACACATCTTATTTGCATCCTGAAACAATCATTTACTATGTTAGACACAATTTTATGATGGCTTTACATCTCTTTTGCGCTGCTATTGCATCACTATTGTGAGACATCAGCAGTGCAAAAGAAGCACCATGTTCCAAAATAGGCCTCACTTCATCAGCATGAAGATACTGTTTGTTTAAAATATATATCTTTAGGATTGTGTAGGGGACGTAGAGAAGCAGAGGCTTCTGTAAATGTCAAAGTTGTTGAAAAACTGTTTGTTTTTTAACCTTTTCCCTTCTCTTTTCTAATTTTTAAATACATGTTTTAATATTTTTGGAAATGTTTGTTCTCTCTTTTACAGATTGAAAGTATGAAAAAATATTTTTAAAAGTTAACAAGAATTATAAGGTAAATGTTTTCTACTCTTTTTACCCGCAATGCACTGCTGATGATGTCACTGACCATGTCATGAATGATGTAATAAGAGGACATGACTTACTTCATTGGTAGGCCTTCACATGTATTATCTCCTCTGTATTCTTCAACAAGCGTAAAAAAGCGTAACCCTGAGTAGGTCTCAACTTAAACAAACCTCAGGAGAGACCACACCTTATCGTCATCCTGAATTAATTATTTAAAATGTTAGGGACAGATTTATGATATATGTATGCCTCTTTTGCGCCACTGTGCATCAGTTTTGTGACGCAGTGGCGGTGCAAAAGATATGTTATGAGGTGTCAAAATTACAAATTGATGCATCTAGGCAAATGTGTCATGCTGTTTTAAAACCGTGCCACATGAAACCGATGCAGCAGTGATGAAAAAGATGCACCATGTTGCAAGACAGGCCTCACTTCGGGTCATATGTATCAAGCTAATTAGAATGCTTTGGCGACATATTTCTGCTGATAAAAAATGCAAAACTTTTATTGCCTATGTTGATGATATGGCTCTATGTAATTTACATTTCTTTGCTGTTTCAATTAATCTTTTTCTGTTATTTTTTCTTTTCTGTTTTCTATTTTTTCTCTCTGTTATTCCACATGTTTTAATCTTATTTTGAACATTCACTCACATTCTCCAAGAAACTCTTCTTTGTTATTGTTCTACTCTCTTTTTTTTCTTTCACTTCCTTATCCATTTTGTTTTTCGCAAGTATACCCTCTTCCATCTTTTCTTCGGTAAATAGATCTATTAAACAGTATCTCTGGTTTACTCCCTATAGCTGTCTTTCTTTTAACATTACTCTCTGTTTACTTCCCTTATACTAACTCTTCTTTTTTTAAAAAAAAAAATTTTTGGTTCGCTTCTAGTTCGCGAACCGGGCAGCGAACGGGAAAGTGAACCAAAAGAAATAGAGCTTGCCAGAGTGCTAAACATTCTAGCAATTTTATTTGAAAGGGGAGGTAGTTCTGAAAAGAACTTTTTTTAATGTTTTTGTTGTTTTATTCATTTATTTTTTTTTTCTAAACATTTTTTGTTTTTTTTGTATTTTTTGAACAGTTTTATGTTTTTATTTGTTTTTGATGGAGGGGAAACAACAAAAAACAGGCATTGAAAAGGGCTCAACAGGAGCAAAAAAAAAATTACTGTCTGGGTTGGTTAGGGCAATTGTGATTTTCGTAAGCAATGTTCATTAACTTTATGCTCATGTTCCCACATGAAAGCAATGCCCCGCAATACAAGCAGGTTAGTTTCATGTGTTTAAAGTTCTTCTGAATGTTTGGCACGGTTTCCTGTGCCTCTCCTCCTGTCAAAGAGATATGCGAGGTTGACCTGGCCACAGGAGTTGTTGGGGGATTATCCTGCAGGTCACGCAACTCTGCACGGCTGTAGTTGAGTGGATGCCACCTGGTCATATGGCGATGCATGGTATAGTTTCCCATGCTATACTTTTTTTCAGTGCCTCTTGATAATCTGTGTTTGCAAATGAGGCAGGTGGCATACTTTGCATTCACTTTCTTCTCCCCTCGAGGGATTGAAAAAAACTGCCAGATGTTTTCCGACGGGAAACACGGGGCAACTCCTGTAAGAACTGTGGTTCTTCTGTCTCCTCTTCCTCCATTTCATCCTCTTCCTCCTCTGTGTTGGTGATGAACTGAGATGGTGGTCCTCTCTTCCCATGAGGAGGTGTAGGTGGTGGTGGGGGTGCACCAGCTGAAGCAAGTACAGAAGCCATTGCTCAACTATAGGAAAATGGTCTTTCTCTCACCAAGATGAAAGTCAGAGTGAGGAAAGAAGGAGGGGTTTTCATCATTTGGGAAAAGCAAAAGTTCTAAACCAATGAAAAGTGTTATTTTGAGGTCATATGACCTAGTCTTACATCATTTGGAAACCAAAATTGAAATAAACCAATGAAAAGTTTTAGAAACAAGTCACATGACTTGTTCCGCTCACGTTACGTGGCGCGCCATAAGACGCATTACGCGACAAAGTGATACGTCGCGCTTCCGCGACGCGTCACAGTTGCGCAAACGAAATGTTTACCGGTTCGCGGACTAGGTCGCGGCATCAAGATGAGCTAACGGAAAGCTTCCCGGTTCGCGAACCGAAAGCGAAGAAAAAAAATATTTAAAAAAAATTTATTAATAAACATCTAAAATATATTTTTGGATTTAAAGAAGAATACATTTTACAGCTACAGATGTTAGCTTTTAAAAAACCAATGAAATTCACTGAAAAAAACATAGGTTATAGACCATATATAGTTAGGAATTAGCATTTACCAAACCTTGAAAATTCACTGAAAAAACCATAGGTTATAGACCATATATAGTTAGGAATAAGCATTTACAAAACCTTATTTTACTTGCATAAAACCATTGAAATTCCATATATAGTTAGTTGCACTAACTATATATCGCGCACCCGCAATCCACTACTGATGATGTCAATTATTACATCATTCATGACATGGTCAGTGACATCACTGATGACATCACTGATGACATCTCAAATGACATCACTGATGACATCACTGATGACAACATCCAGTGACTGTATGTTTCTGTAAAGTTAAAATATGTCTTACATATTGAAGAATGAATGGATGTATAAGTGTCTGGATGAAGGATTTAGTAGGTGCATGACTGACTGTATGAGTGAGTGATTACATGTGTCTCACTGAGTGCATGTGTTAGTGACTAAACTGTCTTAATTTGTGCATCATTATGTCTGTTGTTCTGTAAACTGTTGCATGTGTTGATAAGTAGCTATATGAGTAACTATATGGGTTATTGATTGGTTGCCCAAGTATTTGTATGGGAGACTGAGTGTGTGTGTTGGTGGCTGGGAGGTGTATGACTCTGTGCATAGATGTGTGAGCAGTTGATTCACTAGATGTATGGTTTCAAAAGTGCATGTGGAAACAGCTGTATGGGCGGTTGACTGTGTGCATGAGTGTATTGGTGAGTGAATGGATATCTCAGTGCTACATGTCAAAGTAAGTACATATGTAAAACACAGTACATGTGAGAGTTGACATATATAAATACCTGTGCAGAAGAGCCAGTGAATGTGTGAGTGGCTGTATGGATCATTGTGAACTTGTATCAGGGATTGTATAAGAGAGTAAATATGTGTTAGTATATGTTTGAATAAGTAAAGTTTGTATAACTGTATAGTTGAGGAAATGGAGGTGTGATTGATTCTTTGCATCACTGACTAGGTGTGTGAGTAACTCCATGGATGAGTGACAGTCTGTGAGTGTCTGTTTACACTGATTGTATCTAAGGTTATATTAGAGTCTGAAGAGGTTCATCGTATTATCACATGAATGATATCATCAGTGATGTGATCAGTAATGTCAAATGAGATGTCATCAGTGATGTCATCAGTGATGTCATTTGAGATGTCATCAGTGATGTCATTTGAGATGTCATCAGTGATGTGATCAGTGATGTCACTGACCATGTCATGAATGATGTAATAATTGACATCATCAGCAGTGGATTGCGGGTGCGCGATATATAGTTAGTGCAACTAACTATATATGGAATTTCAATTGTTTTATGCGAGTAAAATAAGGTTTTGTAAATGCTTATTCCTAACTATATATGGTCTATAACCTATGGTTTTTTCAGTGAATTTTCAAGGTTTTGTAAATGCTAATTCCTAACTATATATGGTCTACAACCTATGGTTTTTTCAGTGAATATATATATATATATATATATATATATATATATATATATATATATATATATATATATATATATATATATATATATATATATATATATATATATATATATATCCTACTGGCGGTCGCCAGTAGGTAGTTATAGTTAGGATTTTTTTCAATGTTAAATCTCAAAATTCTATTTGGAATACCTTTGGAGCCGGTTGACGAATCTGCCTGAAAATTTCCTGAAAATGGCCTCGTTGAGCTCCGGTCCTTCCCAGAAAGTTTGGGGGGGATTCGTCGAGCGGGGGCCGAGATAAAAGGGGGGTCCCAAAACGCGTTTTCTCCATGTTAATTTCCGTAGGGCGGTCGATTTCACTTTTAGCCCGAACGGATGAATGGATTTCCACCAAACTTGGCAAAATTGTAGGGACTGGTAGCCCGATGTGCCTTTGCTATGTCTCAAGATATGTGCTCCAGTAGAATTTGAGTAATTTAAGTTTAAAAAAATATATATATCTGTAAGCGCGCCCCGGTGCGCGCACCGGCGAGCGCTCCGGTCGCGCCACGTGAGGTGCGCACGGAAAGCTGATTGGCTGTCGGGTGTCTGAAAACATTCGAAACAGACCGGAGCGGCCGACATCTTGTGTCTCGGTAAAATCGAGATACAAGAGGTGTCAAAAACAAAGGGGGGTATTGACCATAAGAGGGCAGGGTAGACCCCCCCTGACCCCCTAGGTTTAATGTTAGGGCCATAAAAGGGCCCCGCGGGGTCAAAAAAAATATATATTTTTTTGATTATCGCGGGGGCGCGCCTGGTACGCGCACCGGGGAGCGCACCGGGGAGCGCACCGGGGAGCGCACCAGGGAGAAATGAGAATGGCAGAGTTTTAAAATTTAAGTCATTTTATATAAATGGGAGGTAGTTCTGAAAAGAACTGTTTTTTTATTCTTTTTGTTGTTTTATATTTTTTTTCGGAGTTTTTAAACTTTTTTTGCTTTTTTTGGTTTTTCTGAACATTTTTTGTTTTTTTGTATTTTTTAAGGAGAGAAACAAAAACCAAGCATTTCAAAAGGGCTCAACAGGAGAAAAAAAAAGGGCAACAAATTAATATTTCCTTTGGCACTTGTGGTGATGCATTGCTCACCATAGCAAATCGTTTGACCACAAAATTTACAAACCATTTTAAAATTTGAAAAGTTGGTTTGTATGATGGAGCATGTCTCCCTAACTTCCGGTCCTGATGGGGTGGGAACAGTAGTTTTGGAGGTGCTGGCAGAAGATTGTACAGGGTTTTTGGCCAGTTCCCTGACCTCTGCCCTAGAATAGTTGTTGGGATGTTTTCTAACCATATGCCTAATCATTGTGTGGTTGCCGAAGGAGTACTTCTTGTTGGGATTCCCCCTTGACATCTCCTGATGACAGATAAGGCAGGTTGCTTTAGGTGCATTCACTTTTTTTTTGTCACTCGGGATAGAAAAAAATTGCCAAATGATGTGCTCTTTTGGTTTGTATGTTATGTTGTCCTCTGGGACGAATCTACTGTCCTCTTCGTCCTCATCCTCCTCCTGTTCTGGATCTCCACCACTGTGAAGTTGAGGAGGTCCTTGTCGTGGTGGTGGTGGTGGTGGTGGTGGTCCAGAAGATCCAGCAGCTGCAGCTAATGTAGCCATTTTCTATAGATAAAAGTAAAGGTCTTCCTCTCTCAAAGCAAAAAGGTAGAATAAGGAAAAAAGGTGGGGGCTTTCCTCATTTGGAAAAAAAAAATATCCTGAACCAATGAGAAGTGTTAATTTTAGGTCACATGACTAGGGGTTTTATCATTATGAAACCAAAACTATTATGAACCAATCAAAAGTGTTATTTTTAGGGCACATGACCCGACGCGCTTACGCTACGCGCCCCGGGTCGCGTAGCGTAAGCGCGTCGGTGCGCTTACGTCGTGCGTTTCACGCATACGCGGCTACGCGATACGTCACGATCATGTTTTCGTTCGCGATATTGGAGCTTACGGGACGCTCCCCGGTGCACGCCCCGGGGCGCTTCATATAATTGCGCTTTCCGGGGCGCTCCCCGGGGCACGCTCCGGGAGCGCTCCCCCCCCCCCCAAAAAAAAAAAAAAAAAATGAATAAATAAAAAAAAAAGGGAAAAATTGTATGGACTGGAAGCCCTATTTTTAAGTTGTTTTTACGAAAATTAACTTTGAAAAAATATATATTGGGATACATTGGGCTATATATATGTTAGTGCCCAAACGTAGCCCAATGTAGCCAAATATAGCCCAATGTAGCCAAAAGATGGCCACCAGAGACAAAAAAAAAATTGCCCAAATATCAGCCAGATGTAGCAGAACTGTAGCCCAATGACAGAATGTACCAGCATTAAAAAAACCTATGAAATTCACTGAAAAAACCATAGGTTTCACACCAGTTATAGTTAGGAATTAGCATTTAAAAAACCTATTAAATTCACTGAAAAAAACAGAGGTTTCACACCAGTTATAGTTAGCTGGAAATTTTACTGACATAAAACCAATGAAATTCCCACGTTATAGTTATTCGGACTCACTATAACTTGTGCGTGCAATGCACTGCTGATGACACCATCCTTGTGACACAGTGACAGATCTCCTCTCACTGTAAAGTAACCTTTGAAACACATATTCAAAAATAGAAACTAACATTTTCAAAAAAGTGCATATACCCATACCAGTTACAACAACCAATTCAGTAATGCCATGTCATGAGTGATGTAATATGTGATGTCATCAGCAGTGCATTGCACGCGCAAGTTATAGTGAGTCCGAATAACTATAACGTGGGAATTTCATTGGTTTTATGTCAGTAAAATTTCCAGCTAACTATAACTGGTGTGAAACCTCTGTTTTTTTCAGTGAATTTAATAGGTTTTTTAAATGCTAATTCCTAACTATAACTGGTGTGAAACCTATGGTTTTTTCAGTGAATATATATATATATATATATATATATATATTCAATGAAAAAACCATAGGTTATAGTCCATATATAGTTAGGAATTAGCATTTACAAAACCTTATTTTACTCGCATAAAACCATTGAAATTCCATATATAGTTAGATGCGCTAACTATATATCGCGCACCCGCAATCCACTGCTGATGATGTCACATATTACATCATTCATGACATGGTTAGTGACATCACTGATGACATCACTGATGACATCTCACATGACATCATTCATGACATGGTCAGTGACATCACTGATGACATCACTGATGATATTTCAAATGAAATCACTTGTAAAATCACTGATAACATCTCATTTGTCATTACTGATCACATCACTGATGATATCATTCATGTGATAATACCATGAACCTCTTCAGACTCTAATATAACCTTAGATACAATCAGTGTAAACAGACAGTCACAGACTGTCACTCATCCATGGAGTTACTCACACACCTAGTCAGTTATGCCAAAAATCAATCACACCTCCATTTTCTCAACTATACAGTTATACACACCTTACTTATTCAAACATATACTAACACATATTTACTTTACTCTCTTATACAATCCCTGATACAAGTTTTCAATGATCCATGCAGCCACTCACACATTCACTGGCTCTTATGCACAGTTATTTATAGATGTCAACTCTCACATGTACTGTGTTTTACATATGTACTTACTTTGACATGTAGCACTGAGATATCCATTCACTCACTAATACACTCATGCACAGTCAACCGCCCATACAGCTGTTTTCACATGCACTTTTGAACCCATACATATAGTGAATCAACTACTCACACATCTATGTACAAAGTCACACACCTCCCAGCCACCCATACACACACACTCAGTTTCCCATACAAATACTTGGACAACCAATGAATAACCCATACATTACTCATATAGCTACTGATCAACATATGCAGCAGTTTGTAGAACAACAGATATAATGATGCACAAATTAAAACAGTTTAGTCACTAACCCATGCACTCAGTGAGACACATTTAATCACTCACTCATACAGTCAGTCATGCACCTACTAAATCCTTCATTCAAACACTTATACATCCACTCATTCTTCAATATGTAAGACATATTTTAACTTTACAGAAACATACAGTCACTGGATGTTGTCATCAGTGATGTCATCAGTGATGTCACTAACCATGTCATGAATGATGTAATATGTGACATCATCAGCAGTGGATTGCGGGTGCGCGATATATAGTTAGCGCATCTAACTATATATGGAATTTCAATGGTTTTATGCGAGTAAAATAAGGTTTTGTAAATGCTAATTCCTAACTATATATGGACTATAACCTATGGTTTTTTCATTGAATTTCAATGGTTTTTTGAAAGCTAATATTTCTATCTGTAAAATGTATTCTTCTTTAAATTATAAAATATATTGTACATGTTTTTTATACATTTAAAAAAAAAAAAAATGTGTTCCGCTCCTAGTCCGCGAACTGGTCAGCTTCCCGTTAGCTGAATTCAAAGCCGCGACTTGGTGCGCGAGCCGGTAATCGTTCCTTAAGCGTAACTGTTACGTTATCATGACGTTTTGCGTTGTCGCGTAATACGTTATCCGACGCGCCAAGTTAGCGGACTCGGAAGCGGATTGGATAGCGGCGCAAAGCGCGAAACGTAAAGACAGCAGGTCATGTGACTCGATAATAACACTTTTCATTAGTTCATTTCACTTTTGGTTTCCTAATGATGTAATACTAGGTCATGTGATCTAAAATTAACACTTTTCATTGGTTTAGAACTTTGGCTTTTCCCAAATGATGAAAACCCCTCCTTCTTTCCTCACTCTGACTTTCATCTTGGTGAGAGAAAGACCTTTGTACAATCCAGAGAAATGGCTTCTGTTGTTGCTTCTGGTAGTGTTCCCCCACCACCACCTCCACCTCCTCATGGAAAGAAAGGACCACCAAGTCAACCAATCTTTCAAGAAGAAGAAGAGCAGGAAGAGGAGGAAGAGCCTGAATATTTGCCTGAGGAGCCCAGGAGGTACAACAGGAAGGAAAATTACATTTGGCAATTTTTTTAATTTCCACCAGGGCAAAAGAAAGTGAATGCCAGGTATGTCTTTTGCCGAATCTGTGATGATCGTCTTTCTAGAGGCACGGACAAAAAATATAGTTATGGGAATTTCACTATGCACAGACACATGAGCAGGTGGCACCCAAATAACTATAGTGCAGCTCAGCTTCGAGACGAACAACAGAATTCACCAGCAATAGCCAGAAGATCGATTGTGCCAGAAGTTACGGGACCTGAAGCAAGGGAGCTGATCCCAAATATTCAAATGGACATGGGGGAAGTGAAACAAGTTTGTGTGAGGTGCAATCAAATATTATGCTACCGCGAAAGTAGCATAACTCTTATAATTAGAGCCATCCAAAATCATGTATGTCCAAAACGCCCCCAAAAATAAATTCTTCTTTTTTTTGTTGCTCCTGTTGAGCCCTCTTCGATGAATCATTTTTGTTTCCCCCCTCCCCCCCCCCAAAAAAAAAAAAAACAAAATGTTCAGAAAAAAACAAAAAAATATAAAAAATGTTCAGAAAACTAATAAAAAAAATTTAAAACAACAAAAAGAAAAAAAAAGTTCTTTTCAGAACTACCTCCCCATTATTAAAAAAAAATGGTAGAATTCTTTGAACTCTGCCAAGCTCTATTTCTATTAGTTCGCTCCCAGTTCGCACACCGGTACGCGAACTTTGAGCGCACCCAAAAAATGTTTTTAAAAAAAAGGAACAGTAAGTATAAGGAAAGAAAACAGACAGCTATGTTATAAAAAAGACAGCTATAGGGAGTAAAGAAAAGATACTGTGACCCGCAATTCACTTCTGATCATGTCATATATTACATTATTTTTGACATGGTCAGTGACATCATCAGCAGTGGATTGCGAGTAACAGTTTTTTTTGTTTACGTCCTATAGCTGTCTTTTTTGTAACATAACTATCTGTTTCCTATCCTTAAACTTACTATTCCTTTTTTTAACGAGATAACAGATATGCCCACTTATTACATCATTCATAACATAGTCAGTGACATCATCAGCAGTGGAATACAGGTTAAAAAAGTAGAAAACATTTACCTTATAATTCTTGTTAATTTTTAAAGAAAATTTTTCTTACATTCAATCTGTAAAAGAGAGAACAAACATTTCCAAAAATATTAAAACATGTATTTAAAAATTAGAAAAAAGAAGGGAAAAGGTTCAAGAAAAAAACACTTTATAAACAACTTTGACACTTATAGAAACCTCTACTTCTCTACGACCCCTACACAATCCTAAATATATTTATTTTCAACAAACAGTATCTTCATGCTGATGAAATGAGGCCTATTTTGAAATATGATGCTTCTTTTGCATTGCTTATGTCTCACAATAGTGATGCCATAACAGCGCAAAAGAGATGTAAAACCATCATAAAATTGTGTCTAACATTTAAAATGATTGTTTTAGGATGCAAATAAGATGTGTGCTTTCAAGAGCTTTCTTTGAGGCGAGGCCTCTTTTCTTTTTTTAAAAAAAAACAGTACCCAGAAGTACAGCACTGTAAGCATTAAAATTGATATTTACAGAACTCAGCTTACCCATATGTACCTCACATTTCTAAATGTATATCATAAGGGCAAAAAGCATAACATTAATTATACATGTTAAATGGTTTATTTTTGCTGTTCTCAGAATGTATCAAATTTCACTTAAATCAGTGACTTGAAGGTATTCATCATGTAACAGCGGGGAAAAAAAAACACAATCAAAATGACTGTGTTTAAAAAACCCATACAACCTAAGAAATCTGATTTCAAAACTCCTTAAAATTAACTCACTTTCAATAACGTTGAAGGATCTCCTATAAACAGCATCCACTCTGTTGTGCTATAAATATTTTCAGCCCGCCACTTTCTGAAAGAAAACCTCCATCGATACGTAAAATATGTTACATAGAAAAAAAACTTCTCTCATTATATCACATGTTTCCACTAGGCCAAATCATGTTGCCGCGATTCGCAAGTCTTGTAATTCTTCCAATCAAATCCCGACATTTTCTATTTTCGCAACTTTCAAAAATAAAATATTTGAGATTATTTTCACAATCCTGGACTACTAATATCTTACTCTTCTTTGTCACTCATGTTCTCCTTTTCCTATGACACTGATACTGCTTACTATGAAGCAGACTTACTTGCATCAGGTTTATATAGTTGGATTTTTAATCTAGACAGCATTGCAGACTTACATTCCCTCTACTTAAAATTTTGGTTTTAAAAACACCAGGTAAGAATTTTTAAGGTCAAACGGCAATTTTTTTTTGAAAGTTACAACGGAATCATTACAGAATGACCAGCCGTTTCCAGACTTTAAGTAAGCTGTATAATGTCCTGATGTTGTTGATGGACCATCGTGATAGATAATTGCTACAGTTACAAAAGTCCTCCCTGATATTGACAGCTGAGAAGCCACAAAATATTTTATTAAAGTTGACAATTTTGATCCATCAGGCCTACAACGTTGGATCATTAAAATGACATACTGGCCATATCTACGTATAAATAATGTTGACATCATTTCAGATTTACATTGGCTACACTCCATGTTGTGATCCGCTGCATTTACTAGCTTATTAAAGGACACTGATTTACTGTCTGGCAAAGTTAAATATATAAATCTTTCTGAGTCTACACTAGTAGTACTTGATACCATACAGTTCTCGCAGTCATGCTGCCATTGATAAGAAAGCCCAAACAGGTGATCTACATCTACACCCTCATCTTCCAATACATCAAGCATATACATTAAAAACTCCTGACAATCTTGCTGATTATTTTCAGAGAAGTCTGTTTGACCTGAACATTCATCTAACAGATAACGAACTTCAGACACACTTTCTACTTTTGTTCGATCAGTGCTACATTTCTCTAACACAGAATTCAACAAGCAGCATAAACTTTGTTCCGAATTGAACACAATCTGTTCTTTTAAACTCTCTAGTGAAAAGAGAACATTAACCACAACATTTGCATAGCAGTTGACACCAGAACTGTTTTCAAATTGAAAACCGACAACATCTTCAACAGAATCCACTTTCTTTCTGCTAACAACTTTTGGTTCATTGACTTTTAGTCTTTTTGCAACAACCTCCCTACTATTACTGATATTTCTACGTTTCTGGCCTACCACACGTTTCTCAAACAAAGGATATTGAGGCAAATGTGGCGCATATTCTCTTCTTAACCTATTGTATTCCTTAACACAATCTAGATCCGCACAAATGTTTGTGACATCACAGTCAATCAAGTACAATCCCGATAAAGTTCTAACTCGTGACAATGCCACATATGCCATACCCTCCTTGAACACAGAACTGCCAATATTCACCAATGCACAGTCTACACTTAAACCTTGCGATTTATGGATTGTCACCGCATATGCCAAGCAAACAGGAAACTGTTTACGGCGAACATATAAGTCTTTAACAAGCAAAAACCTAGCAGAACAACAACCAATTTGCTGTACTTCCTCAATGCCATCAAATTTAATTCTTAAAAATTCTATTCCATCTCTATTTTTGTATTTCTCAAAATCAACAACATTACCCATTGATCCATTTACCAGACCTCTTTCTACATGTAAATTCCTTCTCAAAATGATTCGGCAATTTAAACACACATTCAAAGTCTTTTCAAAACCCGCTGTTTTAGATATAGTCTTCTCTAATGAATCCAATTTTGATTTCAAATTGTCTGACAAAATAATTGTTGATCCCATATGCTCTAATTTGTCGATAGCTTCAAGTTTCACAATCTCTTGCTTTTCTAAATTCAACATTTTGTTGTTGAAGATGGCACATTCTGCAAGAGTTGGCATGAGACATATCCCGGATTTCTTCTCAGTAATTTTCTGAAAAATATTCTCAGGCACAATCTCTTGTTTGGGATATAAATTTGACAGTAATCGTGCATTTAAAGCTTCTTTCCCATGCTCGGTCACTTTTCCAATTCTAATATCTTGTAGAATATTCTTGTAATCTTCATCCTTTGCCTGACGCATATTTTGATGCAGTTCTGCATAATTGAAGTTTAACCATATATTGACGTTGCCAATGCTCCCTAGGCACTTCCTGGTATCTTCATGCGTGAGTATTTTGAACACAGGTTGACCTTTTACTGGTGTCAGCTGCAGAAGATCTCCGAAAACAATGATGTGCTTGCCACCAAATAACACATCATATTCAGTTTTAAGTACTTCTTGCATTCTTAAATGCACAAAGGCAAGCATGACATTGGAAACCATGCTTACTTCGTCAATGATAAGTAGTTTCATTTTCCTCAAGACTCTTGAAACTTCACAGCAAGCATCTCCAGATAACTTGTTGTATTGTAATTTGTTGTCATGCTCCACCGGCAGCATCAGTAGACGATGCAAAGTAATACCTTTAATGTTATGTGCTGCCAGTCCAGTAGGAGCGGTGACAACACAAGACAGCGATGACTCAGTCTTTTCCTGCAAATAACAAGAAATTGCTTTAATGAGGAAACTCTTTCCAGTTCCCGCTTCTCCACTCACGTACAGTCGGACAGGCTTCAACGACGTACATGAGCACTCTTTCTTCTCATGACTTAATCCGTGCTCAATTTCCTTGGTAACTTCATTATATATTTTCCTCTGCTCAACGTTGAGTTGTTTTTCCAAGTCTTCTAAGTTAACTGAATCCTCCTGAGCATGTGCCATGGCTCTTTCCACTTCATTCATAGCAGTGGCAGCTTCATTTTCGATAATAGGTCCTCCAAGTGGATCTTGACTCAATGAAACAGAACTCTGACTGTCCTGAGAACTGTCTCTGGCAATCTCGGCTGCAATCGTTGCTTCCTGCTCAATTTCCAAAGTTAGCATTTCTTGATATTTAGGAAAAGCAGGACATTCTATGGACTCCTTGGCTGCATTAAAAGAGTCTTCGTAACAGAGGAAATCTCCAAGCAGTTCCTCTTTTGCACGCCAAGGCTTGAAAAGTTGCAAAAGTGCTAAATAGAAAAACTCCTTTTTTTCTGGAGATTCACCACTCAATTTTCGATGGTTTACTAATTGGCATTTTCTTTGCTTGACCAGGCATCCCTCACTTCCAATTACAGCATACACTCCTTTCTCAATATCTTCTTTGATGTTCCTCTTGAATATATAATTTTGGAGAACCTCATATAGACAAACATTCTCAAGGTGACTGCTTCGATTTGGATAATATGTATCCAACATGTTGGTCTTCAAAATGTCGGTACTGTTTGGCTCCTTTTCCGCCAAATACTCCATTTCCCGGACAGGTTTTAGAACTCGATTTCGCGTTGCAGCAAGACCAAGACTCGCCCAAACGATACTCCTAGATTTGGCATAGAGACTTGCTGAAGACAATCGATCTGAACATTCGTAAGCTCCGATTTCTCGATGCGACAACATCTTCAGACTGAAACTGTACAACTTCTTGCTGAGGCTCTTTTCATGGGATATGTCCTCCCACATATCCTTCAGTTCTGTCTTTTCTTTTTTGGTGATGTAAGATGTCACATACCGAGCCACAGCCATGCAGTTGTCACCCACAAACTGTATATCCATGTTAGCATTCCACATGGACAAAATCACTGGGTTGTAGTCGTTGATGTACTTGGACTCTTCGTTCCTTTTCAAATTGTATGTATTTTTGGGTGATTTCCTCGTCACATTATGTCGTAGTGAAGACATCAAACTGTTCACTTTTCCTTTAGAAATCACCGGCCGTGGAAAGTTGAAACGACATTTGGTGTAGAACTTGTCCTTGTTTCTGAATTTACGACGACAGTACTTTCCACAACGATGGCTTTGGAAACGTAGAACTTGTTCTCTTAGGCTTTTCTTCTCCGTTGCATTTGGAACAGCACACGTAGAATACTGTTCTATGAAATTCATCCCAAGATGGCTTCCCGGGGGGATCGTGGTACTCTGCCATACGTGCGGGGGGACCGAGTGGTCGCCCCTTTCCATATGGCTGAGATACCCGCCACCCCCTCTCAACACAATCCCCAAGGATGGGAAACCGGAAACAGTTCTGAAGTTTTTGGAAAATGGGAGGGAGTGACCCTCCCGACCGTATTTATTAAAATATGAAACAAAATTAAAACATTAAATTAACAGTTTCATATTATGTACAATTTCATTACCACATTGCGATGTTTGGCTAACCTTAACATATTCTCTAATACAAAGGTTCTCCTAGCCGAACTAACATCCTACAAAACATTTACTTGAAATTTTTGAAATTGTACATCCTAACGTTTAAGGGCCAACGGCAAGGTCGTAACCGGTGTCAAGATCCCTAAACCAGAAATATCCCCCTCACTTGTGAGGGGCGACCGCACAGAGGCATACCTCAAGTGCAACTACCAATTTCCCTTGACTTGACGGGGGCCCCAATAAAACTCGACGCCACTTAAAGGTCGTACGAGGACTCGTGTGAGGTATCTAGAAGGTAGCGTAGACCCCCCCCCAAACCCCACACAACTTACCACATCTGCCGTCGCAGACGTCCTGGCCCCGGGAAATTCCCCAGGAGGGGGCTGTAACCCCTCCTACCCAGGAAGGGGCCTTGACCGCCTTTCCTTTCCTTTCGGCGACCCATCCTTAGAAGGGACCGCCTCCCCGTTGAGGGGCCAATGGCCACCTCCCCCGAGCGCTCCCATCCGTAATGGGTGACGCCCACTCATAGGGATCTTCCAATTAGTGCTCACCGATCATGACCTTACCGCCCGACCAAGATAAATACGACAATGCTAACTAAATTACTAAATGACTAAATTATGAAAAGACAATAGCAACAACAACTTTATTAAAAGCATGCTTACTGATGAACACTTAAGCAGGATTACTTTATTTGCAAAACATGACACAAATTGACCATTCTTTATTGCATACTCAAAGTCATCACGATAATAACCACAACCTGTAAACGAAAATCAGAGTTATCCATCAAACTTTATTCAAAACCACTTGCTGTCCTCAGGGGCTGGTGGGTGGGTCAAAATTGGCTCTTCGTTCCGTCTCGAGCTCACATGTAGCGAGGAGGTGCAGCTTCAGAGCACAGGAACAAGAGGATGCTTTCTTGGCTTGTTGCTCCTTTTATCCGTCTTCAGGGCGGGCGTAAACCCGCCCCTGCCTGCCCCAAGGGCGTGGCCGGCCGCGTCAGTGTCTAGGCCAACCCACTCTAGGGCAGGAAAAAGGCGCGCCCCGGCTACGCCGCTTCGGGCATACCAGCCGAGACTCGCCTCCCGCCCAAGATGGCTTCCCGGGGGGATCGTGGTACTCCGCCATACGTTCGGGGGGACCGAATGGTCGCCCCTTTCCATATGGCTGAGATACCCGCCACCCCCTCTCAACACAATCCCCAAGGATGGGAAACCGGAAACAGTTCTGAAGTTTTTGGAAAACGGGAGGGAGTGACCCTCCCGGCCGTATTTATTAAAATATGAAACAAAATTAAAACATTAAATTAACAGTTTCATATTATGTACAATTTCATTACCACATTGCGATGTTTGGCTAACCTTAACATATTCTCTAATACAAAGGTTCTCCTAGCCGAACTAACATCCTACAAAACATTTACTTGAAATTTTTGAAATTGTACATCCTAACGTTTAAGGGCCAACGGCAAGGTCGTAACCGGTGTCAAGATCCCTAAACCAGAAATATCCCCCTCACTTGTGAGGGGCGACCGCACAGAGGCATACCTCAAGTGCAACTACCAATTTCCCTTGACTTGACGGGGGCCCCAATAAAACTCGACGCCACTTAAAGGTCGTACGAGGACTCGTGTGAGGTATCTAGAAGGTAGCGTAGACCCCCCCCAAACCCCACACAACTTACCACATCTGCCGTCGCAGACGTCCTGGCCCCGGGAAATTCCCCAGGAGGGGGCTGTAACCCCTCCTACCCAGGAAGGGGCCTTGACCACCTTTCCTTTCCTTTCGGCGACCCATCCTTAGAAGGGACCGCCTCCCCGTTGAGGGGCCAATGGCCACCTCCCCCGAGCGCTCCCATCTGTAATGGGTGACGCCCACTCATAGGGATCTTCCAATTAGTGCTCACCGATCATGACCTTACCGCCACAGGCCGATAGTTGACCGGCTATCCGGACCCCCCACAACACTCCTACCTAAAGGTCATGTTTTAACGTCTTTAGCCAAGCCATGAAGTCTCCTATGAGTAACTCATTCCCCACCCGAGACAAATGAACACCATCCCCCAAATACATACTGTCATCATTAATACAACCATGCGAAATAGAATGCAGTGTATTGGAACGGAACAATCTACTCACTTTGTTATTAATTTTTCTTACAGAATGATTTAAAGCCGAAACAGAAAAAGCCCCCCGCCACACTTTTCGTGGGATCATATGGGACCATCAATTGTGCACCCTGGAACTCTCCTCGCTAACCAACTTACAGTGGAAAGCATCGCCTCAAGAAGAAGTCGTCTACCAGTGGTGACCAAATCATTGCCCCCAAGATGTACTATGACTACAGATGGCGGTGACCTCGTCCGCCCTAGCAAACCCTCGAAAAATGATTGAAACTGGTCAATACAGAGACCGCCCCTTCCGTAGAAGGACACACTGTACCCGTATTCCCCAGCCACGTGAATCATGTCACCTGCCTTGAATACGTCCGCGGCACGCCTCACGTATGAGTGGCCCACGACCCACACCTCCTTTTTCACAGCCGGTGATGTCTGACCGCTGGCTCGGTGTTGGGTCGACTGCATAGTCCGCCCCGCCTCGTAGGCTTGCGCAACTGAAAACCAAACAAAACAAGAAGCGTGAGTACATCATTACAGCTTCACAACATGTGCAACCGCACATACCTTTTATAACAGTTGGAGGACCAACGCCCCACACGTTTAACTTGTTCCACATTCAGACCCCTGGCTGTAGCCTCTGTAGCAGCCCCTATCCGAAAGGAATGGGTCCCAAACTCGCCCGGGTTCAAGCCCGCAGCGGTAATCGGCATCGCAAGCACCCGTTGAAACTGAAACCTTGTCAGTGGGGTGGCGTCAGCGTGTCTCAACAAGGTCCCCCCCCATGATGCCACCCTTCGTGCTAAATAATCCTCTAAACACCTCACCGGGCACATGGAGGACCCGGGAATCCTTCGTATGATTATGCAATCACCCATCCCACTTTGATCGGTCTTGGACCTGACAAACGAGACAGTCATTGTCTCCCCTCTGATCTGGACGTGCTCTTGGCACAGTCCTCCCGTAACATCCTGCTTGTTCCTCGCCACCAGTTCTCTTACCCGCATAGCCCCATGAAATGCCAGCGTAAAAGCGGCTCGGAATAACACTGTCTCAAACTGAGATGAACATGTTGCAGGGAGTCTGGATAATAACAGGGCCAACCTATCCAAACCTATCGGGCGCCTCTCATCTACTCTGCGACCCTCAAGGCGTTGCCACCCACGTAGCGCTTTTTGTACAACGAAAGACGCTGTCGGGTCCTGGATCCCATGAGCCCTAGCAACAAAGGAAATGGCAGCCCGATGCCTCTGGGCCGTAGCCACTGATTTCCCCGCCAGATGTAAAGACATTAGAAATTTCACTACCCATTCCTCCTGGCCCCAAAGCTCCCCTCTAACAGTCCCCAAAAAGGCCAAATAGGAACGGAACGCCCCTTCATATGCCTTCCTCGTCCTGGGCGCTAAACTCTCTCCCACGAGGTTACGAAGTTCGGGGCACCGAGAGACCAGAGAGCTTCGGGAAAGGGTGCCGGCTCCGGGTCCGCTGTGGGCAGAAAACCCCAGAAGGCCTGCATACGAAAACGAGAAAGGGCATCAGCCGCCTGGTTCATCACCCCCGGGACATGTCTTGCTTTAAATAGCACATTCAATTGCATACACAGTACTACGATTTCCTTGAGTAGTCTCAACATCCATTTGCATCGTGCTGCCTGGCTATTGATACACTCAACCACGGTCATATTATCAGACCAGAATACCACAGAGTGATCTCTGAACCCTTCGGGCCACGTTCTCAGGGCCACCAGAATGGGGAAAAGTTCCAGGAAAGCAATGTTACTTGTCAGTCCACTGTCATGCCACCATGCCGGCCATTTTTGTGCAGACCATCGAGTGCCGAAAATGGCACCAAAACCTACGCTCCCAGCCGAATCTGTCCACAGCCCCAGCTCCTCAGAGGACACGGCCGGTTTGTTCCAGACATCTCGACCATTGAAATCCGCCAGAAATGCCAACGAAATGCGCATGTCCTGGCGAACCTCTGCCGAGAGCCTTGTGCGATGATGACCCTCCTTCAGGCCGACCATGGCTTGAGCGATCGAGCGGGAAAAGGGGCGGGCCATCGGTATAACTCTTAGGGCAAAATTCAACTGTCCCACTAACTGCTGTAATTGATGCAGCTTAACCTTAGACTCACTTATACACATTTGCAGTGATGCCCTGAATCTCAACACTTTGTCACCTGGTAAACGAAAACAACCTTCTTCGGAGTCTAACTCGATCCCCAGAAACTCGAGGCAAGTCGAGGGACCCACAGTCTTACCTGGTGCCAATGGCACGCCAAACTGATTCATTAAGACACAGAATGCAGCCAAAGCCTGCCCACATTCCGGATCCCCGGCTGCCCCCAGGAACAAAAAGTCATCGAGATAATGCATCACATGTTGAAAACCCGTCTTCTTTGTGAAGACCCATTGTAGGAAACTACTGAATTTTTCGAAATAGGCACAAGATATAGAGCACCCCATCGGCATACACCTATCCATGTAATAATGACCCTGAAACATGAAACCCAGGAGACGCTGATCGTCTGGATGTACCGGGAGCAACCGGAACGCTGACTCGATATCGGATTTTGCCATCAGCGCACCGGGCCCCAGGCGATTCAAAATGGCTACGGCCTCATCGAAGGATGCGTACCGCACCGAACACACTTCCGGGTCTATCGCATCATTTACGGAAAGACCACGTGGGGCTGATAAATTATGTATCAGCCGAAACTCACCCGGGTCCTTCTTGGGGACCACCCCTAAAGGGGAACAAACAAAGTTAGCAACTGGCGGTAGACTAAACGGACCGGCGACTCGACCTCGAGTAACCTCCTTCCGGATCTTTTCCTGTACCACGGTCGTATGCTGTAAGACCGATATCTGGTTTTTACATTTTGCTACACCCTGAAAGTCCCCCACTGGGATGCGGAAACCATATGAAAACATGTTCCGCAACACCCCAGCGGAAGCACGATCCGGGTATTCGCTGAGCCATGGAATCATTGCCAAGGTATCAATTGGGGTAGGTAAAGGCGCCCCTCGGACTATGTTAGACCTGTTTGGCGCCTCCTCTACCCCCGTTATCACCCGTTTTGGCTCTGCACGTGGACTCAGAATGGGATGATTGCCCACACCCACTACATTCGTGTCTAAATTTGCATGACCCCTGGGGCCTAGTACATTTACCCCTGTTAAAGTTCCAACAAACCCCCCTTTTACCAGCGTTGCCGGTAGGCCTCGAGTGGTTGTCGGTACTCGTACCTGATCGAAAGGGCGTCCCCGCATATTGGCGGGAGGATTCGCCAACGTTACTCCCTACTAATTTCAACATACCAGTATCCTCCATTTTGGACCAGGACACAGAATCATAACAATCCCAAGTTAAGCTTTTATCATGTTCTTTCGCTTTTCTGAAAATGTTATCATAGCAGAACCAATGATTGCCCTCGTGTGATACAGAGTACCCCATGATCCGTGACTGATAAATCGGCAACTCGGGTAGCAATTCGGGCCTACGTTCCCCCAAGATGGATGTAAAAACCCCCCACGCTTTGCCCCAATTGCCAATGTTTTCATTTACCTTAAAGGCGGCCATCTTTGCGCGCCAAACACTCGGATGCATGAGGTCCTTCTGGCACTTAACATGCTCCATCTCATAATGATCAGTAAGCAACGAGAATATGTTTATATACTCCCCTGCCCATATCTTCTCTTTAATAGCTAAAGGGACATGCTGACCCAACTTTTCCCTTCGAGAGGGTGCCGACTCATCCCTCGCAATCGGCAATGGCCGCTTACCTGAACCGGACGCTGTCTCTGCGACTGAACCTGTCCCCTGTGGTTTCTCTACTGCCGCAGCCGGCGAGGGTGCCTTCGCTGCTTCCCGTGTTTCCCGCAGTTGCTTCATCAACACCTGCGCGTCGACAGCCGTGGCGCCCTCGCTACCTTTACCCAACCACGCCGCTAATTGTGCTGCCAGCTCGGGCGGCATATCTTCCCCGGACACGGGGGTGACCACAACGGGAATCGGATTCCCTTCCTCCGGCACGGGAGTGGGTGCTTCGAGTGGGGTACTGGGACCCGGAATGTCTCCCCCAGCTGCTCCCCTTCTGGGCCTCTTGCCTTTTCCTCCCGGAGCTGCTCCTGCCAAAGGACGTTTCGGCCCCCCTTCCTCATCTTTATCCGCCATTCGCCTTTTTAGGTCGGTCACCTCCTTCATGAGAACTCGCAGCATCTGGTCGGTAGTCATTCGCTTTCCCGCCTTCTTCGGCATTCTCCAACAGAGTATCTGGAAAACAAACAAGAACGATTACAACGCTCAAAATTGGCTCTTCGTTCCGTCTCGAGCTCACGTGCAGCGAGGAGGTGCAGCTTCAGAGCACAGGAACAAGAGGATGCTTTCTTGGCTTGTTGCTCCTTTTATCCGTCTTCAGGGCGGGCGTAAACCCGCCCCTGCCTGCCCCAAGGGCGTGGCCGGCCGCGTCAGTGTCTAGGCCAACCCACTCTAGGGCGGGAAAAAGGCGCGCCCCGGCTACGCCGCTTCGGGCATACCAGCCGAGACTCGCCTCCCGCCCAAGATGGCTTCCCGGGGGGATCGTGGTACTCCGCCATACGTTCGGGGGGACCGAATGGTCGCCCCTTTCCATACTGTTCTATGAAATTCATCACTAAGTGATCGGGATCTGTTCCAAATTTAGGTGCATCCTTGATCCACAACAACATATGTATATGAGGAGCACCTCTTGCTTGGTACTCCTTTCTCCAGAAGAAATCCAACACCTCTCCAAGAGGTGGATTCTTCTTATTTGTGATGAAAGACATCATAGCTTCAAATTTATGATTGAAGTACCTGCATACATTCACAGGATCCAAAGAACACAGTTCTCCAGGTGTCTTGAATTCAATGTTTTCAATATTTCCATTTGCTTCTCGTAGAAATTCAAGTAAGTCTTCCCAGCCATACTCGGCACAGCTCAGAGTGAGGAACCATGTCGGAGTTCCTAAGTTCCTCAGCATACATTTTAAATCACCATGACGACGATACCAGTACTCATTAGTACCACGCTGACACGCCATGAGATTAATCAGGTCAGAATCCAAAATACTATCTTGGACATTGACTTTATGCATAAAGTCTCTTGCCGAGATATTTCGCATCTGTATACCACTTTTTAAGATGTGGTTCACTGCATATGACAGTCCAGACAGATCGCTTTCAAACAGGAGATGAAACAAATAGGGAATACATTGACGAAACCTAGGATCTTCTCCATACAATCGTAAAGTCCGGTATTCAGACGCAGGAATTTGATGAGATCGCTCATCATATCTTCCTCCTCGACCTGTGGGAAATAGCTGTGGGAAACACCGAGCTTCCAAACTTTCCTCCCAAATACTAATGGGACTCCCTTTGGCTTGTTTCATTTGAAACAACTCAATAGCATTCCCCATGACTTCCTTGGAATGCAAAGGATGAACACTATAATGTTCATATATTTCTTCACTTTTAGAGGCCTCTACTTTCTCAATTTGGCCAGCACACAAATCGCTATCCTCTTCATCACTTACTTCCTCTTCTGCAACATACACATTCTTATAATACTTATTATTTTTCTTCAAATACACTGTTGCCTTTTTGACTTTCCTAACATCCACTAAATCTTGCCATATTTTCTTATTCTTTGTCGGAACCCCATTAACCAAGATAACCAGAGGTTCCTCTTCCACTTCCTCTACTCCAATTGTGTTAATGTTTTTATTCAAATCTAAAGGCAAATAAACAACTCTTCCCTTTAATCCTCTCTGTAAATCTGCTGGAGGCAACTTCCCTGTCTTTGGCTCCATTCTTACAATAGCCTGAAAGGGATGGATACTTTGAATCAAAATAGATTCATAAGTATTTAAATCCTTCAATTCAGAAGGAATCTCAACCAATTCAAGATTATTATGAACTGCCCTAGCAGGCATCTGGTTTTGGTTTAATTTATTACAACAATAAGTACACACACGTTGATCCGATCCCAAATCAAAATAATTTTCTACCATCAAGTATGTGGCAAAATCCTTCCATTCACTATTATTTTCCCTTTCACTTTTTGCATATAAATCCACTAACTTAGTCTGATTCTTATAATAAGTGCGTCGACAACATACACAAGTGAAATTAGGCCTCTCACTTGATTTCATCTGAAACGTGGCAATTTCCTTCTGAAAATTATCTGTACTGGAAACCTGTACATTATCTTCAACATTACCCTCTACTTCTGGGTCAATTTGAACATTCTCATCTTTACTACCAAAGTAACAAAACTCAATTTCTTCACAAATATTCTTCACATCTATTTCAGAACCATGCAAAAGAGCAGCACATAATTGTTTAAGCATAATTGCTGGACTCTTTGCATAATACAACATTCTCACTAATTTTCTCACTTTATTATGATGCACTGCTAGCATCCTGAAGTGATGAAAAACACTCTGGCATACTCTCCTGGAAAGACAAGCCAGTGAATGACCACGCAAACCTGTTGTTTGTCTCACTCTGCAAGGATCTAAATCTTGCAACAACTTCATTTTCTGCTTCAAACTTTTCTTATTAAATGTCCGTATAAAATCACAAAGCAAATTGATGGAAACCTGTCGCACACTGCAAATAGAACTACACTTCCAAATGTACACAGGAGCCTTAGGACGTCTTCCTAAAACCTCATCACTTAGCGCCTCTTCTGTCTCTGTTGTCACAAGTTTTTCTTTTTCAACTGGACAACCATCCTTCACTTCATAAGCTCGACCACTGATGTCAACTGCATGCACCAAATCATTATCCTGAAAATAAGTCTCCTCATTAAAAAATGCCTCAGAACTTGAACTATGCATCCATTCTCCGGAAAAAACTTCACAAAAGTTGCTACGATTTACTACTCTCTTCCATCTACTGTTTGTTTGGAAATCAGAAATTACCTTGCTTAGTTTCCTAATTCTATTGATTACCAAAATAAACAACTTTCGCTTAATTTCAAAAGCATGATCAATAATTTTCTCGACATTTTTCTTCTTCTTATAAAATGCCGCTTTCTGTTTGCATTTCTTAATATTTTTCATTAAATTAACTATTATCCTATTATGGAACATTCGTTGTCGAATGTCTCTAAACTGTTCTTTCCTTCTACTATCATGCACAGAGTTATCTCTTCCTCTACCAGTAACATTTTTCATGGGTCTTTGCTTTCCATTTAAATTACTCTTGTTTTTCTGAACTGAAACATTTTGGCGAGAAATGCTTTTTTTACTACAAATATTTTTTAAGAAAGATTTTGTGCTCTTACCCGGAGCTTTCTTGGTGTTTTGATAAGTATTTAGGGAAGAGGACTGCTGCAATAAAACATCACCGTGCTGTCTTTGACGTTTTCGAGCCTTTCTAATTCTATTTTTGGTAGGCATTTTCCAAACTATGAAAGAATCTGCAGTTGAATCTGTTGAAAAATTTAATAAAAAATGTTAATAACCACTATTACCAAACAGTAAATGAATAACAGTCATCAAAAACTTAATGCCCTACTTATTATTTAACATAGCAAATCAAGGCATATGACTGTGTATGATGTTATTTTTCTTTTTTAAATTGAAAGCGTTCTTCATGGTGCAAGTTTCTTGTAAATACGCTCCCACCCGCGAAACGGAACTTTGCAATGCAAAGCTGCTTGGGCCCCCAGTGTCTGACAACATTCTAAACAGTCCGGAGCGGCCGCCATTTTATCTCTCGGTAGGATCGAGAAAGAAGAAGAGGTGAAAAACGAAGGGGACATTTAATGAAATGGGGCAAAGTATACCCCAGTTGACCCCCTAGGAATGTTGTTGGGATTTTTAAAGGGTCCCCTGCGGAAAATAAAAAAAAATATATTTTTCACGATAGAACCGCTTCCCAAACACCGAACTAGGCCCCAAACTGCACGAGAATACGCCATTTTGTGCTTCGTTTTAATTAAATTACTAGGAATAAGGAGGTGCGGGAGACGTATCCTAATCCCTTATATTTTCTAAGGGTGGCTGAGGAGTCTCATATATGTTGATACATGTGTTCCAGCGGCTGTGCGTGAGCTTTTTTTTTATTTTTGCTGCGTGACGACTGTTAACATTCGATTCGAAGGAAATCAGGAAGTGCTGACCACCAATTTCTCAGTGCGATAAAATATTTTGGGGCATATTATCAAGCCTGCGCGCTAAAATTATCGCCGATAAAGCGGCGACAATGGGCTTGATAATATGCTCTGTGGAATTCCAATCGAAGCCCATTTTAGATGTCTTCACATCTAGCATGTGCTTCGATTTGAAATCCATAGAGCATATTATCAAGCCCATTATCGCCGCTTTATCGGTCGTTTTCGGCCGATAAAGCGGCGATAATTGAAGCGCACAGGCTTGATAAAATACCACATTGTTATAAATGAATCCTTATTGAGACACAATGTCTGCGCCAACTTGCCTTTTTTACAATGCCACAATTTTGTCGTGCACGGCAGCCATTTTACATGCCAGGCTGGTCTCAGCCTATCACCTAGCCCTGCGAATGTAGGGAAATATTATCAAACCTGAACACTGCCAGAATGCTACACCGAATATGCAATTACAATTTCGCAAAGTAACAAAATCTATTTCAATATCACTACAGATAAAGCCACAATTTTAAAACACAGCTTTCTTCATTATTTTCTCCTTAGCGATAAAAAGCGGTAGCAATGCATGAATATCACGCTGAAAAGTCAGCGATATTCATGCATTATCCTGCAAATGCTCTTAGCCATGTTATCCACCTCCCATTGCATGTGCTTCGATTTGAAATCCATAGAGCATATTATCAAGCCCATTATCGCCGCTTTATCGGTCGTTTTCGGCCGATAAAGCGGCGATAATTGAAGCGCACAGGCTTGATAAAATACCACATTGTTATAAATGAATCCTTATTGAGACACAATGTCTGCGCCAACTTGCCTTTTTTACAATGCCACAATTTTGTCGTGCACGGCAGCCATTTTACATGCCAGGCTGGTCTCAGCCTATCACCTAGCCCTGCGAATGTAGGGAAATATTATCAAACCTGAACACTGCCAGAATGCTACACCGAATATGCAATTACAATTTCGCAAAGTAACAAAATCTATTTCAATATCACTACAGACAAAGCCACAATTTTAAAACACAGCTTTCTTCATTATTTTCTCCTTAGCGATAAAAAGCGGTAGCAATGCATGAACATCACGCTGAAAAGTCAGCGATATTCATGCATTATCCTGCAAATGCTCTTAGCCATGTTATCCACCTCCCATTGCATGTGCTTCGATTTGAAATCCATAGAGCATATTATCAAGCCCATTATCGCCGCTTTATCGGTCGTTTTCGGCCGATAAAGCGGCGATAATTGAAGCGCACAGGCTTGATAAAATACCACATTGTTATAAATGAATCCTTATTGAGACACAATGTCTGCGCCAACTTGCCTTTTTTACAATGCCACAAATTTGTCGTGCACGGCAGCCATTTTACATGCCAGGCTGGTCTCAGCCTATCACCTAGCCCTGCGAATGTAGGGAAATATTATCAAACCTGAACACTGCCAGAATGCTACACCGAATATGCAAATACAATTTCGCAAAGTAACAAAATCTATTTCTATATCACTACAGACAAAGCCACAATTTTAAAACACAGCTTTCTTCATTATTTTCTCCTTAGCGATAAAAAGCGGTAGCAATGCATGAATATCACGCTGAAAAGTCAGCGATATTCATGCATTATCCTGCAAATGCTCTTAGCCATGTTATCCACCTCCCATTGGATAACATGGCTAAGAACTGCTCACAAATGCGAAAAAAAACGGCCGCAATGCATGAATAACGGTGAAAAGTCAACGATATTCATGCATTATTCAGCAAATGCTCTTAGCCATGTTATCCACCTCCCATTGGATAACATGACTAAGAACTGCTCAGAGCCCCATGAGGAACGCTTTCCATTTAAAAGAGAAAAAATAACATCATAGAAAAGAATCGTTTTTAAACACAGCATATAAATCAATTGTATACCTGCATTCAAGAGGAAATGACTGAAAATGTCCTTGAGACACACGAAAGCGTTTTCTGGAATGCCCTAGCACCATTTTTCCGACATTATTAACATGACTATGTAACTCCTATAATCAAAATCTAAATTTGCCAAGCGCAGGTGAGAGCGTATTTACAAGACACTTGCCCCATGAGGAATGCTTTCCATTTAAAAATGAAAAAATAACATCAAAGACACTCAAATGCCTTATAAATATAACCCCAAACAACCTATGAAGCTCTAACAGTACATATCCAGAAATGTAATTGATTTCAAAATGGTTTCTAAAAACAACATATTTGTTTCAGCTTACATAAGAGACCATGGAATGCGCTTCATATACAACAATACCTTGAGTTACTACATTCCAAAATCCTACACCGAATATGCAAATACAATTTCTCAAAGTAACAAAATCTATTTCTATATCACTACAGACAAAGCCACAGTTTTAAAACACAGCTTTCTTCATCATTTTCTCCTTAAATCATACTATTCTCTATCTAAATTAAATAAATCTTTTCTCACCTTAGCAAATACTTTTTGAGTTTTGAAAACAGTCTCAGAAATACACCAAATTGTCTTCAGCAGAAGAAAAAGGATGCACTACAGAGGCTGCAGCTATTGAAAGCACAGAAATACAGATATTCATTTCACATATCTCTCATATTAGCCAATCATAACTCTTTCCTCACTTTTTTCAAATCAAAACCCTTCCCCCCTCTGCCCTCTCTGCCTTTTTTCCATAGCAACGACCTCCTGGAAGACCTCTCATGTTTGCAAATTCACACAACAATGTTTCAATTGAACTCTGAACTCTCAGTGCACCTGCGTATCCAGTGCAATCTTTCATTAAAAGTTTCTTCCTTGACCATTGAAATTACATCTTTCAAAGAACACATCCATGCACCCTAACTTTCTGTTTTCAGAAATGGAAATGCACCAATCACTGCTAATGAATCATTAGCATTGGAAATCCACAGTTTTTTTTCTTTACAAACTCCTACTGTTTCAACTGCCCTTTCATTACCACACTTCAACTGACTGCAGCCCAACCTTCTCCCACCATGTTTAACGTCTGGATTGTTGGACATAGTTACATCCACTGGGCTCAAAGGTATGCTGACAACAGAAATTTACACAACCTCAATTTACAAGATGTGGAAATTAAATGGTTGGGCCAAAGAGGATTAAAATGTCACCAATTGATACCATTGGTAAAAACCTTTATGCATTTGCCAAAACCTGACCTGTTAATAGTGCATTGTGGAGGTAATGATTTGAGCACTTTGACAGGGGTAGGTCTGGAAATGCTTTTAAAGGACACCTTTGAGCAATTAATGGCACTTTTTCCTCAAACTGCCTTGGTATATTCCAATATATGCCAAAGACAGAAATGGAGGTGGTCCAACCAATTTGGTCCACAAATTGAGAAAGCGAGGAAGCATGTAAACAAATCTGTTTCAGCTTTCATGAGAGACCATGGAATGGGCTCCCTGTACAATAATAACTTGCGTTACTACATGCAAGATATCTACAGAGGAGATGGAGTTCACTTCTCAGATGAGGGCAACAGAATTTTCATTCTGAATTTAAGACTGTGCATTGGTACCTACTTATAAGTACCTAAATGGAACATAAACCCAAAAGCTCTTCTCAGAGCTACCCTTCATCTGATCACTCACAATTAATACTTTTCTCTAACTTATTTCTGTAATTTTCAACAAACTACGCTCAAAGAGCGCTACCCGGTACGCGAACTGGAAGCTAACCGCCGAAAATTATTTTAAAAATGTTTTTTCTCCGCACATATGGTCCTCCTCAGCCACCCTCAGAAAACCTGGGGGGTCAAAATACTTGTACCGTGTCCCCTTCTACCCTTTCTGAACATTATTTAACCTCCATTTTATATGTTAATTTGACCGAAACACAAAATGGTGGACTCTCGTTACGCTTCTAGTTCGCGGACTAAACTGCTTCCCTGGAAGCGGCCCAAAGAAAAGGTGGGAAAGTAATTGACAAAAAAAAAGAACTGGAGACACTCTCACCAAATATAGATTAGCTCATACTACATAACAATCCCTTTCATTTTCACAAATTTGATTGAAATTCCATTTAGCCATTAAGCCTGTGGAACTCTCTAAATACCTTGAGGTAAATTACTTCACAAAACACATCTGAAGTGTTGGAATTGACAACCAATAAAAATCTTACTTTCATTTTCTACTTTTATTACCTGATATTTGATTGGTTATATACCTGTATATATATAAAGGAAGAGAAGAAAACACAGCCATTTTGACTGCTACTTCTTGTTGTACATCACATTACAAAACTTACCTAAGACTTCAACTTGTTTCTGAAGGTAAGTTGTTATTTTTAAAAATGAAGTATATTGTGCACTATAACTTGATATGGTACACTTTTTCTTAAACATATACACTATCCCTCTGTAGTAGTTATGGATTTAGATAGACTTCTCTGTTATAGTTAAGAATGGAGTTAGGCTTCTCTTCGTTAAATCACATACACTTTTTTATAGTCATATTTCCACTCTGATACTATACACTGCCAAAAGAAAAATTCACTGATAAAAACTACCTATCTAAAATTAATCCCAACAGTGCCCAATCTCTACTAATATATATTTTTTTATTCAAAATTTCAGGCGAAATGGAAGGCGAACAACAAATTACATTTTCAATTGAACTGAAGGAAAGCAGCCAAGACAAAATTGATGACTTTATGGATGACAGTAGAGACCACGAACTTCTACAATGTGTTGAAGCAGTGGACAACCTGCTTCAAAATGAAAAAAAATTACACCCTATAATAAATTATGACATTTCTGACAATGAAATGTTAGATAGTTTAATAAACTATGAAACACAATCATAATAAAAAAAAAAAAAAAATAAAGAAAACAAAAAAAAACCAACAAAAACAACAAATAATTAACATACAGTATTAGAAAAGTCTATCATTCTTTTATCCTTATAGTACGCTGCCCAGAGCGCTTCCCGGTTCGCGTACTAGGAGCTCACCACGCATAAATAATTATTTTTTTTTTTTTGCCCTGCAGAAACCTTTTACAACCTCCACATAAAACCTAGGGGGTCAGGGAGGATCTACTATGCCCCCTTATCGAAATTTCCCCCTTTGTTTTGGCCTCCTCTTATCTCTCGATCCTACCGAGAGACAAGATGGCGGCCGCACCGGACTGTTTAGAATGTTGACAGACACCGGAGAGCCAATCAGCTTCGCTTCGCATAGTTCCGATAAGCGAAAAGAACGCGAACCGGATCGCTGCCCGGAGCGCTGTTACAGATATATATCTTGATTTAAACGTTAATTTCTCAAAATCCACTGAAGCACATATATTGAGACCTAGCAAAGGCACATCGGGCTAACAGTCCCTACAATTTTGCCAAGTTTCGTGGAAATCCATTCAGCCGTTCGAGCTAAAAGTGAGTCCAACCGCCCTATGGAAAACTCAATGTAAAAAACGCGTTTTGGGACCCCCCTTTTTTCTCAGCCCCCCCTTGACGAAACCCCCCCAAATTTCCAGGAGCTGCTCAGAAACAAAATGTGCCATTTTCCTGAAAATTTCAGCCGATTCCGTCCACAAACGCCAAAGTTATTAGACATAGAATTTTCAGAAATCCCATAGGGAAAAAATCCTAACTATATATACCTACTGGCGACCGCCAGTAGGTAATATATATATATATATATATATATATATATATTACCTACTGGCGGTCGCCAGTAGGTATATATAGTTAGGATTTTTTCTCTATGGAACTTTTGAAAATTCTATGTCTAATAACTTTGGCGTTTGTGGACGGAATCGGCTGAAATTTTCAGGAAAATGGCACATTTTGTTTCTGAGCAGCCCTTTGGGGGAATTCCGTTAAGGGGGGCCGAGAAAAAAGGGGGGTCCCAAAACGCGTTTTTCCCATTCATTTTTCCATAGGGCGTTTGGCCTCACTTTTAGCTCGAACGGCTGAATGGATTTGCACGAAACTTGGCAAAATTGTAGGGGCTGTTAGCCCGATGTGCCTTTGCTGGGTCTCAATATATGTGCTCCAGTCGATTTTGAGAAATTAACGTTTTAAAAAACAGATATATCTGTGACAGCGTCCTGGATAGCGCACTAGTTCGCGTACTATTCGCGTAACGGAGCTTTGCAAAGCGAAGCTGATTGGCTCTCCGGTGTTCGTCAACATTCTAAACAGTCTGTAGCGGCCGCCATCTTGTCTCTCGGTAGGATCGAGAGACAAGAGGAGGCCAGAACGAAGGGGCAAATGCCCATAAGGGGGCATAGTAGATCTTCCTTGACCCCCTAGGTTTTTTTTCGTGGGGGGCGCCCGGTACGCGTACCCGAAAGCGGTCTGGGGAGCGTACTATAAGGAAACAAGAATGATTGACTTTTAACTTATTGTATGTTTATCAATTGTTCGTTTTCTTGTTTTTTTTTTTTGTTTTTTTTTATTTACGTAGCTACATGTAGGTACCAATGCAGAGTCTATAAATTAATAAACACCGTCTCCTTTGTAGATATCTTGCTTGTTGTTAAAGAAGTTATTGTGGTATATGGAATTCATACCATAGTCTGTCTGGAAAGCCGAAACAACATGGTGGCAGGAGATGATAAAGAGATGTTAAATACACATTGGGGATTATATAGTGGGAGAAAGGAAGTAACTATGAACAAAGTTAGTATGTAACACCAAAAAGTTGCACAGTATATTTAAAGTCTTACTTCATGTTATAATCAATTTGCTACTAGTTTTCAATATACATATAAAAATAAATAATGTGTCAAACAATTTTTGAATTAAGAAATAAAAATTAATTTTTCAGATTGTTTTTCAAAATTTAAAAGAAAATCTAAAAAATCATGATCATTTTTTTCTTCATTTTTCAGTAGAAAATCTAATGCATCTACACATTGCACAAGTTCATTGTTTATTGTATCGTCGTAGAAATCCTTGTCAACTTCTGTCTCCATTTGTTTTTCTGTTTCAGTTTTCAAGTTGTTTTCTTGTCTTTCCATTTTGAATTCTGAAAAATGAATTTTTAAAAAATATATCAGTTCAGATAGGGCACTGTTGGGTTTCAGTACAGACAGGTAGTTTGGTTATTTAAACAGTGATTTTTTTCTTTGGGCCGTGTATGGTATCAAATTGGAAGTAGAAATATGAAGAAAATTATCAAAGAAACTCTTAGTCAATTCTGAATTATACTAGAGAAGTCTAACTCTATCCTTAATTCAGGGCCGGCGCTAGGCATGGGCAGCATGGGCTGCCGTTCAGGACCTCGCACTAAGCCCACCAGCATGGTGCCACGCACTGGTGATGTGTCCTTTTGTTTTCCTGGAGATCTATCACAAAGAAAGGTGTCGCCTGCAATTAAGGTCTATTGCAGGGGGCTCCCTCCTTGGGCCTCTCATGGATGGTGTCAGGAGATATAGGGGAGGGAGAAGGAGACGCTCTTTGAATTGCAAGGAGACCATTCACAGACACTGTGGGGGGCCCATTGTCCAGCATTTTGGCGCACCCTCAGTTTAACTTTTAGACCACAATCAATTCTCACACCTATGAAGGTGTGAGCAATGCGTGTGGATTAAAAGTTAAAACTGTGGGGGCATCAAAATGCTGGACAATGGGGCCCCCACAGTGTCTGTGAATGTTCTCCTTCTAAGTGGTCACTTATGTAATTTGGAGGGGGCCTTGCGCACGTTCCCTTTTAGCACAGGGCCTCGCAAATCCTTGGACTGGCCCTGCCATAACTAAAACAGAGAAGTCTATTTTATTCTATAAGTATTACAGAGTGATAGAATATAACTGTCTGAAAATGTTTTTCTAATTAGCTTTCCGTACAGAACATACTTCCGTTTTATAAATAATATCTTACCTTTTAAATATAATTTGAAGTTATCAGTTGATTTTTTGTTGTTCTGCACTTCACGAAGTAGTAGTCAAAATGGCTGTGTTTCTCTCTCTTTGTTTATATATATTCAGGTACATAACCAATCAAATGTCATGATATAATAGTAGAAACTGAAAGTAATATTTTAATTGGTTGTCATTTCCAACACTTCCGATATGTTTTGTGAAGTAATTTACCTCAGGGATTTTAGAGAGTTCTACATGTTAAATGGCTAAATCGTATTCCAACGAAATTTGTGAAAATGGTAGGGATTGGTATGTAGTATGAGCTACTGTTTAATTGGTGAAAGTGTCTCCAGTGTTTTTTCTGTAAATTACTTTCCCACCTTTTTTGAGCGAGTGCTTGTCAGTGCGTTTCCCGGTACGCGAACTTGCAGCGTTACGGGAGTCCTCCATTTTGTGTTTCGGTAGAATTGAAATATAAGATGGAGGGTAAATAATGTTCAGAATGGGTAGATTGGGGTACGTATCCTGTTTCCCTAAGTTTTCTGAGGGTGGCTGAGGAGGCTCATATATGTCGAGAAAAAAAAATTGATTTTTTGGCGTGGTTAGCTGCCGGTACGCGAACTGGGTAGCGTACCGGGAAGCGAATATAGGTGAAAATAAGTGAAAAAAGGTACATTCGAAATTTCAAAAGAGTACACTAAGTTAAGGTAGCTCTGAAAAGAGCTTTTGGGTTCGGTGTATGTTCTAGAAACTTATAAGTAGGAACCAATACACATTCTTAAATTTAGTATGAAAACTCTGTTCCCCTCATCTGAGAAATGCACGCCATCTCCTCTGTAGATATCTTGCACGTAGTAACGCAAGTTATTGTTGTAGATGCAGCCCATTCCATGGTCCCTCATGTAAGCTGAAAAAGACTTATTTACATGCTTGGACAAAATTGATTGGACCACCTCCATTTTTGTCTTTGGCATATATTGGAATATATCAAGGCAGTTTGAGGAAAAAGTGTCATCAATTGGGAGACGTATCCTAATCCCTTATATTTTCTAAGGGTGGCTGAGGAGTCTCATATATGTTGATACATGTGTTCCAGCGGCTGTGCGTGAGCTTTTTTTTTATTTTTGCTGCGTGACGACTGTTAACATTCGATTCGAAGGAAATCAGGAAGTGCTGACCACCAATTTCTCAGTGCGATAAAATATTTTGGGGCATATTATCAAGCCTGCGCGCTAAAATTATCGCCGATAAAGCGGCGACAATGGGCTTGATAATATGCTCTGTGGAATTCCAATCGAAGCCCATTTTAGATGTCTTCACATCTAGCATGTGCTTCGATTTGAAATCCATAGAGCATATTATCAAGCCCATTATCGCCGCTTTATCGGTCGTTTTCGGCCGATAAAGCGGCGATAATTGAAGCGCACAGGCTTGATAAAATACCACATTGTTATAAATGAATCCTTATTGAGACACAATGTCTGCGCCAACTTGCCTTTTTTACAATGCCACAATTTTGTCGTGCACGGCAGCCATTTTACATGCCAGGCTGGTCTCAGCCTATCACCTAGCCCTGCGAATGTAGGGAAATATTATCAAACCTGAACACTGCCAGAATGCTACACCGAATATGCAATTACAATTTCGCAAAGTAACAAAATCTATTTCAATATCACTACAGACAAAGCCACAATTTTAAAACACAGCTTTCTTCATTATTTTCTCCTTAGCGATAAAAAGCGGTAGCAATGCATGAATATCACGCTGAAAAGTCAGCGATATTCATGCATTATCCTGCAAATGCTCTTAGCCATGTTATCCACCTCCCATTGCATGTGCTTCGATTTGAAATCCATAGAGCATATTATCAAGCCCATTATCGCCGCTTTATCGGTCGTTTTCGGCCGATAAAGCGGCGATAATTGAAGCGCACAGGCTTGATAAAATACCACATTGTTATAAATGAATCCTTATTGAGACACAATGTCTGCGCCAACTTGCCTTTTTTACAATGCCACAATTTTGTCGTGCACGGCAGCCATTTTACATGCCAGGCTGGTCTCAGCCTATCACCTAGCCCTGCGAATGTAGGGAAATATTATCAAACCTGAACACTGCCAGAATGCTACACCGAATATGCAATTACAATTTCGCAAAGTAACAAAATCTATTTCAATATCACTACAGACAAAGCCACAATTTTAAAACACAGCTTTCTTCATTATTTTCTCCTTAGCGATAAAAAGCGGTAGCAATGCATGAATATCACGCTGAAAAGTCAGCGATATTCATGCATTATCCTGCAAATGCTCTTAGCCATGTTATCCACCTCCCATTGCATGTGCTTCGATTTGAAATCCATAGAGCATATTATCAAGCCCATTATCGCCGCTTTATCGGTCGTTTTCGGCCGATAAAGCGGCGATAATTGAAGCGCACAGGCTTGATAAAATACCACATTGTTATAAATGAATCCTTATTGAGACACAATGTCTGCGCCAACTTGCCTTTTTTACAATGCCACAAATTTGTCGTGCACGGCAGCCATTTTACATGCCAGGCTGGTCTCAGCCTATCACCTAGCCCTGCGAATGTAGGGAAATATTATCAAACCTGAACACTGCCAGAATGCTACACCGAATATGCAAATACAATTTCGCAAAGTAACAAAATCTATTTCTATATCACTACAGACAAAGCCACAATTTTAAAACACAGCTTTCTTCATTATTTTCTCCTTAGCGATAAAAAGCGGTAGCAATGCATGAATATCACGCTGAAAAGTCAGCGATATTCATGCATTATCCTGCAAATGCTCTTAGCCATGTTATCCACCTCCCATTGGATAACATGGCTAAGAACTGCTCACAAATGCGAAAAAAAACGGCCGCAATGCATGAATAACGGTGAAAAGTCAACGATATTCATGCATTATTCAGCAAATGCTCTTAGCCATGTTATCCACCTCCCATTGGATAACATGACTAAGAACTGCTCAGAGCCCCATGAGGAACGCTTTCCATTTAAAAGAGAAAAAATAACATCATAGAAAAGAATCGTTTTTAAACACAGCATATAAATCAATTGTATACCTGCATTCAAGAGGAAATGACTGAAAATGTCCTTGAGACACACGAAAGCGTTTTCTGGAATGCCCTAGCACCATTTTTCCGACATTATTAACATGACTATGTAACTCCTATAATCAAAATCTAAATTTGCCAAGCGCAGGTGAGAGCGTATTTACAAGACACTTGCCCCATGAGGAATGCTTTCCATTTAAAAATGAAAAAATAACATCAAAGACACTCAAATGCCTTATAAATATAACCCCAAACAACCTATGAAGCTCTAACAGTACATATCCAGAAATGTAATTGATTTCAAAATGGTTTCTAAAAACAACATATTTGTTTCAGCTTACATAAGAGACCATGGAATGCGCTTCATATACAACAATACCTTGAGTTACTACATTCCAAAATCCTACACCGAATATGCAAATACAATTTCTCAAAGTAACAAAATCTATTTCTATATCACTACAGACAAAGCCACAGTTTTAAAACACAGCTTTCTTCATCATTTTCTCCTTAAATCATACTATTCTCTATCTAAATTAAATAAATCTTTTCTCACCTTAGCAAATACTTTTTGAGTTTTGAAAACAGTCTCAGAAATACACCAAATTGTCTTCAGCAGAAGAAAAAGGATGCACTCCAGAGGCTGCAGCTATTGAAAGCACAGAAATACAGATATTCATTTCACATATCTCTCATATTAGCCAATCATAACTCTTTCCTCACTTTTTTCAAATCAAAACCCTTCCCCCCTCTGCCCTCTCTGCCTTTTTTCCATAGCAACGACCTCCTGGAAGACCTCTCATGTTTGCAAATTCACACAACAATGTTTCAATTGAACTCTGAACTCTCAGTGCACCTGCGTATCCAGTGCAATCTTTCATTAAAAGTTTCTTCCTTGACCATTGAAATTACATCTTTCAAAGAACACATCCATGCACCCTAACTTTCTGTTTTCAGAAATGGAAATGCACCAATCACTGCTAATGAATCATTAGCATTGGAAATCCACAGTTTTTTTTCTTTACAAACTCCTACTGTTTCAACTGCCCTTTCATTACCACACTTCAACTGACTGCAGCCCAACCTTCTCCCACCATGTTTAACGTCTGGATTGTTGGACATAGTTACATCCACTGGGCTCAAAGGTATGCTGACAACAGAAATTTACACAACCTCAATTTACAAGATGTGGAAATTAAATGGTTGGGCCAAAGAGGATTAAAATGTCACCAATTGATACCATTGGTAAAAACCTTTATGCATTTGCCAAAACCTGACCTGTTAATAGTGCATTGTGGAGGTAATGATTTGGGCACTTTGACAGGGGTAGGTCTGGAAATGCTTTTAAAGGACACCTTTGAGCAATTAATGGCACTTTTTCCTCAAACTGCCTTGGTATATTCCAATATATGCCAAAGACAGAAATGGAGGTGGTCCAACCAATTTGGTCCACAAATTGAGAAAGCGAGGAAGCATGTAAACAAATCTGTTTCAGCTTTCATGAGAGACCATGGAATGGGCTCCCTGTACAATAATAACTTGCGTTACTACATGCAAGATATCTACAGAGGAGATGGAGTTCACTTCTCAGATGAGGGCAACAGAATTTTCATTCTGAATTTAAGACTGTGCATTGGTACCTACTTATAAGTACCTAAATGGAACATAAACCCAAAAGCTCTTCTCAGAGCTACCCTTCATCTGATCACTCACAATTAATACTTTTCTCTAACTTATTTCTGTAATTTTCAACAAACTACGCTCAAAGAGCGCTACCCGGTACGCGAACTGGAAGCTAACCGCCGAAAATTATTTTAAAAATGTTTTTTCTCCGCACATATGGTCCTCCTCAGCCACCCTCAGAAAACCTGGGGGGTCAAAATACTTGTACCGTGTCCCCTTCTACCCTTTCTGAACATTATTTAACCTCCATTTTATATGTTAATTTGACCGAAACACAAAATGGTGGACTCTCGTTACGCTTCTAGTTCGCGGACTAAACTGCTTCCCTGGAAGCGGCCCAAAGAAAAGGTGGGAAAGTAATTCACAAAAAAAAAGAACTGGAGACACTCTCACCAAATATAGATTAGCTCATACTACATAACAATCCCTTTCATTTTCACAAATTTGATTGAAATTCCATTTAGCCATTAAGCCTGTGGAACTCTCTAAATACCTTGAGGTAAATTACTTCACAAAACACATCTGAAGTGTTGGAATTGACAACCAATAAAAATCTTACTTTCATTTTCTACTTTTATTACCTGATATTTGATTGGTTATATACCTGTATATATATAAAGGAAGAGAAGAAAACACAGCCATTTTGACTGCTACTTCTTGTTGTACATCACATTACAAAACTTACCTAAGACTTCAACTTGTTTCTGAAGGTAAGTTGTTATTTTTAAAAATGAAGTATATTGTGCACTATAACTTGATATGGTACACTTTTTCTTAAACATATACACTATCCCTCTGTAGTAGTTATGGATTTAGATAGACTTCTCTGTTATAGTTAAGAATGGAGTTAGGCTTCTCTTCGTTAAATCACATACACTTTTTTATAGTCATATTTCCACTCTGATACTATACACTGCCAAAAGAAAAATTCACTGATAAAAACTACCTATCTAAAATTAATCCCAACAGTGCCCAATCTCTACTAATATATATTTTTTTATTCAAAATTTCAGGCGAAATGGAAGGCGAACAACAAATTACATTTTCAATTGAACTGAAGGAAAGCAGCCAAGACAAAATTGATGACTTTATGGATGACAGTAGAGACCACGAACTTCTACAATGTGTTGAAGCAGTGGACAACCTGCTTCAAAATGAAAAAAAATTACACCCTATAATAAATTATGACATTTCTGACAATGAAATGTTAGATAGTTTAATAAACTATGAAACAAAATCATAATAAAAAAAAAAAATAAATAAAGAAAACAAAAAAAAAACAACAAAAACAACAAATAATTAACATACAGTATTAGAAAAGTCTATCATTCTTTTATCCTTATAGTACGCTGCCCAGAGCGCTTCCCGGTTCGCGTACTAGGAGCTCACCACGCATAAATAATAATTTTTTTTTTTTTGCCCTGCAGAAACCTTTTACAACCTCCACATAAAACCTAGGGGGTCAGGGAGGATCTACTATGCCCCCTTATCGAAATTTCCCCCTTTGTTTTGGCCTCCTCTTATCTCTCGATCCTACCGAGAGACAAGATGGCGGCCGCACCGGACTGTTTAGAATGTTGACAGACACCGGAGAGCCAATCAGCTTCGCTTCGCATAGTTCCGATAAGCGAAAAGTACGCGAACCGGATCGCTGCCCGGAGCGCTGTTACAGATATATATCTTGATTTAAACGTTAATTTCTCAAAATCCACTGAAGCACATATATTGAGACCTAGCAAAGGCACATCGGGCTAACAGTCCCTACAATTTTGCCAAGTTTCGTGGAAATCCATTCAGCCGTTCGAGCTAAAAGTGAGTCCAACCGCCCTATGGAAAACTCAATGTAAAAAACGCGTTTTGGGACCCCCCTTTTTTCTCAGCCCCCCCTTGACGAAACCCCCCCAAATTTCCAGGAGCTGCTCAGAAACAAAATGTGCCATTTTCCTGAAAATTTCAGCCGATTCCGTCCACAAACGCCAAAGTTATTAGACATAGAATTTTCAGAAATCCCATAGGGAAAAAATCCTAACTATATATACCTACTGGCGACCGCCAGTAGGTAATATATATATATATATATATTACCTACTGGCGGTCGCCAGTAGGTATATATAGTTAGGATTTTTTCTCTATGGAACTTTTGAAAATTCTATGTCTAATAACTTTGGCGTTTGTGGACGGAATCGGCTGAAATTTTCAGGAAAATGGCACATTTTGTTTCTGAGCAGCCCTTTGGGGGAATTCCGTTAAGGGGGGCCGAGAAAAAAGGGGGGTCCCAAAACGCGTTTTTCCCATTCATTTTTCCATAGGGCGTTTGGCCTCACTTTTAGCTCGAACGGCTGAATGGATTTGCACGAAACTTGGCAAAATTGTAGGGGCTGTTAGCCCGATGTGCCTTTGCTGGGTCTCAATATATGTGCTCCAGTCGATTTTGAGAAATTAACGTTTTAAAAAACAGATATATCTGTGACAGCGTCCTGGATAGCGCACTAGTTCGCGTACTATTCGCGTAACGGAGCTTTGCAAAGCGAAGCTGATTGGCTCTCCGGTGTTCGTCAACATTCTAAACAGTCTGTAGCGGCCGCCATCTTGTCTCTCGGTAGGATCGAGAGACAAGAGGAGGCCAGAACGAAGGGGCAAATGCCCATAAGGGGGCATAGTAGATCTTCCTTGACCCCCTAGGTTTTTTTTCGTGGGGGGCGCCCGGTACGCGTACCCGAAAGCGGTCTGGGGAGCGTACTATAAGGAAACAAGAATGATTGACTTTTAACTTATTGTATGTTTATCAATTGTTCGTTTTCTTGTTTTTTTTTTTTGTTTTTTTTTATTTACGTAGCTACATGTAGGTACCAATGCAGAGTCTATAAATTAATAAACACCGTCTCCTTTGTAGATATCTTGCTTGTTGTTAAAGAAGTTATTGTGGTATATGGAATTCATACCATAGTCTGTCTGGAAAGCCGAAACAACATGGTGGCAGGAGATGATAAAGAGATGTTAAATACACATTGGGGATTATATAGTGGGAGAAAGGAAGTAACTATGAACAAAGTTAGTATGTAACACCAAAAAGTTGCACAGTATATTTAAAGTCTTACTTCATGTTATAATCAATTTGCTACTAGTTTTCAATATACATATAAAAATAAATAATGTGTCAAACAATTTTTGAATTAAGAAATAAAAATTAATTTTTCAGATTGTTTTTCAAAATTTAAAAGAAAATCTAAAAAATCATGATCATTTTTTTCTTCATTTTTCAGTAGAAAATCTAATGCATCTACACATTGCACAAGTTCATTGTTTATTGTATCGTCGTAGAAATCCTTGTCAACTTCTGTCTCCATTTGTTTTTCTGTTTCAGTTTTCAAGTTGTTTTCTTGTCTTTCCATTTTGAATTCTGAAAAATGAATTTTTAAAAAATATATCAGTTCAGATAGGGCACTGTTGGGTTTCAGTACAGACAGGTAGTTTGGTTATTTAAACAGTGATTTTTTTCTTTGGGCCGTGTATGGTATCAAATTGGAAGTAGAAATATGAAGAAAATTATCAAAGAAACTCTTAGTCAATTCTGAATTATACTAGAGAAGTCTAACTCTATCCTTAATTCAGGGCCGGCGCTAGGCATGGGCAGCATGGGCTGCCGTTCAGGACCTCGCACTAAGCCCACCAGCATGGTGCCACGCACTGGTGATGTGTCCTTTTGTTTTCCTGGAGATCTATCACAAAGAAAGGTGTCGCCTGCAATTAAGGTCTATTGCAGGGGGCCCCCTCCTTGGGCCTCTCATGGATGGTGTCAGGAGATATAGGGGAGGGAGAAGGAGACGCTCTTTGAATTGCAAGGAGACCATTCACAGACACTGTGGGGGGCCCATTGTCCAGCATTTTGGCGCACCCTCAGTTTAACTTTTAGACCACAATCAATTCTCACACCTATGAAGGTGTGAGCAATGCGTGTGGATTAAAAGTTAAAACTGTGGGGGCATCAAAATGCTGGACAATGGGGCCCCCACAGTGTCTGTGAATGTTCTCCTTCTAAGTGGTCACTTATGTAATTTGGAGGGGGCCTTGCGCACGTTCCCTTTTAGCACAGGGCCTCGCAAATCCTTGGACTGGCCCTGCCATAACTAAAACAGAGAAGTCTATTTTATTCTATAAGTATTACAGAGTGATAGAATATAACTGTCTGAAAATGTTTTTCTAATTAGCTTTCCGTACAGAACATACTTCCGTTTTATAAATAATATCTTACCTTTTAAATATAATTTGAAGTTATCAGTTGATTTTTTGTTGTTCTGCACTTCACGAAGTAGTAGTCAAAATGGCTGTGTTTCTCTCTCTTTGTTTATATATATTCAGGTACATAACCAATCAAATGTCATGATATAATAGTAGAAACTGAAAGTAATATTTTAATTGGTTGTCATTTCCAACACTTCCGATATGTTTTGTGAAGTAATTTACCTCAGGGATTTTAGAGAGTTCTACATGTTAAATGGCTAAATCGTATTCCAACGAAATTTGTGAAAATGGTAGGGATTGGTATGTAGTATGAGCTACTGTTTAATTGGTGAAAGTGTCTCCAGTGTTTTTTCTGTAAATTACTTTCCCACCTTTTTTGAGCGAGTGCTTGTCAGTGCGTTTCCCGGTACGCAAACTTGCAGCGTTACGGGAGTCCTCCATTTTGTGTTTCGGTAGAATTGAAATATAAGATGGAGGGTAAATAATGTTCAGAATGGGTAGATTGGGGTACGTATCCTGTTTCCCTAAGTTTTCTGAGGGTGGCTGAGGAGGCTCATATATGTCGAGAAAAAAAAATTGATTTTTTGGCGTGGTTAGCTGCCGGTACGCGAACTGGGTAGCGTACCGGGAAGCGAATATAGGTGAAAATAAGTGAAAAAAGGTACATTCGAAATTTCAAAAGAGTACACTAAGTTAAGGTAGCTCTGAAAAGAGCTTTTGGGTTCGGTGTATGTTCTAGAAACTTATAAGTAGGAACCAATACACATTCTTAAATTTAGTATGAAAACTCTGTTCCCCTCATCTGAGAAATGCACGCCATCTCCTCTGTAGATATCTTGCACGTAGTAACGCAAGGTATTGTTGTAGATACAGCCCATTCCATGGTCCCTCATGTAAGCTGAAAAAGACTTATTTACATGCTTGGACAAAATTGATTGGACCACCTCCATTTTTGTCTTTGGCATATATTGGAATATATCAAGGCAGTTTGAGGAAAAAGTGTCATCAATTGCTCAAAGGTGTCCTTTAAAAGCATTTCCAGACCTACCCCAGTCAAAGTGCCCTAATCGTTTCCTCCACAGTGCACTATTATGAGGTCAGGGGTTGGCAAATGTAAAAAGGTTTTCATCAATGGTATCAATTGGTGACATTTCAATCCTCTTCGACCAATCTATTTGATTTCCACATTTTGTAAATTGAGGTTGTATAAATTTCTGTTATCAGCATACCTGTGAGCCCAGTGGATGTAGCTATGTCCAAGAATCCAGACTGAAAACATAGCTAGAGGAGTTTTTGCTGCAGTCAGATGAAGTGTGGGAATGAAATGGCAGTTGAAATAGTGACGTTTGTAATATAAAAAACTGTGGAGTTTAAGTGCAAATGATTCATTAGCAGTGATTGGTGTATTTCCATTGCTGAAAACAGAAAGTTAGGCTGCATGGATGTGTTCTTTGAAAGATGTATTTTGAATGGTTATTTAAAAATGTAGTTATGAAAGATTGCAGTGGATTAGCAGGTGTACTGAGAGTTCAGAGTTCATTTGAAACATTGTTGTGTGAACTTGTGGCCATGACAGGTCTGGCAGGCGGTAGTTGCTATGGAAAAGAGGTAGAAAGGGCAGAGGGGGGAAGGGTGTTGATTTGAAAAAAAGTGAGGGAAGAGTTTTTATTGGCTGACATGAGAGATATGTGTGTTGAATATCAGCGTTTCGGTGCCTTTGTTGGTTCCAGCCTCTGGAGTGCATACCTTTAATTCTGGTAAAGAATAATTGGTGTGTTTCTGAGACTGTTTTGAATTTCAAAAAGAATTTGTAAAGGTGAGTTATCGTTTATATATTTTAGATAAAGAGTAGTATGCTTTTTTGCGTAAATAAGAAAGTCAGCTGTGTATTTTAAATGATGTTTTGCTTCAAGTGTTTGCATTCTGCTTTCAAAGGCGATTTTGCATTCTTCATTTACAGAATCGGTAAAATTATTAGTTCGGTAAAATACCGAATCGGTAATTTTACCGATTCTGTAAATTTGCTATGTAGGGGGGACTCTTTTGAGTCCCAAAGGCCTTAACGAATCGGTATTTTAGCATGAAATCAAACTTCATGGTAAAATACTGATTCCGGTGTGCATGCACATGTGTGCATGCTCACCTATGTCATGTGAAAGGCGGACCTGCCTTTAGGTCAGGTGTGCCTGCCACATGGCACCTGTGCCTGTTTTGAGGGTGCCAGAGGGTGTCAAAGTGATACCCCCTGCACCCTTGTGAATTCTTTTATTTTATTCATTTTTATAGCATTGTTGAATCTAATATGGCTGAGATACCCGCCACCCCCTCTCAACACAATCCCCAAAGAAGGGAAACTGGAAACGGTTCTTGAAGTTTTTGGAAGTGGGAGGGAGTGACCCTCCCGGCCGTATTTATTAAAACAAAAAATTAAAAACATTTAAACATTAATGTACAATTTCATACCACATTGCGATGTTTGGCTAACCTTAACAGATTCTCTAATACAGAGGTTCTCCTAGCCGAACTAACATCCTACAAAACATTTACTTGAAATATTGAAATTGTACATCCTAACGTTTAAGGGCCAACGGCAAGGTCGTAACCGGTGTCAAGATCCCTAACCAGACATACCCCCCCCACTTGGAGGGGCGACAGCACTGAGGCGTACTCAAGTGCAACTACTACCAATTTCCCTTGACTTGACGGGGGCACTTATCACCTCGACGCCAGTTAAAGGTCGTTCGAAGACTCGTGTGAGGTATCTAGAAGGTATCGTAGACCTCCCCCCAACCCCACACAACTTACCGCATCTGCCGTCGCAGATGTCACTGGCCCCGGGAAATTCCCCAGGAGGGGGCTGTAACCCCTCCTACACAGGAAGGGGCCTTGACCGCCTTTCCTCTTCTTTCGGCGACCCATCCTTAGAAGGGACCGCCTCCCCGTTGAGGGGCCAAAGGCCACCTCTCCCGAGCGCTCCCATCCGTGTTGGGTGACGCCCACTCATAGGGATCTTCCAATTAGTGCTCACCGATCATGACCTTACCGCCCGACCAAAAAATAAATACGACAAATGATAACTAACGAAACTACATTGGCCACTATGACCGAAAAAACCTGTTTATAAATGGACCTTACAACCGAAGTTCTTTAATCACAAACTTGTAAAATTAGACCAATCTTTATTACACATTCAATGTCAACACAACACTACAATAACCTGAAAACGAAATAGAATCATTGATCAAATTTATTAAAACAACTAGCTGTCCTCAGGGGCTGGTGGGTGGGTCAAAATTGGCTCTTCGTTCCGTCTCGAGCTCACGTGCAGCGAGGGGGTGCAGCTTCAGAGCACAGGAACAAGAGGATGTCTTCTGGTCTTGCGTCCCTTTTTATCCATCTTCAGGGCGGGCGTAAACCCGCCCCTGCCTGCCCCGAGGGCGTGGCCAGCCGCGTCAGTGTCTAGGCCAGCCCACTCTAGGGCGGGAAAAAGCGCGCCCCGGCTACGCCGCTTCGGGCATACCAGCCGAGACGCGCCTCCCGCCCAAAATGGCTTCCCGGGGGGATCGAGGCACTCTGCCATACGTTCGGGGGGACCGAGTGGTCGCCCCTTTCCATATGGCTGAGATACCCGCCACCCCCTCTCAACACAATCCCCAAAGAAGGGAAACTGGAAACGGTTCTTGAAGTTTTTGGAAGTGGGAGGGAGTGACCCTCCCGGCCGTATTTATTAAAACAAAAAATTAAAAACATTTAAACATTAATGTACAATTTCATACCACATTGCGATGTTTGGCTAACCTTAACAGATTCTCTAATACAGAGGTTCTCCTAGCCGAACTAACATCCTACAAAACATTTACTTGAAATATTGAAATTGTACATCCTAACGTTTAAGGGCCAACGGCAAGGTCGTAACCGGTGTCAAGATCCCTAACCAGACATACCCCCCCCACTTGGAGGGGCGACAGCACTGAGGCGTACTCAAGTGCAACTACTACCAATTTCCCTTGACTTGACGGGGGCACTTATCACCTCGACGCCAGTTAAAGGTCGTTCGAAGACTCGTGTGAGGTATCTAGAAGGTATCGTAGACCTCCCCCCAACCCCACACAACTTACCGCATCTGCCGTCGCAGATGTCACTGGCCCCGGGAAATTCCCCAGGAGGGGGCTGTAACCCCTCCTACACAGGAAGGGGCCTTGACCGCCTTTCCTCTTCTTTCGGCGACCCATCCTTAGAAGGGACCGCCTCCCCGTTGAGGGGCCAAAGGCCACCTCTCCCGAGCGCTCCCATCCGTGTTGGGTGACGCCCACTCATAGGGATCTTCCAATTAGTGCTCACCGATCATGACCTTACCGCCACAGGCCGGATAGTTGACCGGCTATCCGGACCCCCCACACAACTCCTACCTAAAGGTCATGCTTCAACGATTTCAACCATGCTAAGAAGTCACCTAAGAGTAACTCATTCCCCACCCAAGACAAATGCACACCATCCCCCAAATACATACTGTCATCATTAATACAGCTATGAGAAATAGAATGCAATGTCCGGGAACGGAACAACCTACTCACTTTATTGTTAAGCTTTCTAACAGAATGGTTCAAAGCAGGAATAGAGATAGCCCCCCGCCACACCTTTCGTGGAATCAAATGGGACCATGCAATCGTGCACCCCGGAACTCTCCTCGCCAACCAACTTACGGTGGAAAGCATTGCCTCCAGGAGTAGTCGTCTACCGATGGTGACTAAATCATTACCCCCAACATGCACTATAACTATAGACGGCGGTGACCTTGTCCGCCCTAACAAACCCTCGAAAAATGTTTGAAACTGGTCAATACAGAGACCGCCCCTTCCGTAGAAGGACATCCTGTACCCGTATTCCCCAGCTACGTGAATCATGTCACCTGCTTTGAATACGTCTGCGGCACGCCTCACGTATGAGTGGCCCACGACCCACACCTCCTTTTTCACAGCCGGTGATGTCAGACCGCTGGCCCGGTGTAGGGTCGACTGCATAGTCCGCCCCGCCTCGTAGGCTTGCGTAACTGAAAAAGTAAACAAAAACAAGAAGCGTGAGTACATTATTACAGCTTCACAACATGTGCAACCGCACGTATCTTTTGTAACAATTGGAGGACCAACGCCCCACTCGTTTCACTTGCTCAACATTAAGACCCCTGGCTGTAGCTTCCGTAGCAGCCCCTATCCGAAAGGAATGGGTCCCAAATTCGCCCGGGTTCAAGCCCGCAGCGGCAATTGACATCGCAAGCACCCGCTGAAACTGAAATTTCGTCAGTGGGGTGGCGTCAGCGTGTCTTAACAAAGTCCCCCCCCATGATGCCACCCTTCGTGCTAGGTAATCCTCTAAACACTTTACCGGACATATGGAGGACCCAGGAATCCTGTGTATGATGACGCAGTCACCCATCCCATCTTGATCAGTCTTGGATTTTACAAAGGAGACAGTCATTGTTTCTCCCCTGATCTGAACGTGTTCCTGGCACAAACCCCCTGCCATATCCAGTTTGTTCCTTGCCACTAGTTCGCTTACCCGCATTGCTCCGTGAAATGCTAGCGTGAAAGCGGCTCGGAACAGCACCGCCTCAAACTGAGATGAACATGTGGCCGGGAGTGTGGCCAACAACTGGGACAATCTATCCAAACCTATCGGGCGCCTTTCATCTACTCTGCGACCCTCAAGGCGTTGCCACCCACGCAGCGCTTTCTGTACAACGAAAGACGCTGTTGGGTCCTGGATAGCGCGTGCTCTGGCAACAAAGGAAATGGCAGCACGATGCCTCTGGGCCGTAGCCACCGATTTCCCAGCCTTACGTAAGGACATCAGGAAATTCACTACCCATTCCTCGTGACCCCAAAGTCGCTCTCTATCATTCCCCAAGAAGGCTAAATAGGCCCGAAACGCCCCTTCGTATGCCTTCCTCATCCTTGGTGCTAGACTCTCTCCCACGAGGTGACGAAGTTCAGGGCACCGAGAGACCAGAGAGCTTCGGGAAAGGGTGCCGGCTCTGGGTCCGCTGAGGGGAGGAAACCCGAAAAAGCCTGCATTTGAAAACGAGACAGTGCGTCAGCCGCCTGATTCATCACCCCCGGAACATGTTTTGCTCTGAATAGCACGTTCAATTGCATACATAGTAAAACAATTTCCTTAAGCAGTCTCAAAATCAGTTTACAACGTGCTGCCTGACTATTGATGCAATCGACCACGGTCATATTGTCAGACCAAAATATGACAGAGTGATCTTTGAACCCATCGGGCCATGTTCTCAAGGCCACCAAGATGGGAAACAGTTCCAGGAAAGCAATATTACTCGTCAGACCATTCTCATGCCACCATGTCGGCCATCTTTGTGCCGACCATTTTGTGCCGAAAATGGCGCCAAAACCTATGCTTCCTGCTGAATCTGTCCACAGCCCCAGCTCTTCAGAAGACACGGCTGGTTCATTCCAGACGATTCTACCATTGAAGTCCGCCAGAAATGCTAACCAGATACGCATGTCCTGGCGGATCTCGGCCGATAGTCTCGTGCGATGATGGCACTCTTTAAGGCCGACCATCGCTTGGGCAATTGAACGGGAAAAGGGGCGGGCCATTGGTATTACCCTCAGGGCAAAATTCAACTGTCCCACCAACTGCTGTAATTGTTGCAGCGTAACTTTTGAAGCATTTATACACACTTGCAGCGCAGCCCTGAACTTCAACACTTTCTCAGCTGGCAAACGGAAACACCCTTCAATGGAGTCCAACTCGATCCCCAGAAACTCGAGGCAAGTCGTAGGACCCACTGTTTTACCCGGCGCCAATGGCACACCGAACTGTTTCATTAACACACAAAATTCGGCCAAGGCCCGGCCACATTCAAGATCCCCGGCTGCCCCAAGAAACAGAAAATCATCAAGGTAGTGCATTACATCTTGGAAACCTGTTTTCTTTGTGAAGACCCATTGTAGAAAACTACTGAATTTCTCGAAATAAGCACAGGATATAGAGCACCCCATTGGCATACACCTATCCATGTAATAACAACCCTGAAACATGAATCCTAGGAGACGCTGGTCGTCTGGGTGTACCGGGAGCAGTCGAAACGCTGACTCGATATCTGACTTCGCCATCAGCGCCCCGGGCCCCAGGCGATTTAAAATGGCTACGGCCTCATCGAAGGATGCGTACCGCACCGAACACACTTCTGGATCAATTGCATCATTTACGGAAAGACCTCGTGGAGCTGATAAGTTATGAATCAGTCGGAACTCACCGGGGTCTTTCTTGGGGACTACCCCTAAGGGAGAACAAACAAAATTCTGGACCGGGGGTAAACTAAACGGGCCGGCGACCCGACCTCGAGTCACCTCTTTCCGGATCTTATCCTGTACTACGGTCGTATGCTGCAGGACGGAAAGTTGATTTTTACACTTTTCCATACCCTGAAAGTCCCCTACCGGGATGCGGAAACCATACGAAAAACCGTTCCGCAGCACCCCAGCAGAAGTACGATCCGGGTATTCACTGAGCCAGGGAATCATCGCCAGGGTATCAATTGGGGTAGGTAGAGGCGCCCCTCGGACTATATTAGACCTGTTTGGCACCTCCTCTCCCCCCGTTATCACCCGTTTTGGCTCTGCACAAGGACTCAGGATGGGACGACCCACAACCACTACATTCATGTTTGAATTTACACGATCCCTGGGGTCTAGTACATTTACCTCTGTTGTAATTAAAGCAGAAACCCTTTTTCCCGGTATTGCCGGCAGGTTTCGAGTAATCGTCGGCACCCGTACCTGATCGAAAGGGCGTCCCCGCATATTGCCGGGAGGATTCGCCAACATTACTTCCCACCAACGGCATTTTCAACATTCCTGACTCCTTCATTTTATCCCAAGTCAAGGAATCATAACAATCCCAGGTTAAACTGTTATTATGCTCCTTTTCCTTTCTGAACAGATTATCGTAACAAAACCAATGATTACCCTGGTGCGATGTCGAGTACCCCATGATTCGTGATTGATAGATTGGGAACTCGGAAAGCAACTCAGGTCTACGTTCCCCCAAGATTGATGTAAAGATTCCCCAAGCATTGCCCCAATTGGCGATATTCTCATTCACTTTAAAGGCGGCCATTTTTGCACGCCAAACACTCGGATGCATGAGATCCTTCTGACTCTTCACATGCTCTACTTCATAATGATCAACAAGCAGTGAGAAAATGTTCACATACTCCCCCGCCCAAATCTTTTCCTTAATTGCCAAAGGAACATGTTGCCCCAACTTTTCTCTCCGAGAGGGTGTTGACTCATCCCTCGCGATCGGCAATGGCCGCTTACCTGCACCTGACGCTGCCTCTGCGGTCGCAATCGTCCCTGGTGTCTTGTCCCCAACTGCAGCCGGCACGGGCACCTTGGCTGCTTCCCGTTTCTCACGCAGTTGCTTTATCAGCGCCTGCGCATCGACAGCCGTGGCGCCCTCGTTACCTTTACCCAACCACGCTGCCAATTGTTCCGCCAGCTCGGGCGGCATATCATCCTCGGACACGGGGGTGACCACAACGGGAATTGGATTCCCCTCCTTCGGCACGGGAGTTGGAGCCTCGAGCGGGACACTGGGACCCGGGATGTCTTCACCCGCTGCCCCCCTCCTGGGCCTCTTGTTTTTTCCTCCCGGGGCTGCTCCCGCCAAAGGACGTTTTGGACCCCCTTCCTCATTCTTGTCCACCCGCTTCTTTAGCTCGGACATCTCCTTCATGAGAACGCGCAGCATCTGGTCAGTAGTCATGCGCTTTCCCACCTTCTTCGACATTCTCCAACAAAGTAACTGTAAAACAAACAAGAACGATTAAAACGCTCAAAATTGGCTCTTCGTTCCGTCTCGAGCTCACGTGCAGCGAGGGGGTGCAGCTTCAGAGCACAGGAACAAGAGGATGTCTTCTGGTCTTGCGCCCCTTTTTATCCATCTTCAGGGCGGGCGTAAACCCGCCCCTGCCTGCCCCGAGGGCGTGGCCAGCCGCGTCAGTGTCTAGGCCAGCCCACTCTAGGGCGGGAAAAAGCGCGCCCCGGCTACGCCGCTTCGGGCATACCAGCCGAGACGCGCCTCCCGCCCAAAATGGCTTCCCGGGGGGATCGAGGCACTCTGCCATACGTTCGGGGGGACCGAGTGGTCGCCCCTTTCCATTCTTACTGTTATTGATTTACTGTTTGGTAATAGTGGTTAATAACATTTTTTATTATATTTCACCACAGATTCAACTGCAGATTATTTGGAAATTAGACAATGCCGTCTAAGGATAGAATTCGAAAGGCTATGAAACGTCAAAGACAGCAATTGACTAACATTTTGCAGCAGTCCTCTACATTAGAATTACCTCAACGGACGAAGAGAACACCGGGTAAGAGAACGAAATCATTCCTTAGAAACATTTGTAGAAACAAAAGTATAACTACAGAACAAGTTTTAGTCCAGAAAAAGAGAGCCAATTTAAATGGAAAGGAAAGGCCCGTCCAAAAAGTTTGTGCTAGAGCAGGAGATAATTCTGTGCATGGCAGTAGAAGGGCAAATATATTCAGGGACATTCGTAAGCGAATGTTCCGCAACAGGGTAATTGTCAATTTGCTAAAACAGTTTAAAAAAGGTCAACAGAAAGTGTCATTTTATAGGAAAAAGAAAAATGTAGAGAAAATTATTGATCAGGCTTTCGAAATTAAGCGAAAGTTATTTATTTTGGTAATTAATAGAATTAGGAAACTAAACAAGGTAATCTATGTTTTCAAATCTAATAGTAGATGGAAGAGAAAAGTTAATTGAAGTAATTTTTGTGAAGTTTTCTTAGGCGAATGGATGCATAGTTCAAATAGTGAGGCATTTTTTAATGAGGAGAGTTATTTTCAGGACAATGTTTTGGTGCATGCAGTTGACAGCAGTGGTCGAGCATATGAGGTAAAAGATGGTCATCCGGTTGAAAAAGAAATACTTGTGTCTGCAGATGCAGAAGAGGCACTAAGTGATGAGGTTTTAGGGAGACGTCCTAAGGGACCAGTGTACACCTGGAAGTGTAGTTCTATTTGCAGTGTGCGACAGGATTCCAACAATTTGCTTTGTGATTTTATACGGACATTTCATAAGAAAAGTGTAAAGCAAAAAATAAAGTTGTTGCAAGAATTAGATCCTTGCAGAGTGAGACAAGTGACAGGTTTGCGTGGTCATTCACTGGCTTGTCTTTCTAGGAGAGTATGCCAGAGTGTATTTCATCATTTCAGGATGCTAGCAGTGCATCATAATAAAGTGAGGAAATTAGTTAGAATGTTGTATTATGCTAAGAGTCCAGCAATTATGCTCAAAAAATTAAGCAGAGCTCTTTTGCATGGTTCTGAAGTAGATGTGAAGAATATTTGTCAAGAAATTGAGTTCTGTTACTTTGCTGGTAAAGAGAACAATGTTGATATTGAACCACTAGAAGAAGGTAATGTGGAAGACAGTGAACAGATTTTCAGTACAGATAAGTTTCACAAGGAAATTTCCACGTTTATGGTGAAATCAAGTGAGAGGCCTAATTTCACTTGTGTGTGTTGTCGACGGACTAATTATAAGAATCAGACTAAGTTAGTGGATATATATGCAAAGAGTGATATGGAAAACAATAGTGAATGGAAGGATTTTGCCACATACTTGATGGTAGAAAATTGTTTTGATTTGGGAGCGGACCAACGTATGTGTACTTATTGCTATAACAAATTAAACCAAAACCAGATGCCTGCTAGAGCTGTTTATAATAATCTGGAATTAGATGACATTCCTTATGAATTGAAGGATTTAAATACTTATGAATCTATTTTGATTCAAAGTGTCCATCCCTTCCAGGCTATTGTACGAATGGAGCCAAAGACAGGGAAGTTGCCTCCATCAGATTTACAGAGAGGATTAAAGGGAAGGGTTGTTTATTTGCCTTTGGATTTAAAGAAAAACATTAATACAATTGGAGTAGAGAAAGTGGAAGAGGAACCTCTGGTTATCATAGTTAATGGTGTTCCGACAAAGATTAAGAAAATCTGGCAAGATTTGGTGGATGTTAGGAAAGTCAAAAAGGCAACATTGTATTTGATAAAAAATAATAAGTACTACAAGAATGTATGTGTTGCAGAAGAGGAAGTAAGTGAAGAAGAGGACAGCGATTTGTGTCCTGGGCAAATTGAGAAAGTAGAAGCCTCTAAAAAGGAAGAAATATATGCACATTATAGTGTTCATCCTTTGCATTCCAAGGAAGTCATGGGGAATGCTATTGAGTTGTTTCAAATGAAACAAGCCAAAGGGAGTCCCATTAGTGTTTGGGAGGAAAGTTTGGAAGCTCGGTGTTTCCCACAGTTATTTCCTAAAAGGTCGAGGAGGACGATATGATGAGCGACCAGTTCAAATTCCTGCTACAGAATACCGGACTTTACGATTGTATACAGAAGATCCTAGGTTTCGACAATGCATTCCCTATTTATTTCATCTATTGTTTGAAAGTGATCTCTCTGGATTGTCTTATGCAGTGAACCACATCTCGAAAATTGGTGTACAACTGCGAAATATCTCGGCAAGGGACTTTATGGATAAAGTCAATGTGCAAGACAGTATTTTGGATTCTCACCTGATTAATCTCATGGCTTGTCAGCGTGGTACTAATGAGTATTGGTACCGCCGTCATGGTGACTTAAAATGTATGCTGAGGAACTTAGGAACTCCCACATGGTTCCTCACTCTCAGCTGTGCTGAGTATGGCTGGGAAGACTTACTTGAATTTGTACGAGAGGTAAATGGAAACATTGAAAATATTGAATTTAAGACACCCGGAGAACTGTGCTGTTTGGATCCTGTGAATGTATGCATGTATTTCAATCATAGATTTGAAGCTATGATGTCTTTCATCACGAACAAGAAAAATCCACCTCTTGGAGAGGTGTTGGATTTCTTCTGGAGAAAGGAGTATCAAGCAAGAGGTGGTCCTCATATACATATGCTGCTATGGATCAAAGATGCACCCAAATTTGGAACAGATCAGGATGACTTAGTGATGAGTTTCATAGAACAGTATGCTACATGTGCTGTTTCAAAGACAAATGAAGACAAAAGTCTAAGAGAACAAGTTTTACGCTTTCAAAGACATCGTTGTGGAAAGTACTGCCGTCGTAAATTCAGAAACAAGGACAAATACTACACCAAATGTCGTTTTGCATTTCCACGGTCGGTGTTATCAAAAGGAAGTGTTAACAATTTGATGTCATCGCTGCGACATAATGTGACAAGGAAATCACCCAAAAACACATACAATTTGAAAAGAAACGAATAGTCCAAGTACATCAACGACTACAACCCAGTGATTTTGTCCATGTGGAATGCTAACATGGATATACAGTTTGTGGCTGACAATTGTAGGGCTGTGGCTCGGTATGTGACGTCTTACATCACCAAAAAAGAAAAGACAGAACTGAAGGATATGTGGGAGGATATTTCCCATGAAAAGAGCCTCAGTAAGAAGTTGTACAGTTTCAGTCTGAAGATGTTGTCGCATCGAGAAATTGGAGCTTACGAATGTTCAGACCGGTTATCTTCAGCAAGTCTCTATGCCAAATCTAGGAGTATCATTTGGGCGATTCTTGGTCTTGCTGCAACGCGTAATCGAGGTCTGAAACCTGTACGGGAAATTGAGTATTTGGTGGAGAAGGAGCCAAACAGTACAGATATTTTGAAGAGCAACATGTTGGATACATATTATCCAAATAGAAGCAGTCACCTGGAGAATGCTTGTCTGTATGATGTTCTTCAAAATTACGTTTTCAAGAGGAACATCAAAGAGGATATTGATAAAGGAGTGTCTGCTGTAATTGGGAGTGAGGGATGTCTGGTCAAGCAAAAAAAATGTCAATTGATAAATCATCGAAAATTGGATTGCGAATCTCCCGAAAGAAAAGAGTTTTTCTATTTTGCTCTTTTGCAACTTTTCAAGCCTTGGCGTGCAGAAGAGGAACTGCTTGGGGATTTCCTCTGTTACGAAGACTCTTTCAATGCAACCAAGGAGTCCATAGAATGTCCTGTTTTTCCAAAATATCTACAAATGTTGAATGCAGAAATTGAGCAGGAAGCAACAATTGCAGCCGAGATTGCTAGAGACAGTTCTCAGGACAGTCAGAGTTCTGTTTCATTGAGTCAGGATCCACTAGAAGAACCAGTTATTGAAAATGAAGCTGCCACTGCCATGATTGAAGTGGAAAGAGCCATGGCACATGCTCAGAAGGATGCGGTTAACCTAGAAGAATTGGAAAGACAACTTAACGTTGAGCAGAGGAAAATATATGTCGAAGTTACCAACCAAATTGAGCATGGATTAAGTCATGAGAAGGAAGAGTGCTCATGTACGTCGTTGAAGCCTGTCCGACTATACGTGAGTGGAGAAGCAGGAACTGGAAAAAGTTTCCTTATTAAAGCAATTTCATGTTATCTGCAGAAAAGGACTGATTCATCACTGTCTTGTGTTGTGACCGCTCCAACTGGACTGGCAGCTCATAACATTAAAGGGATTACTTTGCATCGGTTACTGATGCTGCCAGTGGAGCATGATAACAAATAACAATACCACAAGTTATCTGGAGATGCTTGTTGTGAAGTATCTAGAGTTTTGAAGAAGATGAAACTTCTTATCATTGATGAAGTAAGCATGGTTTCCAATGTCATGCTTGCTTTTGTGCATTTAAGAATGCAGGAAGTTCTTAAAACAGAGTGTGATGTGTTATTCGGTGGCAAACACATCATTGTTTTTGGTGATCTTCTGCAGCTGACACCAGTGAAAGGACAACCAGTGTTTAAACTGCTTACACATGAAGATACCAAGAAGTGCCTAGGGAGCATTGGCAACGTTAACATATGGTTAAACTTTAGTTATGCTGAGCTGCGTGAAAATATGCGTCAGACGAAGGACGAAGATTACAAGAATATTCTACAAGATATTAGAATCGGGAAAGTGACTGAGCATGGTAAAGAAGCTTTACATGCACGCTTACTGTCAAATTTATATCCAGAAGAAGACGTTTTGCCAGAGGATATTTTTCAGAAAATTACTGTGAAGAAATCTGGAATATGTTTGATGCCAACTCTTGCAGAATGTTTCATCTTCAACAACAAAATGTTGAATTTAGAAAAACAAGAGATTGTGAAACTGGAAGCTATTGACAAAATAGAGCATATGGGAGCAACAATTATTTTGTCAGAGAATTTGAAATCTAAATTGGATTCATTAGAGAAGACTATATCTAAAACTGCGGGTTTTGAAAAGACTTTGAATGTGTGCTTAAATTGCCGAATCATTTTGAGAAGGAATTTACATGTTGAAAGAGGTCTGGTAAATGGATCAATGGGTAATGTTGTTGATTTTGAGAAATACAGAAATAGAGATGGAATTGAATTTTTAAAAATTAAATTTTATGGCATTGAGGAAGTACAGCTAATTGGTCGTTGCTCTGCTAGGTTTTTGCTTGTTAAAGACTTATATGTTCGCCGTAAGCAGTTTCCTGTTTGCTTGGCATATGCGGTGACAATTCATAAATCGCAAGGTTTAAGTGTAGACACTGCTTTAGTGAATATTGGCAGTTCTGTATACAAAGAGGGTATGGCTTATGTAGCATTGTCACTAATCAGAACTTTATCGGGTTTGTACTTGATTGACTGTGATGTCACAAACATTTGTGCGGATCTAGATTGTGTTAAGGAATACAATAGGTTAAGAAGAGAGTATGCACCACATTTGCCTCAATATCCTTTGATTGAGAAACATGTGGTAGGCCGGAAACGAAGAAATATCAGTAATAGTAGGGATGTTGTAGCAAAAAGACCAAAAGTCGATGAACCCAAAATTGTAAGCAGGAATAAAATGAATTCTGTTGAAAATGGTGTTGGTTTTAAATTTGAAAATAGTTCTGGTGTCAACTGCTATGCTAATGTAGTTGTTAATGTTCTCTTTTCACTAGAGACTTTCAAAGAACAGATTGTGATCAATTCGGAACAAAGTTTATGCTCTTTGTTGAATTCTGTGTTAGAGAAATGTAGTGCTGATAGAACGAGAGTAGAAAGTGTGTCTGAAATTCGTTTTCTGTTAGACAAATGTTCAGGTCAAACAGAATTCTCTGAAAATATTCAGCAGGATTGTCAGGAGTTTTTAATGTATATGCTTGATGTATTGCAAGATGAGGGTGTAGATGTAGATTATCTATTTGGCGTTTCTTATCAATGGCAGCATGGCTGCGAGAACTGTTGGCTATCAAGTACTACTAGTGTAGACTCAGAAAGATTTATATATTTAACTTTGCCTGACAGTAAATCAGTATCCTTCAATAAGCTAGTAAAGGCAGCCGATCAAAATATGGAGTGCAGCCAATGTAAGTCTGGAATGCTGTCCACGTTAATTTTACGAAGTTATGGCCAGTATGTCATTTTAATGTTCCAACGATGTAGGCCTGATGGAACTAAATTGACAACTTTAATTAATAATTTTGTGGCTTTGCAGTTGTCAATATCAGGAAGGACTTTTATAACTACTGCAATTATATATAATAACGGTCCTTCAACTAATTCAGGACATTATACAGCTTATTTGAGATCTGGAAACGGTTGGTCATTCTGCAATGATTCTGTTTTAACTTCCAAAAAAAGATTGCCTTTCCACCTTCAAAATTCTTACCTGGTGTTCTTACAACCAAAATTTTAGGAAAGGAAGCTTGGGATTTGTTTAGAGGAATTTACAGAGGTTCTACTGGCTCCTACTCTATATGGCCTTGTGGATAATTGTAGTACAGAGCGAAAACTGTTTGTTTTTATAAGCAAAGTCAAGCACCAGATCAAAATAAGGAGTAGAGGAAATGTAAGTCTGCAATGCTGTCCACAATATTTATGGAAACTTATAGATGAAATGTCATTTTACAATTTCAACTACATAAACTGGAAGAAAATAAGTTGTTCAGTCTAATTAAAAATGTTTTGGCTACACAGTCATCGATTTCAGGAAGAACATTTGCAACTGCAGCTAATATATAATATGCTGGTCCTTTGACATTATCTGGATATTACACAGCTTATTTAAAATTAAAAAAATGGCTAGTCTTTCAGCAAACATTACCAATTAAGTATGAAGCAATGTTGCCCTTTGACTTGATTTTTGAAGTCAGAATTTAGGGTAGGAAATTGGACTATAATGATTCTAGGTGTTGCTGTAACAGTGTGCTCTTTCAAATTGCTTTGTATGTCTCAGTTTTCTTAAGACAATTGAGTTTATCTTTCAGAAAGTGGCGGGCAGAAAATAGTAACAGCACAACAGAGTATAAGCTGTTCATAGGATATCCTTTGACGTCATAGAAAGTAAGTTACTTTGGAGAAGTTCCTATTTCTGCTTATTTATGTTATTTGGGTTTTTTAAACACAATCATTTTGATTGTGTTTTTTTTGTTCCCCGCTGTTATATGATGAATACCTTCAACTCACTGTTTTCAGTGAAATTTTATATTTTTTATGATAACAGCAAAAATAAACCATTAAATATGTTTAATTAATTTTCTACTTTGAATTGTGATTTCAAATATGTATATGGATTGGTGTGGCTCACTGGTTAGAGGCGGCAGACCCAGAAGCAGAGGTCGGCCCGGGACCAGGGTTCGATTCCTGACGCGGCAGGACCTTGGGCCATGGTCAGCGGACTCGATAATTCTCGCCTCGGTGCCTACTCCAACCATGGGTCCCACTCAGCATTTCTGGGCAATAGCTTGCTTAATCTCTACTAACGGCCCCATCAGCGCCGGGGATGCCTGGCTTCACCTTGGGGATGCCCAGGAGGGACTATCTCACAGGGAAACCCAGGATGGGTTCCCCAGCGGTATACAGCGCCGGGACCCCTCTTTGCTGAGGCAGCTGTGCGCTTTACTAGTATACCACATTTAACATTTAACATTCATTTTGTCTCATGCTCACTCTTTTTTTACCACCTTGTATTAATTTAAAATTTTTTGTTCTTTCTTACACAGATTAAAAGTATAAAAATTATAATACAGTACGGTAATGACAATTATAAGGTAAGCGTTTAGTACTCTTTACATTACATGCCTATCAGATTTAACTTTTATTAGTTCCTCTGCTTCTTTTTTATAACCCTTAGTTTCCTGTCTTTGCTACTTCCTTCATTTCTTTTTCTATTACTTATTTATACTACTCTTTTCACTTCTTTTATCAGTCCCTCTTTCAACAGTAACTGTGTGTTACTCCCTCTATTTGTCTTTCTTTTCACATTACTCACTGTTTATTAACTCATCTTTTTAAAAAATATATTTTTTTTAGTTCGCTCCCGGTTCGCGTACCCAAACGCTAACCAGGAAGCGTACCAAATGAAATAGAGGATGCTTGAGTGCTAAACATTCTAGCAATTTTTTTTAAAAGGGAAGGTAGTTCTGAAAAGAACTTTTTTTTATTATTTTTGATGTTTTATATTTTTTTGTGTTTTTTTTGAGGAAGGGGAAACAAAAACTGATTTGCTTCAAAGGGCTCAACAGGAGCAACAAAAAAAAAATTACTTTCTAGGACGTTTTGGACATTGATGATTTTCATATGATCTATTTATTAAAGTAATACTCATCTCTCCGCATGAAATTAATTTTCCACATGCTACACAAGTCAATCTCATCTGCCCAAAGTTCTTTTGCAGATTTGGGACCGTTTCCCTTGCCTCTGACTCACTTATTGCTAAGTCATTGGTGGATGTTTTTGCCGGTTGGGTGTTATCCACCAAATCTCGAAGTTGTGCTTAAGAATAATTAAGAGGGTGCCAACTCTCCATGTGCCGATGCATGGTATGATTACCATAGCTATATTCTTTTTCGGTCCCTCTCGATAGTTTTTTTTTGCAGATGAGGCAGGTAACGTACCTGGCATTAACTTTCTTTTCATGAGAAGGAAAAGAAAAAAATTGCCAGATAAAATTCACTTTCAGATGGGACGTTCTTGGCATTTCTTTCAGAAAGCCACTTGTCCCTTGCTCCTGTTCCTCGTCTTCCTCTTCTTCTTCTTCCTGGTCGAAGATGACCTGGCTAGTCGGTCCTCTCTTCTTTGGTGGTGGTGGAGGTGGTGGAGATCCACCAGCTGCAGCTAATACAAATGCCATGTCTTAGCAAACAAGGTCTTTCTCTCATAAAAATGAAAGTCGGAGTGAGGAAAAAAGGTGGGACTTTCATCATTTGAGAAAAGAAAATGTTCTAAACCAATGAAAAGTGTTTATTTTACGTCATATGATCAAGCGTTCCTTCATTAGGAAACTAAAAGTAAAATGAACCAATGAAAAGTTTTAAGAACTAGTCACATGACCTGTTATGCTTACGCTACGCGTTCCCCTCCGCGCCTCGGATCGATTGCGGGGCTTTACGTTTCGCGCCTTGGTTCGCGTTCCAGAACGCTTCCAGGTGCGCTAACGCAGCACGTCATAAGGGGCATTACGTAGTAACGCGATATGTTGCGATTACGGGACGCGTCATGATGTGCCTTTCTAACGCGGTATTTGCACTAACGGAACGTTTACCGATTCGTGGACCGGCAGCGAAACAAGAAAAAATAATTTAAACTATAATATAAATTGAATTAAAAAAATATAATACAAATATATATAAAATATATTTGTGAATTAGAATAAGAATATATGTTACAGCTATAGATATTAGCTTTTAAAAAAACAATGAAATTCACTGAAAAACCATAGGTTATAGACCATATATAGTTAGGGATTAGCATTTTCAAAACCAAGAAAATTCACTGAAAAAACCATTGGTTATAGACCATATATAGTTAGGGATTAGCATTTACAAAACCTTAATTTACTCGCACAAAACCATAGAAATTCGCATATATAGTTAGGTGCAATAACTATATATCACGCACCCGCAATCCACTGCTGATGATGTCACATATTACATCATTCATGACATGGTCATTTGAGTTGTCATCAGTGATGTCATCAGTGATGTCATTTGAGATGTCATCAGTGATGTCATTTGAGTTGTCATCAGTGATGTCATCAGTGATGTCACTGACCATGTCATGAATGATGTAATATGTGACATCATCAGCAGTGGATTGCGGGTGCGCGATATATAGTTAGCGCATCTAACTATATATGGAATTTCAATGGTTTTATGCGAGTAAAATAAGGTTTTGTGAATGCAAATCCCTAACTATATATGGCCTAAAACCAATGGTTTTTTCATTAAATTTTCAAGGTTTTGTAAATGCAAATTCCTAACTATATATCGACTATAACCTATGGTTTTTTCAGTGAATTTCAATGGTTTTTTGATAGCAAATATGAAAAGCTTTAAAATGTCAAGTACGTGATAGATAAAAACATTTTCGTATTTATGCACGCTGATGTGCTTTGAACGCTGCACCCCCCCCTCCACTCTTTTCTCTTAGTAGTACTCTCTCTTTGCAGATAGTGAACGGTAGTTAACGCAGGCCTTTGCCCCTGTTGTAATCCGTCGTGCCTGCTTGTCTCTCCATTTGATTGATTGTTATCCAAGCATTTACTGTTTTAGAATTGGTTCTCTTTGGATCATTCTCTATTTACAAACAAGCACAAAGTCGCAATACTCTGTTTAGTCTTTGCAGATAGTGAAAAATCGTGTAAAAAAATAAAAGTAATCGAGCAAAATCAGTAGGCCACTAATTGAATCTCTTTTTGACCTCGCTAAAATAGATATATTAGGAACAACCCTTCATGAGAAATACGAAAATAGTGAGATGAACTGAGCTCCACACCATGAGGGCTGCAAGACAGCTCGACTCCGTCACCCACCCCGCCCAAAATAACGACAAACCCTATGCAAATATTAAAAATATAGACAACACACCAGCAAAGAAACAGGGTAAAACATTTTATTAAATAACTATTTACATAACTATTTTATACTTTTTATTGCCCGATCCGGCTAGCTCAATCGATCGAGCATGAAACTCATGCACTCTGATAGCAAGTGTTGCTACTGATGCTATGCAGACCAAAACTGGTTTTCAGTTTGTACATTTTTCTAGATTTTTCAATCCAAGGTTGGTTGACTTTGTAGAACGATGGCTTCAGATTTTCAACATACGGTGTGGTGGTGCGGACTGGGAGGGGGCGCTTCGCTCCTGCCCCCTCCCCAAGTAAGATTTTCATACGTGAAAGTACGTTAATGGTTTTGGTCCCTGAGTTGCTTCAATGTCACTGCCATTCTCAAATGGCATAAGTTCTGGATGTTGGGTGCCATAGTTCAGAGTTCTGAGCAGCGCTTGTAACACTGTCTGAAGCTTATTTCCACCTACTGCAGCTTCACTATTCTCAAAGTAAGTGAGTGTCGTTTGTGGACCTGACTGCATTTGAAAACAATGTGATATGTGACCTTCCTAAACAGCTTGACGGAGGCCCCCGAGGGGCGGTGTGATGGCCATGGACTCGGAGAAGACGCTTGGCTCCGACCCCCTCCCCAAGTCTTATAGCACTGGTGTAGCCTGAGATCGCCCCCGACATAGGCGGCCGGCTCCCGGGGTCCGGCAGGACTTTTTGCTTTTTGATGACTCTTCTATTCTGGACCTTGTCCCACAATCCGTTTGACCTGAAGACACGCTGTAGTGGGGCGCCCCTTTACCGTTTCAGTTGCCATTCCGCCCGCTTTTGCTACACTGTGCCTCTTCCGCCATTCAGCTGTTTACCGCCCGCTCTTGCGACTACAGCGTCTCGCTCACCATGTAGTTGAGTTGCTCCCGCTCTTGCGGTGCAGCGATAGGCGGCTGCCACAGGACTCTCAAAATGGCGGCCAGCTCTTCGGTTTTGGGCCTGGTCCACTAAAATGGCCCTGGGACACCTTTGAACTCGGACGCTTCCCTGATAGGGCTTGGGTCCCATTCTCGAAAGCGTCCCCTCAGCCGTGAAGATTCTACAAAAGTCTTGGGGGCCCCCGACTCCCGCAGGCTTCTGGCGGGGAGCGGCTGCCATGTCTGCTCGTGGAATGGCCACGACGGAGCTACGAGATGGTAGTGCTCTCATGCTGACGCCAGCTTTAGTCTGAAACATCCAGAAACACTGTAGAGTACCAATTCGATCAGTTCCGGTAGCGCCCCAACATGACCCGGAAGAGAAGTACTTGCCCTCCCCTCTTTGACTGATGGTTCTTGTTGCCTGTCCCCTCTGTTGTCATTTAACAGAACTTTTTGGACTGATGAAAAGGGTTGTGTTCCGAACGCTGGTTGGTGGAGACATTTTGACTATATTCTTGACCTACGTTGTCGCGTAATGCGTTATATGACACGCCGCGTTAGCGCACCCGGAAGTGATCAGAGGCGCGGCGCGCAGCGCGTAACGTAAGCATAACAGGTCATGTGACTTGTTAATAAAACTTTTCATTGGTTCATTTTACTTTTGTTATTTTAATGATGTAAAGCTTGGTCATATGACCTAAAAATTACGCTTTTTATTGTTTTCGAACATTTTTTTTTTTAAACATATGTTATAATATTCCAGGCTAATGTACTTTCCCGGAAAATTTACAACTGTCCTGCAAGTAAAATATATTCCTTTTTCGAGAAAAAGGGCGTTTCTTCGTTCCATGACGGAGCCGTTGAGTAAAAGAGACTCGGCCTGCTGTCTTAGTCGCCGATACGCCTGATTATCAGATTCTTATCGATCACTTTATGTTGCAGAAATGAAAAACACAACTGCCCTTGACCATTTATCTTTACTGCGTTCCTACATATTATACCTTTTATCCGTCATGTAATTGGACTACTTTATTTCACTTGCCTTTTACTGATTCGAAAACAGTGACTAAAAGTAAAAACTTTACCAATGTAAATACTACTACCATGTTTTGTTTTAAAAACCTTTATTGTGAAAATGTCAGTATACAAATACGGGCCTATAACCACGTGGGCCGGCCACGGAGCAAACTGGAATCGTATATGATGAGGAGACATTTACATTATGGAGGAACGTAACGAACGAGCCATTAGGTTGCAAGAACTAAGGTGTCTAACAGTTGCGGAATCGGTGGACGTACATTTTGTAATTAAAATACGACAGGCCACTTACAAAAAAGTTATCTAGATATACATTTGCGTGCAAGTACCATGGGTGACGTTAATTCGAACTTTCATTAGTACAGTAATCAATAACACATCAGAACTTAATATCAATAGGGATGTCGAAATATTCAATCAATTCTCGTCCCCGCCCGCCATGAGCATCAAAACTGCATTCATATCTCGTGATATCAAGGTTGTTCAACTAGTACACAACAATGAGTTACGAGTCCCATTTATACCGGCGCCATTTTGGGCGAGGCCGGGCAGGTCCAAGATATAGTCAAAATGTCTCCACCAACCATCGGCCAGACCAGAACCCCTTTCGGCCCTTTATGCTACAAGATGGTGTCTTCCATTCAGAAAATATTATTGGCAGCATTTTGAAAGGAAACATAAACAGCCGTTCTCCTAGTGAGTTTCACATTGTTACATTTAGGAAGAATGTTGAAGAGTAGTATGTGGAAAATCTGAAGCCATTTTTCTACAAACTCTCAATCAGCCTTGGATGGAAAAAAAATCCTGAAGAATGTACAAACTGAAAACCAATTTTTGTTTGTATAGCATCAACAGCAACGCTTGAGTCAGCTTTGTGTCAAGCCGCCATTTTTATTCACTCAATAGCGTCCCCCTGCACACATTCAGGGACCTGGTCGTGTTTTCAGATGAAACGGATTGTAGGACAAAAAGCAGAAAAGAAAAGGAAAAAAGTTCCGCCGGACCTCGGGAGCCGGCCGCCTATGTCATGTGCGACCTTTGGCCACACCAGGGCAATAGTGAAGCTGCAGCAGGTGCAAATAAGCTTCAGACAGTCTTACAAGCACTGCTCAGAACTCTCAACTATGGCACTCAACATCCAGGACTTGCCATTCGGATCTTGGCGCCTTGTGCTGGTTCCGACCTATTCACACATCGGTCCACTACTGACATCACCTCATAAGCCAACGGGGCACCCCACGCCGACTTTCGGCGCAGCATTGTAGGATGGCCACACCAGTGCGGCAACTTGCTGGACACCACCTCGGTGCCATCCGGATCTCGGCGCGTTCGAGTAACTGTACCGCAAGAGTGACCGCAACTCAGCTGGACACGCCGTCTTTCGGCGCAGCATTGTAGGATGGCCACACCAGTGCGGCAATTTGCTGGACACCACCTCGGTGCCATCCGGATCTCGGTGCGTTGTGCTGCCTTCGGCCTACTGTAGCCGCAAGTGCGGACGCAACTCAGTTGGACGGCGAGTGAAACGCTAAGGGGCGCCGCACTGCAGCCGAGGAGCCTCCATCTTGGGGGAGACGCACAGCCCCCACTGACTGACGCGACCTCACAGGCCAACGGGGCGCCCCACGCCGACTTTCGGCGCAGCATTGTAGGATGGCCACACCAGTGCGGCAATTTGCTGGACACCACCTCATTGCCATCCGGATCTCAGCGCGTTGTGCTGCCTTCGGCCTATTCGCACATCGGTCCGCTACTGACGCCGCCTCACGTGCCAACGGATTTTCTACGCTTTTTGTAGCCCTATGCCGCATAACAGGTCATGTGACTTGTTTATAAAACTTTTCATTGGTTCATTTTACTTTTGGTTTCCTAAAGATGGAAGGCTTGGTCATATGACCTAAAAATAACACTTTTCATTGGTTTAGAACATTTTTTTTCCCAAACGATGAAAGCCCCACCTTGTTTCTGGATGTTTCAGACTAAAGCTGGCGTCAGCATGAGAGCACCACCATCTCGTAGCTCCGTCGTGGTCATTCCGCGAGCAATCATGGCAGCCGCTCCCCACCGGAAGCCTGCGGGAGTCGGGGGCCCACAAGACTTTTGTAGAATCTTCACGGCTGAGGGGACGCTTTTCGAGAATGGAGCCCAAGCCCTAGCAGTCAAGCGTCCGAGTTCCAAGGTGTCCCAGGGCCATTTTAGTGGACCAGGCCCAAAACCGAAGAGCCGTCCGCCATTTTAAGAGTCATGTGGCAGCCGCCTATCGCTGCACTGCAAGAGTTGGAGCAACTCAACAACATGGTGAGCGAGACGCTGTAGCCGCAAGAGCGGGCGCAACTCAGCTGGATGGCCGCCACCTGGGGAGGCCCGTTCACGCCGCCTCCCCCACGCCCCCCCCCGGGCCGCCCCACGCCAATTTTCGGAGCAGCATTGTAGGATACCAAAACCAGTGCGGCAGTTTACTGGACATCACCTGGGTGCCATCAACATCTCAGCGCGTTCTGCTGCTTTGGGACTATTCGCACAACAGACCGCTACTGACGAGGCCTCCCCCCGCACCACCCGGGACGCCCCACGCCAATTTTCGGAGCAGCATTGTAGGATACCAAAACCAGTGCGGCACCCAGGCGACATCACCTGGGTGCCGTCCAGAACTCAGCACGTTGTGCTGCCTTGGGACTATTCGCACAAAAGACAGCTTCTGACAATTGTTGCTTTTTTTGGTGAAAAATGTTTTGTTCCGTTCATTATATTTAAAAGTTAATAAAGTTTTATAATCTTACTTTGTTGGAGTGTTATATATTTTTTTTAAAACGGGTGAATGGGGCCTTGAATCGGGTTATTGTCATGTGTGGGCTTTGCAAGTGTACTGCTACAGGATCGGACATTTCAAACTCAAATGCACGTTCTTTTTCTTACCTTTCCGAAGCATGGAGCGCAATAGCAGGCAGAGAAAGGGTGATGCAAGTGTTGAACACTGCCTAGCCTGGAAGTTGCTGGCATTCCCCCCCCCCGCCCGCTCCTGAAAGAGGACACACACACACCGCCGCCCCGAGTACTTCACAGATCTTTAAAAGACCATGCGCTTGTTTATGAGGCTTAAATGGTTTATCACCCCTTCTAGAACCCCTGCATCGACCCTCTGACGTTTCCTGGAAGAATTACCACGTAACACAATACCAAGCCCTGTCAGCTGAAACCCCCGAGGAATCATGGGGCATATTATCAAGGGGGTTTATCTCCGCTTTTTTGGCTTTAAAAGCCAAGAAAGCGGAGATAAAATTATCTCCCTATTACCAAGCTGTCGCTAACACCAGTTAGTGACAGCTAAAAGGAGATAGCGACCATCGTGGGCCCCGCTTTGCATGTCAGTGATAGTGCCCTGAGCAGTTCTTAGCCATGTTATCCAATGGGAGGTGGATAACATGGCTAAGAGCATTTGCTCGATAATACATGAATATCGCTGACTTTTCTGCGATATTCATGCATTGCGGCCGTTTTTTATCGCATTTGCGATAAACCTTGCTAATAGCAAGGTTTATCTGCGATAAAAATCGCCGATGTGCGGCGATAATTTTTGTCTCTAAACAAGTTAGAGACAAAAATTATCGCTAGTTGTTGGTAATATGCCCCCGGGTTTTTGCTTGCAGAAATCGGGAGGCGGGAGACTAGCACTGAAATCAGTAGTCTCACGCCTGAATCGGGAGGGTTGGCATGTCTGGATTCTCTACAGCTGGGGCCATAAACTACATCCGCAGGGGTAGGTGATAGCCTAGGACCAGCCTGGCATCTAAAATGGCTGCCGTGCACGACAAAATTGTGGCATTGGAAAAAAGGCAAGATGGCGCAGACAATGTTTATCAATAAGGATTCATTTATAACAAAATATTTTATCGCAGTGACAAATTGGCGGTCAACACTTCCTGATTTCCATCGAATCGAACGTTAACAGACGTCACGCAGCAAAAAAAATAAAAAGCTCATGCACAGCCGCTGGAAGAGATGTATCAACATATATGAGCCTCCTCAGCCACCCTCATGAAACATAGGGGATTAGGATACGTCTCCAGCACCCCCTTATACCTAGTAATTTAATAAAACGAAGCACAAAATGGCGAATTCCCGTTTCGCTACCAGTTTGCGGCCCAGTTCGCGGCCCGTGAAGCGCTTCTACCGTGAAAAATCATTTTTTTTTTATTTTCCCCACGGGACCCTTTAATAACCCCAACAACATTCCTAGGGGGTCAAGAGGGGTATACCTTGCCCCCTTTCATTAAATTCCCCCTTCGTTTTTCACCTCTTCTTCTCTCTCGATCCTACCGAGAGATAAGATGGCGGCCGCTCCGGACTGTTTAGAATGTTGACAGACACCGGAGAGCCAATCAGCTTTCTGTGCTCAAAGTTCCGTTTCGCGAAAAGTAAGCGAACCGGAGCGCAGCCTGGAGCGCTGTTACAGATATATATCTTGTTTTGAACGTTAATTTCTCAAAAACTACTGGAGCACATATATTGAGACCTAGCAAAGGCACATCGGGCTAACAGTCCCTACAATTTTGCCAAGTTTCGTGCAAATCCATTCAGCCGTTCGAGCTAAAAGTGAATCCAACCGCCCTATAGAAATTAACATGGGAAAAACGCGTTTTGGGACCCCCTTTTTTCTCGGCCCCCCCTCGACAAAACCCCCCCAAATTTTCAAGGGCTGCTCAGAAACAAAATGTGCCATTTTCCTGAAAATTTCAGCCGATTCCGTCCACAAACGCCAAAGTTATTAGACATAGAATTTTCAAAAATCCCATAGGGAATAAATCCTAACTATATATACCTACTGGCGATAGCCAGTAGGTAATAATATATATATATATATATATATATATATATATATATATATATATATATATATATATATATATATATATATATATATATATATATATATATATATATATATGTCACCTACTGGCAGTCGCCAGTAGGTAGTTATAATTATGACCTAGTTTCTATAGGAAATCAACAACATTCTATTTGGAATAACTTTGGCGCCGGTGGACGAATCTTCGTGAATTTCTCCAAGAAAATGGCCTGCTCGGTTTCGCTCCTTCCCTGAAAGTTTGAGGGTGATTCGTCAAATGGGAGCCAAGAAAAAAGGGGGTCCCAAAATGTGTTTTCCCTATGCAATTTTCCATAGGGACCTTTAGCCAGGGCTAATACCCGAAGGGCAGAACGGAATTAGACGAAATTTGGCAGAGAGGTAGAGTTCTGTTTGCAGATTGTGATTTTTGTTAAATGGTGTAAATCTGTTTAGTAGTTTCTGAGAAAATCGCTAGTAAAATCATAGCGATATCTAGAGACTGAGTTCAGCACTCATACAGAAATCTGTTCAATTACGAGCGCGAGCTGCATGCTGATTGGCTGTGAACTGTCTGTCAACACTCGAAACCAGGAAGTGTTGGTGCCCATCTTGTGCCTCGCTAGAACTGAGTCACAAGAAAACAGTAAAGCAAAGTTGAGCAATAAGGGAAGGGGGTAGGCTAGAAACATTCTGAACCACTAGGCTTGCTCAGGGAATTGTACATGGATGTTTAGGCTCTATTTTTTATTTGTATTTTTTTGAAGGAAAATCGAGGCCTACGCGTATGGAAATACGTACAATTACGAGCAAGAGCTGCATGCTGATTGGTTGTCAATACTCAGGAAAAACAGGAAATGTTGGCAGCCATCTTGTTTGTCGCGAGAGCCGAGTCACAAGAAAACAGTAATACAAAGTTGAGAAATAAGGAAAGGGGGCAGGGTAGAAACATTCTGACCCTATAGTCTTGGTCAGGGGATGGTACATGGATCTTTAGGCTCAATTTTTATTTTAAAATAAATAAAAAATGGCGGGGTACTCGTGCAGTACTTGTACGTGGTGGAAAAGGTAAAAAAAAAATAGAAGTCCGTTTTGTTTATTAGGTCTCGCGGGGGCAAATTACGGGGGCAATTTTTAGAGCTATATTTCTATGACAATATGTAAATCTTTCCGTTTTTTTTTTTGCTGCATCAGTTGTACTCTCTACGCATGCGCAACCTTGTTTGCAAGTGCACTTTTTTTTCTTTTTCTTCACGCTCGCCAAGCAAACCTCTCCTGATTTTATGTATTAAATTTGCCGGTTTCTTTTCCCGGGTCATGTGTGTTATCCAGTGCTATTCTTTTGTAATATATTAATAAACATATTGTATGTATGTTTATTTGTAATGTAGTGTCCAGGCGCCAAACGTTGATTACATACTCTGTCCAACCGCCATTTTAGTAGTTTTCCTCCGATATTTTTATTATACCTGTTACTTTCATTTTACCCTGCGCATATTTTCGCTGTGATCGATGAGATTTCGTGCCACAGATACCACGGTGTTTGTCCTTGGCCTCCGATCTTATCAGACTTGGTCACACATTTACCTAGAAACTAATTTGAAGGACGTAAGCCAGAGCCATTACAACGCGTGTTCGTCAACACAAAGACATTATTAAGATTATGCATTTATCATGTGTGGTAAATGCATACTAGTTAAAAAAGCATGTGTGGAAAAGCGATATGCGTGCTAATGGTTTTGTGGTGACGATCACGCGTGCTTATGAACCGGGTCTGGGCGTGGTGGAGTTTAGGGTACCAGGCGGAGGGGCACGCAGCTGCACTCATACAATATAGAAGTAATATAGGATTTTTAAAACTTAAAAAAAATTATTCCATAATTATCCTAAATTAAGTCTTCTGTTAGTATGTCCATTAAATACATGAATATATGGGGCGCCGTACATGACATCACATGGAAGCTGTGACGCGACGCGTAACCTCGAAGAGTATTCGTAGCGTATGCTGAGAATGATTAGCAGTACAAACTATGGCCCAATCACTCTCTCACTATCAAATCAGAGCACAGGGCGCGCTATGAGAATGGTTAGAAGTGATCACTCAATGGAGATCCATTTCAGGTGTATGGCTTATCCACAGTATCATAACGTTATTTGTTAACCTGGGTAAGTTTGAGGTTTGCATGAAATACTGTGCTATAGGCAGATATGGATGTTTAGGGAGCGATTATCTCCATTAAGCTTGGTTATTATCATTTACATATAGGTGTCTGAGGGAGGGAAAAGAAGTCTATGTGAATGGCGAGGATTGCAAAATAGTACCAGTTCACTCCTTAATGTGTAGACACATACAATTGCATGGCTCTTGTATACAAGATGCGCCTAATTTGGACTGAGTTTTGAAAGGTAGTCCGACACCTGCTATCATAACAACGTTCAGTTTACTGGAAACGGGAGTTATTTACTTTGAAATAATGGAGATTGTTGTGCAATGTTAGACATGATTATGGTATCTGAGCGTGTGTTTTGATTAAAAAAAAGTTGTGTTAACTCCTCTGCATGGGAAGCTGGATGTTTCCATCTATCTGTCAATTTCGACCTTGAAAGCAGAGTCAACCAAATGAGTCATATAAGAGTGCTATTGTCTCAAAAAAAGGTCGCTCTTATATCTGGTACAGAAACATTTGTCCTTTATGTATCAAACACCCGCAGAGAAGTGCATGATTTATTAAATACAGACATGATCTTGAATTTTGGGGAGTTAATTTAGAGTATCTTTAATGTGCCCTTGACTACGGGGTTACCTTACTTTTTTTTAAATTAGAAGCAGTGGCCTTGTGACTTCTGTAGAAAGTATATTTGGTGTCTTTTGGGGATTTTTCATTCGATTTTTTCCAGCATCTTTGGTGGATTGTGCTTAATACTCGCATTAGTTGCCGGTGTGCTTTTATTAATTTGTTTACATAAATATGGATGCACATCATGCAGCAGATGATAATAAGTCCCGGCTGTTGCTGCTCCGCAACCGAATGCTTAGTTACTATGGAGCGCTGCCTTTGGCTACATTGAGTGCAGCTTATGGATTATCGTTTCGATGTTCTTTGAAGATGACCCGAGTTTACCTCTGATGGTGATAGAGGCTCCGGTTGTTGAGGAACATGTATGTTCATTCCAACCATTGAATTGGATGGCTGAAATGTTTTCAGATGAGAACAATGACTTCCTCTTGGAGGCTGTTGCTACATACTGTACTTACACGCTATTAACACTCTTTGATTTTTCTACGTATCCTTTATTATTTAGTTACTGTTTTCTATCAAAGAGCGAAAAACTTTTTTTTGGAAATGTGAACTTGACTCTGCTTTTTAGGCTTGGACTCTGCGTTCCTAATTCGCCCACGTTTATATCACATGCTTTGATCAAGAAAGGGTGCCGTGGGGCTGAGCGTTGTACTCACACCCTTAAGTTAGCATGGGTTTATTAGAAGCTTACACGCTATTTTTGCTTTCCTGCTCTGCTTTGCACAGGACAAGTACTTGTGATATTCTTTAGAGAAGGCTGAGTATTTTGCTTCATATGAGAATTATTTGGTATGGTAGATTTGTAAACTGCCTCTCTAGTTTTGTGTGTATATTGAGAGCATGGAACATCAAGGTTATCTTGAATACTGTGTCTGTTATTCAGAATGATCCTCGCACGTTCGAGCCATAATACATATGGAGCTGTGGCCACCTCTGATACTTGTGCGTTTCATAATCCATTGTGGAGGCAAAGTTACACACAGTTGGAGAACATTTGTATCTTGACAGTTTGTGGAGCACTAAATGTGATCCACTACTGCTGAGTACCAGAGGTGTGGGACTGCCCATGTAACCCTATGAGACTTTCTGTAGTTATAAACTAATCTGCTAGGTAGGGAGGGTGAAATGTAGGTATATTTTAAATTTGTTTACCTTTAGCATTATAGGATGCTTTTTCCGTTTGTATTTCATAGAATAGTAACAATGCTGACAACCTTGTTTCTGATAATATGTTTGGTTGTATTTTCTAAGGTACTGTACATAAGATTATGGCGTTACAAATAAACATTTCAAAGTTGCACGTGTCTTTATTTACATCTTGTTTTTGACTGGTGTAAGAGTATATTGAAAGAGTGTATTTGTTATCCACTTTACTTCATGTAATCTAAGTCGCATGTTCTGGGTTGACTAGTCATTGGTGGTTTTTGCTCCAGGGCGAAGAACCAATGAGTCACTGATTGCTAGTTTGGTAGGGGGTTTGTGTAGTAAGGTGGGTTTTGGTACACCGTAATTCACTGAGGTCCTAATTCTTTATGCACAGTTCTGTGCATGAGCAGAATTCCTGGAACAGTAGTTACAACAAAAAGGCTTGATAAAGGGCTTGCACTTTGAATATGAATATAAAATAGAAGAAAAGTTGATAATCACAGCTAAGGAATGCAGCAATTAGATATGTGCATGTGTGGATGATGTGTAGATTGAGTGGAAGATGAAAAACATGAAACATAAGAAAGGTTGATGAGACGCAAACTACCCACTGCATTGTCAGTGAAGTAGATCTTTGGATTTCCAGGTCATTACACAGAAAGGGTGTTGGATTCCGCAGTGGGAGGAAGAGAAACTAGTACAACAACTAAGGAAGAAAGCTAGTGCATAAAGTACACACAGTTGGGCAGATTTACAAGGTTGTGGGAAAAATGATGCAAAAGTGGCACACGGGGCTTGTAAACCTGCTGCAGTGTGTGGTAGAAAAGACGCAAGAAAGGTCAGAAGTGTGCAAATTATCCACTGCTATTCACGGGTAGTAGTTACCAAGAAAGCTGAATAACCCCTTCAATGCTTGTGACGGAACCATTCCGTCATCAGTCATGGCTGAGCTGTGCTGATGACGGAATGGTTCCATCACGACCACACCCTGTTCTGGAATGTCCAGCACAGGGGGAAAATTCAAGCAGCAGCCAAGGTGTTAAAAGGCCTGCACTTTGAATTTGAAGTAAAGAAGAATAATTGATAAGCTTAGGCAAGAATGGTAGCAAGTAGGTGTGTGTATTTGTGGTTGTTGTGTTGATTGAGTAAAAGATGACTAAGGTGAAAAATTAGAGAGGTTGCAGAGATGCAAACTTTCCATTTCTTTGTAAAGGAAGTGGGTGTTTAATTTTCCAGTGCATATATATATTCACTGAAAAAAAGACATACATTTCAGGCACGTTATAGTTAGGAATTAGCATTTAAAAAACCTTAGAAATTCACTGAAAAAACCATAGGTTTCACCCATGTTATAGTTAGCTGGACATTTCTCTCATACAAAACCATTGAAATTCCCCAGTTATAGTTAGTTCAGCTAACTATAACTTGCGCGCCCGCAATGCCCTGCTGATGACGTCACATATTACATCACTCATGACATGGTCAGTGACATCACTCATCCCATCACTGATGACATCTCAAAGAGTTGTTTGGCAAATTTTACAGGTTACTTTTGGAGCATTAACCTTTTTTTACCCTTCTGCAAAAGTAAAAAACTGCCAAATTAGAGCTTCTTTCCCCTTCTTTGGAAGTTCTTCAGGAATGTAAATGTAAATGTATTGGCATTTATATAGCGCACTACTTACCCGTAGGGTCCCAAGGCGCTTCGACCACTGCGAAACCCTTCCTGGCTTCCCTGAGAGATGGTCCCTTAATGGGTATCTCCAGGGTGAGACCAGGCATCCCCGGCGGTCTGGTGGGGCCGTTAGTGAAGATGAGGCAAGCTAATGCCCAGAGTTCCCGAGTGTGATCGCTGATCAGAGTGGGCACCGAGGCGAGAGAATTATCGAGTCCGCTGACCCTGGTCCAGAAACCTGCCGCGCCGGGAATCGAACCCTGGTCCCGGGCCGTCCTCTGCTCTCGGGTCTGCCGCCTCTAACCAGTGAGCCACACTACTTCAATGAAATATTCCTCTGAAGAATGGCTGGAAGATGAGTCCATTGCTGTTATTATGGTAATCTTCCTTCTAATTGACAAGATTCTAAGAAGAGATGCTACTTCTTAGAAAGTCAATGTAGAATGATTAAAATGGTTAGATTAGGAAGTGTTATGAACCAATCAAATCGCTTATTTTAAAGTCACATGGCTTTGCATACGCTTACGCTGTGCTTACGGTACTCTTACGATGCGAGTACGCATGACGTTCCACCGTGAATTGTGTAACTGCTTTTAAAAGTAATATACGATTGTTCAAAGTTTTAAAAAACAATTTTCATAACTACCCTACATAATGTATTCTGTTAGTATGTTCATTAAATACATAAATATATGTTTTTAAACAATTAAAAACAGTTGCGTCTTTCGTGTACGGGGCGCCGTACATGACGTCACACGGAAGCTTTGATGCGACGCGTAACGTGAAAGCGTATTCGTAGCGTATGCTGAGAATGATTAGCAGTACAAACTATGGTGCGATCACTCTCTCACTGTCAAATCAGAGCACAGGGCGCGCTATGAGAATGGTTACAAGTGGTCACTCATTGGAGATCCGATTCAGCTGTGTGGCTTATCCACGGTATCATAACATTACCTTATAGCCTGTTTAAGTTTGAGGTTTGCATGAAATAGTATGCTATAGGCAGATATGGATCTTTAGGCAGCGCATATCTCCATGAAGCGTGGTTATTACCATTTACATATAGGTGCCTGAGGGAGGGAAAAGAAGTTTATCTGAATGGCGAGGATTGCACAATAGCACCAGATCACTCCTTAATTTGTAGACACATACAATTGCATGGCTCTTGTAATCAAGATGCGCCTAATTTGGCCTGAGTTTTGAAAAACACTCCGACACCTGCTATCAAGTCAAGTCAAATTTGTTTAATTCAAGGTTAACTCATAAAAGCATATACAATCTTCAATAAAACCATGAAAAACATTTGTGTTAAAAGTAAGACTTAAAACAGATAAAATACATCAATTTCATTGCGAGATAAGAATTTACAGATAAAATGCAGACACTCTTGCAGTACATCTTTTACAAAGTTAAAGAAATAGCTAACTTAAAAGAAACAATCAGCTGCCTAAAAACTTCTGTCTAATAGTCCATGACCAACCAAGATATTTGGCGGTGACTATTACTATAGGCAGTAAAGTGCTAGTACGTATAATTCTTAAAGCTACCACACTACTAGTCGTACCTAAATTCTTGCACATTGGGGTAAGCCGGATGCGTCTTGGCTCTGCATAGATCGTACAAGCAAATAAAAAATGGGCAATTGTTTAATTTTGTTCTCCACAGGAGGGGCAATTGGTAATTGATGGACCACCCCACCTGCCTGTCAGAGATCTAAGGGGAAGGGCACCCGCTCTGGTTTGGAAGAACAACTTCCTATCCCTCGGACTAGTTATGGCATCCCAGTAGAGTTCTAGGCTGGGATTGGGCTTTGCTTCTAAGAATATTCCAGCCATAGTCTCTGAAATAGTATAGCTCCAGTTTCGAGCGGCCACCTTTTCCCAATAGATTTCTTTGAGGACTTTCTTTGGTGGGAATGAAGCTACCTCTAGGTTTTCCCATAGCATGTAAAGACCAAGATCGACCAGCATTTTTCTGAGTTCATTCAACCATCCAACTTTGTGGAACACATCTGCTTTAATAATGTCCAAAAACCCCTTAGCATAGTGTTTAAGGCAGGTGTAGTCCGGAGTCTACGCCAGTACAAGATTGGACGCAGCCTTGCCAAGTCAACAACAGCCTTCCTGCCCAGATCATGCCTAAGCGGCAGCATGGGGGTGCTCTTAGGGAGGCCAGTAATGAGCCGCAAAAACGTATTTTCCGAAATTTGTAAAGGCTGAAGCTTCTCAATACCCACAGCGCAGCACCGTAAAGTGCTGATCCGAGGGCTTTGGCCTCATACACCTGGAGTGCTGGTTTTATTTGTTTTGTCAGGGATTTTCTATGCTCAGAGCCAAGGGCGCCAGCTAATTGTTTGTGCCTCATTACTGCAATATCTATGTGTTGGGACCATCTTAGATCGTTTGATACATGTATTTCCAGGTACGTGAAGGCATTATCTACCTCTAAATGGCGACCATTCATGACAATGCGAGATCTACAGCCACGGTGGGGATTAAAAACCATGAGCTTAGTTTTATCCACATTAACTTCTTAGCCTTGCTCCCCACAGAATTGGTCGAAGGTAGATAAAGCGTGCTGTAGACCACTTGGCGTCTTAGATAAAATCAGAGGGCCGTCTGCAAACATTAAAATCGGTATCTTGGTGCAAGCCAATGAAGGGGCGTCCACAATTGCAGACAACATGCGGGCAACAACACCATTAATGTACAACGTGAACAGTGTGGGAGCCATCGGGCAACCTTGACGAACTCCCCGCTCAACCGGGAAGTCTCTGGTAACCATACCCTGCCCTCCCCATTGGATCTCTGCAACATTTGCTTCATGGAGTCTCATTAGCATTGTCAAAAGTTCTTCTGGTAGGCCCAAGTTCTTCAGCACCTGCCACAGCTTGGACCTTGGGACTAGGTCAAAGGCAGCCCGCAGATCGACAAAAGCTGCATACATACTGCCCTTGCCCAGTAACACAGTCTTCCACTGCAATAGGGTGAAACGGAAGTCCTGGTCCATTGTACTGGTAGATTTTCGAAATCCTTCTTGGAATGGTGACAGAGCTATCATACCGACGTTCAGTTTACTGGCAAACGGGAGTTATTTACTTTGAAATAATGCAGATTGTTGTGCGATGTTAGCAGGCATCGCTTACATGATTACGGTAACTGAGCGTGTGGTTTGCTATAAAAAAGTTATGTTTACTCCTCTGCATGTGAAGCTGGATGTTTCCATCTGTTTGTCGATTCGGACCTTGAAAGCAGAGTCAACCAAATGAGCTGTATAGGAGGTTGCTCTTACATCTGCTAGAGAAACATTTGTCCTTCATGTAGCAAACACCCGCACAGAAGTGCATGCTTTATTAAATACAGACGTGCCCCTGCATTTTGGGGAATTAATTCAGACTATCTTTAATGCGTCCTCGACTACGGGGTTACCTTACTTTTTTAAAGTTATAAGCAGTGGCCTTGTGACTTCTTTTCAAACTATATTTGGTGTCTTCTCTGCATTTTTTCATTTGATTTTTTCCAGCATTTTAGGTGGATTCCCCTTAATACTCGCATTAGTTGCCGGTGTGCTTCTATTAATTTGTTTACTTAAATATGGAAGCACATCCTGCAGCACACAACAATATTTCTCGGCTGCTGCTGCTCCGCAACCGAATGCTTAGTTATTACGGAGCGCTGCCTCTGGCTACATTGAGTGCAGCTTATGGATTATCGTTTCAATTTTCCTTTTTCATATGCGTTCAACCTGTCTTCCATTGCCTGAGCTGCGATTTCGACTGGGCCCTGGATTTGTGGCTCTGCAGTACGGTCTCTCCCAACGCGGATTATGATCAGCTCATGAGCCCATTAGTGGTTCATGAATTGCTCTGTCTGGCGGCGGAGTTATGGCCTTAGCAGCGATACATGGAATAATGGGATGGTGGAATGTTTTTGCAGGGCGCATGACTTCTTGGCACACTGTTACATTGAAGATGACCCGAGTTTTCCTCCGATGGTGATAGAGGCTCCGGTCGTTGAGGAACATGTATGCTCATTCCCACTATTGAATTGGATGGCTGAAATGTTTTCATATGAGAACAATGACTTCCTCTTGGAGGCTGTTGCTACATACTGTGCTTATACGCTGTTTGAATAAGACTCTTTGATTTTTCTACCTATTTTTTATTATTTAGTTACTGCTTTCTATCAAACAGCGATTTTTTTTTTTGCGAATTTGAAGTTGACTCTGCTTTTCAGGCTTGGACTCTGTGTTCGTAATTCGCCACCGTTTATATCACGTGCTTCGATCAAGGGAGGGTGTCGAGGGGCTGAGCCTTGCACTCACACCGTGTAAAGTTAGCATGGGTTTATTAGAAGCTTAAACGCCATTTTTGCTTTTCTGCTCTGCTTTGCACACGACATGCACTTGCCATATTGTTTAGAGAAGGCTGAGTATTTTGCTTCACATGAGAATAATTCGTTGTGCTACATTTGTAGACTGCCTCGCTAGTTTAGTGTGTATAGTGAGAGCACGGAACATCAAGGTTATCTTGGACACTGTGTCTGTTATTCGGAATGATCCTTGAACGTTCGAGCCATAACACACATGCAGCTGTGCCCACCTCTGATCCTGGCGCGTTTAATAATGCACTGTGCAGGCATGATTACACACAGTTGGAGAACATTTGTATCCTGACAGTTTGTGCAGAACTCAATGTGATCCACTACTGCTGGGTACCAGAGTTATGGGTCCCCCCATGTAGTCCTATGACACCTTCTGTAGTTATAAACTAACCTGCTAGGTAGGGAGGGTAAAATCTAGGTTTATTTTAAATCTGTTTCCCTTTAGCATTATAAGATGCTTTCTCCCTTTGTATTTTATGGAATAGTAACAATGCAGACAACCTTGTTTCTGATAATATGTTTGCTTGAATTATCTAAGGTACTGCGCATGAGATTACGGCGTTAGAAATAAACATTTTAAACTTGCACGTGTCTTTATTTACTCCTTGTTTTGGACTGGTGTAAGACTATAACGAAAGAGGGCTCTTGTTATCCACCTTACTTGAAGTAATCTAAGTCGCATGTTCTGGGTTGACTAGTCATTGGTGTTTTTGCTATAGGACGAAGAACCAATGAGTCACTGATTGCTAGTCTGTTAGGGGGTTTGGGTACTAAGGTGGGTTTTGGAACACCGTAATTCACTGAGGTCCTAAGTCTTTATGCACAGTTATGTGTAGGAGCAGAAACCCTGCAACAGTAGTTACAACATAAAGGCCCAATAAAGGGCTTTGAATTTGAATCAGAATATGACATTGAAGAATAATTGATAACCCCAGCCAAGAAAGGGAGCAAGGGGCAAATTTCACAGTGCCTTTGGCCGGGGTAGTTGTTACAATAAAAAGGCTCGATAAAGGCCTGCACTTTGAATAGGAATATGAAATAGAAGAATAGTTGATAATCACAGTTAAGGAATGCAGCAAGTAGTTGTGTGTATGTGTGGATGATGTGTTGATTGAGTGGAAGATGAAAAAGGTGAAAAATAAGAAAGGCTGGAGACACGCAAACTACCCACTGCCTTGACAGTGAAATGGATCTTTGGATTTCCAGCTCATTACACAGATAGGGTATTGGATTCCGCAGTGGGAGCAAGAGAAACGAGTACCACATCTAAGGAAGCAAGCTAGTGCACAAAGTACACACAGTATGCGGTAGAAAGGATGCAAGAAAGGACGCAAGTGTGCAAATTACCCACTGCCATTCACGGGTAGTAGTTACCAAGAAGGCTGAATAAAGGGCCTGCACTTTGAATCTGAATTAAAGAAGAATAATTGATAACCCAAGCCAAGAAGGGGAGCAAGTGTGCAAATTTCACAGTGCCTTCAGCCGGGGTACTTGTTACAATAAAAAGGCTCGATAAAGGCCTGCACTTTGAATAGGAATATGAAATAGAAGAATAGTTGATAATCACAGCTAAGGAATGTAGCAAGTAGTTGTGTGTATGTGTGGATGATGTGTTGATTGAGCGGAAGATGAATAAGGTGAAAAATAAGAAAGGCTGCAGACATGGAAACTTTCCACTTCTTTGTAAGGGAAGTCGGTGTTTAGTTTTCCAGTGCATATATATATATATTTACTGAAAAAAACAAAGGTTTCACACATGTTATAGATAGGAATTAGTATTTAAAAAACCTTGCAAATTCACTGAAAAAACCATAGGTTTCACACACGTTATAGTTAGAAATTAGCATTTAAAAAACCTTGCAAATTCATTGAAAAAAACATAGGTTTCACACATGTTATAGTTAGCTGGACATTTCACTCATACAAAACCTTTGAAATTCCCCCGTTATAGTTAGTTCAGCTAACTATAACTTCCACGCCCGCAATCCACTGCTGATGACTTCACATATTACATCAGTCATGCCATGTCCCTGACATCACTGATGACATCACTGATGACATCTCAAATGACATCACTGATGATATCACTGATGACATCATCCTTGTGAAAGAGTTGCAGACCTCATCTCAGCGTAATATAACCTTTGATACACACATTCAAAAATAGAAACTAAAATTTTCAAAACAATGGAGATACCAATTCCAGTTACAACAACCTATTCAGTAATTCCACCATCTACATACACATCCACTCATTCACCAACAGTTCTATATAGTCACTCATACATGTACTCACTCATCACATGTACTCATACACCTATACATCCTGTTACACACCGACACTCATCCATAGAGTTACTCACACACATACTCACACATGCAAATAAACATCCATTTATTTGCATATACAGCTATACACACACCGTTACAGTTACTTTTACAGAAAAGTACACATACTTACTCTCTTAAACAATCACTTATAGAAACACATACTTATTTATACAGGACTCTTCCCAATCTCTCACTCTCACATATACTCACTTATATACATCAATACTCACATATACTAGATTAAAACATATGTAGTTACTCATAAAGATACTATTGAGACAGTCATTCACTCACTAACACACCCATAAACACACTCATCCACCCATACAGTCCTGCACACATGCTGTATTCAAAACACATACAAACAGTAAGTCACTCATTCATGCATTTATGCGCTAAGTAATACCCCCCACTGAACCATACAGACACTCATACTGATACTCAAAAAACCAACTAATAACCCATATAGACACTCATGTAGCTACTCACCGACCCATGCAGCACTTATAGACAAAGTGAAAAACTGATACAGATGTTTATATATTTAAACATTACTCGCTAATACATGTATTCCCTAAGATACACTTAATAAGTCAGTTATGCAATCATTTTTACAAAAAACATCCATTTAGACACTTATTTACCCATGTATTCTTCCATCGACCTTTAGATATACATATATAAAAAATATTTAGTTTTCAGAAAGACACACATTCACTGGATGATGTCATCACTGATTTCATCAGTGATGTCATTTGAGATGTCATCAGTGATGTCATGAGTGATGTCACTGACCATGTCATGAGTAATGTAGTATGCGACGTCATCAGAAGCGGATTGGGGGCGCGTGAGTTATAGTTAGCTGAACTAACTATAACGGGGGAATTTCAAAGGTTTTGTATGAGTGAAATGTCCAGATAACATGTGTGAAACCTATGGTTTTTTCAATTAATATATATATATATATATATATATATATATATATATATATATATATATATATATTACCTACTGGCGGTCGCCAGTAGGTATATATAGTTAGGATTTTTTCCCTATGGGATTTCTGAAAATTCTATGCCTAATAACTTTTGCGTTTGTGGACGGAATTGGCTGAAATTTTCAGGAAAATGGCACATTTTGTTTCTGAGCAGCCCTTGAAAATTTGGGGGGGTTTTGTGGAGGGGGGGCCGAGAAAAAAGGGGGGTCCCAAAACGCCTTTTTCCCATGTTAATTTCCATAGGGCGGTTGGACTCACTTTTAGCCCGAACGGCTGAATGGATTTTCACGAAACTTGGCAAAATTGTAGGGACTGTTAGCCTGATGTGCCTTTGCTAGGTCTCAATATATGTGCTTCAGTGGATTTTGAGAAATTAACGTTTAAATCAAGATATATATCTGTAACAGCGCTCCGGGCAGCTATCCGGTTAGCGAACCTTTCGCGTAACGGAACTGTGCGATGAGAAGCTGATTGGCCCTCCGGTGTCTGTCAACATTCTAAACAGTCCGGAGCGGCCGCCATCTTGTCTCTCGGTAGGATCGAGAGACAAGAGGAGGCCAAAACAAAGGGGGAAATTACCATAAGGGGGCATAGTAGATCCTCGTTGACCCCCTAGGTTTTATGTGGAGGTTTTAAAAGGGCCTAGGAGGGTCCAAAAAAAAAAATTTTTTTTTGCGTGGTAAGCGCCAAGTTCGCGAACCGGATAGCTTTCTGGGCAGCGAACTTTATGGATAAAAGAATGAAAGACTTTTCTAATACTGTATGTTAATTGTTTGTTGTTTTTCTTGTTTTTTTTGTTTTCTTTTTATTAAAGTGTTTTTTTTATTTTGATTCTTTTTCATAATTTATTAAACTTTCTAACATTTCAGTGTCTGAAATGTCATTATTTTCTTGAAATATTGTTTGCAATCTGTGAGGTTGCAAAATGTCCTCATTTGCAAGGAGGAGATCTACTGCTTGGACACATTGCAGCAGTTCATTATCCAAGCTTTCATCCATAAATTCCATGTCAATTGGTTCAATCAATTCCTGGCTGCTCTCTTCCAGGTCCATCTCAAAAGCAACTTGCTGCTCGCCTTCCATTTTGCCTGAAATTTGGATTAAAAAAATATATATTAGTAGAGATAGGGCACTGTTGGGATTAATTTTAGATAGGCAGTTTTTATCAGTGAATTTATCTTTTGGCAGTGTATAGTATCAGAGTGGAAATAGGACTATAAAAAAGTGTATGTGATTTAACCAAGACAAGCCTAACTCCATTCATAACTATAACAGAGAAGTCTATCTAAATCCATAACTACTACAGAGGGATAGTATATATCTATCAGAAAAAGTCTACCATATTAAGTTATAGTGCACAATATACTTCAGTTTTAAAAATAACAACTTACCTTCACAAACAAGTTGAAGTGTTTAGTAGCTAATCAAATGTAATGTACAACAAGAAGTAGCAGTCAAAATGGCTGTGTTTCCTTCTCTTCCTTTATATATATTCAGGTATATAACCAATCAAATGTCAGGTAATAAAAGTAGAAAATGAAAGTAACATTTTCATTGGTTGTCAATTCCAACACTTCAGATGTGTTTTGTGAAGTAATTTACCTCACGGTACTTGGAGAGGTCTACAGGCTAAATGGCTAAATGGAATTTCAATGAAATTTGTGAGAATGGAAGGGATTGTTATGTAGTATGAGCTAATCTATATTTGGTGAGAGTGTCTCTAGTCGTTTTTCTGTAAATTACTTTCCCGCCTTTTTTTAGGACCGCTTTCCGGGAAGCTGCCCGGTTAGCGAACCTTAAGCGTCACGGGAGTCCACCATTTTGTGTTTCGTTCGCATTAAGATACAAGATGGAGGGCAAATAATGTTTAGAATGGGTAGAAGGGGGCATGGTAGACTTATCTTGACCCCCTAGGTTTTCTGAGCGTGACTGAGGAGGCTTATATGTGCGGAAAAAAAAACTTTTTTTTTAAAAATTCCGCTAGGTTAGCTTTCGGTTAGCGAACCGGGTAGCGCTCCGGGGAGCGAATTTTGTGGAAAATTAGTGAAAAAAGTTAGAGAAAAATAATAATTATGAGTGATCAGATGTAGGGTAGGTCTGAGAAGAGCTTTTGGGTTTATGGTACATTTAGGTACTTATAAGTAGGTACCAATGCACAGTCTTAAATTCAGAATGAAAATTCTGTTGCCCTCATCTGAGAAGTGAACTCCATCTCCTCTGTAGATATCTTGCATGTAGTAACGCAAGTTATTGTTGTACAGAGAGCCCATTCCATGGTCTCTCATGTAAGCTGAAACAGATTTGTTTACATGCTTCCTCGCTTTCTCAATTTGTGGACAAAATTGGTTGGACCACCTCCATTTCTGTCTTTGGCATATATTGGAATATACCAAGGTAGTTTGAGGAAAAAGTGCCATTAATTGCTCCAAGGTGTCCTTTAAAAGCATTTCCAGACCTACCCCTGTCAAAGTGCCCAAATCATTACCTCCACAGTGCACTATTAACAGGTCAGGTTTTGGCAAATGCATAAAGGTTTTCACCAATGGTATCAATTGGTGACATTTTAATCCTCTTTGGCCCAACCACTTAATTTCCACATCTTGTAAATTGAGGTTGTGTAAATTTCTGCTCTCAGCATACCTTTGAGCCCAGTGGATGTAACTATGTCCAACAATCCAGACGTTAAACATGGTGGAAGAAGGTTGTTCTGCAGTCAGATGAAGTGTGGTAATGAAAGGGCAGTTGAAACAGTAGGAGTTTCTAAAGAAAAAAAAATGTGGATTTACAATGCTAATGATTCATTAGCAGTGATTGGTGCATTTCCATTTCTGAAAACAGAAAGTTAGGGTGCATGGATGTGTTCTTTGAAAGATGTAATTTGAATGGTCAAGGAAGAAACATTTAATGAAAGATTGCACTGGATACGCAGGTGCACTGAGAGTTCAGAGTTCAATTGAAACATTGTTGTGTGAATTTGCAAACATGAGAGGTCTTCCAGGAGGTGGTTGCTATGGAAACAAGGCAGACAGGGCAGAGGGGGGAAGGGTTTTGATTTGAAAAAAGTGAGGGAAGAGGTATGATTGGCTAATATGAGAGATATGTGAAAAGAATATCTGTATTTCTGTGCTTTCAATAGCTGCAGCCTTTGGAGTGCATCCTTTTTCTTCTGCTGAAGACAATTTGGTGTATTTCTGAGACTGTTTTCAAAACTCAAAAAATATTTGCTAAGGTGAGAAAAGATTTATTTAATTTAGATAGAGAATAGTATGATTTAAGGAGAAAATGATGAAGAAAGCTGTGTTTTTAAAATGTGGTTTTGTCTCTAGTGATATACTAATAGAATTAGTTTCATAGAGAAATTATAATTGCATATTTGGTGTAACATTCTGGCATGCAGTAACACAAGATATTGTAATACATGGAGGCCATTTCATGGTCTGTTATGTAAGCTGAAACAGATATGTTGCTTTTAAAAACGATTTAAGAAATCAATTACATTTCTGGATATGTACTGCTAGAGCTTCATAGGTTGTTTTGGGCCATATTTATAAGGTATTTGAGTGTCTAAGATGTTATGTTCGCCTTTTAAAATGTAAAGTGTTCCTCATGGGGCAAGTGTCTTGTAAATACGCTCCCACTTGTGCTTGGCAAATTTAGATTTTCATTATGGGAATTACCTAGCCATGTTAATAGTGTCCCAAAAATGGTGCTAGGGCATTCCAGAAAACACTTTCATGTGTCTCAAGGACATTTTTAGTCATTTCTTCATGAATGCAGGTATACAATTGATTTATATGCTGTGTTTAAAAACGAATTTTGAAATGAATTAAATTTCAGGATATGTACTGTTAGAGCTTCATAGGTTGTTTGGGTTCATATTTAGAAGGCATTTTAGTGTCTTTGATGTTATTTTTCCCTTTTTAAATGGAAAGCGTTCCTCATGGGGCCCTGAGCAGTTCTTAGCCATGTTATTTAATAGGAAGTGGATAACATGGCTAAGAGCATTTGCTGGAAAATGCATGAATATCGCTGATTTTTCTGCTATATTCATGCATTGTGGCCGTTTTTTTTCACATTGCTTCATAGGTTGTTTGGGTTCATATTTAGAAGGCATTTTAGTGTCTTTGATGTTATTTTTCCCTTTTTAAATGGAAAGCGTTCCTCATGGGGCCCTGAGCAGTTCTTAGCCATGTTATTTAATTGGAAGTGGATAACATGGCTAAGAGCATTTGCTGGAAAATGCATGAATATCGCTGATTTTTCTGCTATATTCATGCATTGCGGCAGTTTTTTCCACATTGCTTCATAGGTTGTTTGGGTTCATATTTAGAAGGCATTTTAGTGTCTTTGATGTTATTTTTCCCTTTTTAAATGGAAAGCGTTCCTCATGGTGCCCTGAGCAGTTCTTAGCCATGTTATTTAATAGGAAGTGGATAACATGGCTAAGAGCATTTGTTGGAAAATGCATGAATATCGCTGATTTTTCTGCGATATTCATGCATTGCAGGCCGTTTTTTATCACATTTGCAAGCACTTCTTAGCCATGTTATCCAATGGGAGGTGGATAACATGGCTAAGAGCATTTGCTTCAAAGGTTGTTTGGGGTTATATACCATTTTTGGGAAATTATTAACATGCCTATCTAACTCCCATAATCAAAATCTAAATTTGCCAACCGTAGGTGGGAGCGTATTTACAATAAATTTGCACCATGAAGAATGTAAAATAGCATACTAGATACTCAAATAACTTATAAATATGACCCAAAACATCTTATGAAGCACTAGTAGTGCATATTTCCAGAAATGTATTGGTTTTCATTTAATGATTTACTTCATTGGTAGGCCTTCACATGTTTTTTTACCTTGGTTTTTTTTCAGTGAAAATCTTATCTGCAACCATGTGTTGGCCTCACCTCAAATAAACAAAACAGGTGATGGACTGAATGTGGATCAATGACACACATTCACCCCAGTCCAAAGATCTGGGCCTAAACAAACCTTTAGATAGGCTACATCTTATCGTCATCCTGAATTAATGATTTAAAATATTAGGGAGTGATTTATGAGTGTTGTATGCCTGTTTTGTACCATTGAGTGTCATTTTTGTGATGCAGTGCTGGTGGAAAATATTTGCTATGTTAAATAATTAGTACGGCATTAAGTTTTAGATGACTGTTATTTATTTACTGTTTGGTAATAGTGGTTAATAACTTTTTATATTATATTTTTTCACAGATTCAACTGCAGATTCTTTCATAGTTTGGAAAATGCCTTCCAGAAGTCGAATACGAAAGGCTAGAAAACGTCAAAGACAGCAGGATGATGTTTTATTGCAGCAGTCCTCTTCCCCAAATACTTGTCAAAACACCAAGAAAGGTCCGGGTAAGAGCACGAAATCATTCTTAAGAAATATTTGTAGTAAAAAAAATTTTGCTCAAAAAAATGTGTCTGTTCACAAAAAGAAAAGTAATTTAAATGGAAAGGAGAGACCCATCACAAATGTTACTGGTAGAGGAAGAGATAACTCTGTGCATGATAGTAGAAGGAAACAACAGTTTAGGGACATTCGACAACGAATGTTCCGTAATAGGATATTAGTTAATTTATTGAAAAATATTAAAAAGAAAGGCCAACAGAAAGCGGCATTTTATAGGAAGAAGAAAAATGTAGAGAAAATTATTGATCATGCTTTTGAAATCAAGCGAAAGTTGTTTATTTTGGTAATCAATAGAATTAGGAAACTAAGCAAGGTAATTTCTGATTTCAAAACAAAAAGTAGATGGAAGAGAGTAGTAAATCGTACTAACTTTTGTGAAGTTTTTTCTGGAGAATGGATGCATAGTTCAAGTTCTGAGGCATTTTTTAATGAGGAGACTTATTTTCAGGATAATGATTTGGTGCATGCAGTTGACATAAGTGGTCGAGCTTATGAAGTGAAGGATGGTTGTCCAGTTGAAAAAGAACAACTTGTGACAACAGAGACAGAAGAGGCGCTAAGTGATGAGGTTTTAGGAAGACGTCCTAAGGGTCCTGTGTACATTTGGAAGTGTAGTTCTATTTGCAGTGTGCGACAGGTTTCCATCAATTTGCTTTGTGATTTTATACGGACATTTAATAAGAAAAGTTTGAAGCAGAAAATGAAGTTGTTGCAAGATTTAGATCCTTGCAGAGTGAGACAAATGACAGGTTTGCGTGGTCATTCACTGGCTTGTCTTTCCAGGAGAGTATGCCAGAGTGTTTTTCATCATTTCAGGATGCTAGCAGTGCATCATAATAAAGTGAGAAAATTAGTGAGAATGTTGTATTATGCTAAGAGTCCAGCAATTATGCTTAAACAGTTATGTGCTGCTCTTTTGCATGGTTCTGAAATAGATGTGAAGAATCTTTGTGAAGAAATTGAGTTTCGTTACTTTGGCAGTAAAGATGAGAATGTTCAAATTGACCCTGAAGTAGAGGGTAATGTGGAAGATAATGTACAGGTTTCCAGTACAGATAATTTTCAGAAGGAAATTGCCACGTTTCAGATGAAATCAAGTGAGAGGCCTAATTTCACTTGTGTATGTTGTCGACGCACTTATTATAAGAATCAGACTAAGGTAGTGGATTTATATGCAAAAAGTGAAAGGGAAAATAATAGTGAATGGAAGGATTTAGCCACATACTTGATGGTAGAAAATTATTTTGATTTGGGATCGGATCAACGTGTGTGTACTTATTGTTGTAATAAATTAAACCAAAACCAGATGCCTGCTAGGGCAGTTCATAATAATCTGGAATTGGTTGAGATTCCTTCTGAATTGAAGGATTTAAATACTTATGAATCTATTTTGATTCAAAGTATCCATCCCTTTCAGGCTATTGTAAGAATGGAGCCAAAGACAGGGAAGTTGCCTCCAGCAGATTTACAGAGAGGATTAAAGGGAAGAGTTGTTTATTTGCCTCTAGATTTGAACAAAAACATTAACACAATTGGAATAGAAAAAGTGGAAGAGGAACCTCTGGTTATCTTGGTTAATGGGGTTCCGACAAAGAATAAGAAAATATGGCAAGATTTAGTGGATGTTAGGAAAGTCAAAAAGGCAACAGTGTATTTGAAGAAAAATAATAAGTACTATAAGAATGTATATGTTGCAGAAGAGGAAGTAAGTGATGAAGAGGATAGCGATTTGTGTGCTGGCCAAATTGAGAAAGTAGAGGCCTCTAAAAGTGAAGAAATATATGAACATTATAGTGTTCATCCTTTGCATTCCAAGGAAGTCATGGGGAATGCTATTGAGTTGTTTCAAATGAAACAAGCCAAAGGGAGTCCCATTAGTGTTTGGGAGGAAAGTTTGGAAGCTCGGTGTTTCCCACAGCTATTTCCCACAGGTCAAGGAGGAAGATATGATGAGCGACCTCGTGAAATTCCTGCGTCTGAATACCGGACTTTACGATTGTATGCAGAAGATCCTAGGTTTCGGCAATGCATTCCCTATTTGTTTCATCTCCTGTTTGAAAGCGATCTGTCTGGACTGTCATATGCAGTGAACCACATCTTAAAAAGTGGTATACAGATGCGAAACATCTCGGCAAGTGACTTTATGCATAAAGTCAATGTCCAAGACAGTATTTTGGATTCTCACTTAATTAATCTCATGGCGTGTCAGCGTGGTACTAATGAGTACTGGTACCGTCGTCATGGTGATTTAAAATGTATGCTGAGGAACTTAGGAACTCCGACATGGTTCCTCACTCTGAGCTGTGCCGAGTATGGCTGGGATGACTTACTTGAATTTCTACGAGAGGCAAATGGAAATATTGAAAACATTGAATTCAAGACACCTGGAGAACTGTGTTCTTTGGATCCTGTGAATGTATGCAGGTACTTCAATCATAGATTTGAAGCTATGATGTCTTTCATCACAAATAAAAAGAATCCACCTCTTGGAGAGGTGTTGGATTTCTTCTGGAGAAAGGAGTATCAAGCAAGAGGTGCCCCTCATATACATATGTTGCTGTGGATTTAAGGATGCACCTAAATTTGGAACAGATCCGGATGACTTAGTGATGAATTTCATCGAACAGTATTCTACGTGTGCTGTTCCAAACGCAACGGAGAAGAAAAGTCTAAGAGAACAAGTTCTACGTTTCCAAAGCCATCGTTGTGGAAAGTACTGTCGTCGTAAATTCAGAAACAAGGACAAGTTCTACACCAAATGTCGTTTCAACTTTCCACGACCGGTGATTTCTAAAGGAAGAGTGAACAGTTTGATGTCTTCGCTGCGACATAATGTGACGAGGAAATCACCCAAGAATACATACAATTTGAAAAGGAACGAAGAGTCCAAGTACATCAATGACTACAACCCAGTGATTTTGTCCATGTGGAATGCCAACATGGATATACAGTTTGTGGCTGACAACTGTATGGCTGTGGCTCGGTATGTGACATCTTACATCACCAAAAAAGAAAAGACTGAACTGAAGGATATGTGGGAGGACATTTCCCATGAAAAGAGCCTCAGCAAGAAGTTGTACAGTTTCAGTCTGAAGATGTTGTCGCATCGAGAAATCGGAGCTTACGAATGTTCTGATCGATTGTCTTCAGCAAGTCTCTATGCCAAATCCAGGAGTCTCGTTTGGGCGAGTCTTGGTCTTGCTGCAACGCGAAATCGAGTTCTAAAACCTGTTCGGGAAATTGAGTATTTGGCAGAAAAGGAACCAAACAGTACCGACATTTTGAAGACCAACATGTTGGATACATATTATCCAAATCGAAGCAGTCACCTTGAGAATGTTTGTCTATATGAGGTTCTCCAAAATTATATATTCAAGAGGAACATCAAAGAAGATATTGAGAAAGGAGTGTATGCTGTAATTGGAAGTGAGGGATGCCTGGTCAAGCAAAGAAAATGCCAATTAGTAAACCATCGAAAATTAAGTGGCGAATCTCCAGAAAAAAAGGAGTTTTTCTATTTAGCACTTTTGCAACTTTTCAAGCCTTGGCGTGCAGAAGAGGAACTGCTTGGAGATTTCCTCTGTTACGAAGACTCTTTCAATGCAGCCAAGGAGTCCATAGATTGTCCTGCTTTTTCTAAATATCAAGAAATGCTAACTTTGGAAATTGAGCAGGAAGCAACGATTGCAGCCGAGATTGCCAGAGACAGTTCTCAGGACAGTCAGAGTTCTGTTTCATTGAGTCAAGATCCACTTGGAGGACCTATTATCGAAAATGAAGCTGCCACTGCTATGAATGAAGTAGAAAGAGCCATGGCACATGCTCAGGAGGATTCAGTTAACTTACAAGACTTGGAAAAACAACTCAACGTTGAGCAGAGGAAAATATATGATGAAGTTACCAAGGAAATTGAGCACGGATTAAGTCATGAGAAGAAAGAGTGCTCGTGTACGTCGTTGAAGCCTGTCCGACTGTACGTGAGTGGAGAAGCGGGAACTGGAAAAAGTTTCCTCATTAAAGCAATCTCTTGTTATTTGCAGGAAAGGACTGAGTCATCGCTGTCTTGTGTTGTCACCGCTCCTACTGGACTGGCAGCACATAATATTAAAGGTATTACTTTGCATCGTCTATTGATGCTGCCGGTGGAGCATGACAACAAATTACAATACAACAAGTTATCTGGAGATGCTTGCTGTGAAGTTTCAAGAGTTTTGAGGAAAATGAAACTACTTATCATTGACGAAGTAAGCATGGTTTCCAATGTCATGCTTGCCTTTGTGCATTTGAGAATGCAAGAAGTACTTAAAACTGAATATGATGTCTTATTTGGTGGGAAACACATTATTGTTTTCGGAGATCTTCTACAGCTGACACCAGTAAAAGGTCAACCTGTGTTCAAAATACTCACGCATGAAGATACCAGGAAGTGCCTAGGGAGCATTGGCAACGTCAATATATGGTTAAACTTCAATTATGCAGAACTGCATCAAAATATGCGTCAGGCAAAGGATGAAGATTACAAGAATATTCTACAAGATATTAGAATTGGAAAAGTGACCGAGCATGGGAAAGAAGCTTTAAATGCACGGTTACTGTCAAATTTGTATCCCAAACAAGAGATTGTGCCTGAGAATATTTTTCAGAAAATTACTGAGAAGAAATCCGGGATATGTCTCATGCCAACTCTTGCAGAATGTGCCATCTTCAACAACAAAATGTTGAATTTAGAAAAGCAAGAGATTGTGAAACTTGAAGCTATCGACAAATTAGAGCATATGGGATCAACAATTATTTTGTCAGACAATTTGAAATCAAAATTGGATTCATTAGAGAAGACTATATCTAAAACAGCGGGTTTTGAAAAGACTTTGAATGTGTGTTTAAATTGCCGAATTATTTTGAGAAGGAATTTACATGTAGAAAGAGGTCTGGTAAATGGATCAATGGGTAATGTTGTTGATTTTGAGAAATACAGAAATAGAGATGGAATAGAATTTTTAAAAATTAAATTTGATGGCATTGAGGAAGTACAGCAAATTGGTCGTTGTTCTGCTAGGTTTTTGCTTGTTAAAGATTTATATGTTCGCCGTAAACAGTTTCCTGTTTGCTTGGCATATGCGGTGACAATCCATAAATCGCAAGGTTTAAGTGTAGACTGTGCATTGGTGAATATTGGCAGTTCTGTGTTCAAGGAGGGTATGGCATATGTGGCATTGTCACGAGTTAGAACTTTATCGGGATTGTACTTGATTGACTGTGATGTCACAAACATTTGTGCGGATCTAGATTGTGTTAAGGAATACAATAGGTTAAGAAGAGAGTATGCGCCACATTTGCCTCAATATCCTTTGTTTGAGAAACGTGTGGTAGGCCGCAAACGTAGAAATAGCAGTAATAGTAGGGAGGTTGTTGCAAAAAGACTAAAAGTCAATGAACCGAAAATTGTTAGCAGAAAGAAAGTGGATTCTGTTGAAGATGTTGTCGGTTTTCAATTTGAAAACAGTTCTGGTGTCAACTGCTATGCAAATGTAGTTGTTAATGTTCTCTTTTCACTAGAGAGTTTAAAAGAACAGATTCTGTTGAATTCTGAACAAATTTTATGCTGTTTGTTGAATTCTGTTTTCGAGAAATGTAGCACTGATCGAACAAAAGTAGAAAGTGTGTCTGAAGTTCGTTATCTGTTAGATGAATGTTCAGGTCAAACAGACTTCTCTGAAAATAATCAGCAAGATTGTCAGGAGTTTTTAATGTATATGCTTGATATATTGCAAGTTGAGGGTGTAGATGTAGATCACCTGTTTGGGCTTTCTTATCAATGGCAGCATGACTGCGAGAACTGTATGGTATCAAGTACTACTAGTGTAGACTCAGAAAGATTTATATATTTAACTTTGCCAGACAGTAAATCAGTCTCCTTTAATAAGCTAGTAAATGCAGCGGATCACAACATGGAGTGTAGCCAATGTAAATGTGATATGATGTCAACATTATTTATACGTAGATATGGCCAGTATGTCATTTTAATGATGCAACGATGTAGGCCTGATGGATCAAAATTGTCAACTTTAATAAAAAATTTTGTGGCTTCTCAGCTGTCAATATCAGGGAGGACTTTTGTTACTGTAGTAATTATCTATCACGATGGTCCATCAACAACATGAGGACATTATACAGCTTACTTAAAGTCTGGAAACGGCTGGTCATTCTGTAATGATTCTGTTGTAACGTTCAAAAAAAAATTGCCGTTTGACCTTAAAAATTCTTACCTGGTGTTTTTAAAACCAAAATTTTAAGTAGAGGGAATGTAAGTCTGCAATGCTGTCTCGATTAAAAATCCAACTATATAAACCTGATGCAAGTAAGTCTGCTTCATAGTAAGCAGTATCAGTGTCATAGGAAAAGGAGAACATGAGTGACAAAGAAGAGTAAGATATTAGTAGTCCAGGATTGTGAAAATAATCTCAAATATTTTATTTTTGAAAGTTGCGAAAATAGAAAATGTCGGGATTTGATTGGAAGAATTACAAGATTTGCGAATCGCGGCAACATGATTTGGCCTAGTGGAAACATGTGATATAATGAGAGAAGTTTTTTTTCTATGTAACATATTTCACGTATCGATGGAGGTTTTCTTTCAGAAAGTGGCGGGCTGAAAATATTTAAAGCACAACAGAGTGGATGCTGTTTATAGGAGATCGTTTGACGTCATTGAAAGTAAGTTAATTTTAAGAAGTTTTGAAATCAGATTTCTTAGGTTGTATGGGTTTTTTAAACACAGTCATTTTGATTGTGTTTTTTTTCCCCGCTGTTACATGATGAATACCTTCAAGTCACTGATTTAAGTGAAATTTGATACATTCTGAGAACAGCAAAAATAAACCATTTAACATGTATAATTAATGTTATGCTTTTTGTCCTTATGATATACATTTAGAAATGTGTGGTACATATGGGTAAGGTGAGTTCTGTAAATATCAATTTTAATGCTTAGAGTGCTGTACTTCTGGGTAGTGTTTTTTTTTAAAAAAAAAAAGAGGCCTCACCTCAAAGAAAGCTCTTGAAAGCACACATCTTATTTGCATCCTAAAACAATCATTTACAATGTTAGACACAATTTTATTATGGCTTTACATCTTTTTTGCGCTGCTATTGCATCACTATTGTGAGACATTAGCAGTGCAAGAAAAACATCATGTTCCAAAATAGGCCTCAGTTCAGCAATATCAAGATACAGTTTCTTTCGAATATATATCTTTAGGATTGTGTAGGGGACGTAGAGAAGCAGAGACTTCTGTAAATGTCAAAGTTGTTGAAAAACTGTTTGTTTTTGAACCTTTTCCCTTGTCTTTTCTAATTTTTAAATACATGTTTTAATATTTTTTGAAATGTTTGTTCTTTGTTTTACAGATTGAAAGTATGAAAAAATATTTAAAAAAGGTAACAAGAATTATAAGGTAAATGTTTTCCACTCTTTTTACCCGCAATGCACTGCTGATGATGTCATTGACACTATCTCTCATTTACTCTCTCTAGCTGTCTTTCTTTTTACATTATTCTCTGTTTACTTCCCTTATACTAACTCTTCTTTTTTTAAAAAAAATATTTTTTTAGTTCGCTTAAAGTTCGCGAACCGGTCAGCGAACTTGAAGCGAACCAAAAGAAATAGAGCTTGCCAGAGTGATAAACATTCTAGCAATTTTGTTTGAAAGGGGAGGTAGTTCTGAAAAGAACTGTTTTTTTTTGTTTTTGTTGTTTTATATTTTTTTTTTATTTTTTGAACATTTTTTGATTTTTTTGTATTTTTAGAACTGTTTTATGTTTTTTTTGTGTTTTTTATGGAGGGGAGACAACAAAAAACAGGCTTTCAAAACGGCTCAACTGGAGCAAAAAAAAGAAAATTACTTTTTGGGTGCATTAGGGCATTTATGATTTTCATATGCAATGTTCATGAGGTTGACACTCATGTTGCCATATGACAGCATAGCACCACAGTAAATACAAGACAACTTCATGTGCTGGAAGTTAGGTTGGATGTTTGGCACAGTCTCTTGTGCCTCTCTTCCCGTCAAAGACAATGTGGATGTAGATCTTGCCACAGGAGTTGCCGTCGGATTGTCTTCAAGATCCCTTAACTCAGCCCGGCTGTAGTTCAAGGGATGCCACCTGCTCATGTGACGATGCATTGTATAGTTCCCCATACTGTACTTCTTTTCTGTGCCTCTCGACAATCTGTAGTCACAGATGAGGCAGGTGGCATATTTTGCATTCACTTTCTTGGTTCCAGGAGGGATGGTGAAAAACTGCCAGATGAAACTGGTTTTTCGTTTAGAAACCCGGGGCAACTCATCAACAAATTGTTGTCCCTCTCTCTCCTCTTCTTCTTCTTCCTCATCTTCCTCCTCTCTGTTAGTCATAATTTGACTAGGTGGTCCTCTCTTCTTATGGGGAGGTGGAGGTGGTGGTGGGGGTGCACCAGCTGCAGCAAGAATGGAAGCCATTGTGGAACTTCAGAAAAATGGTCTTTCTCTCACCAAGATGAAAGTCAGAGTGAGGAAATAAGGAGGGGTTTACATGATTTGGGGAAAACAAAAGTTCTGAGCCAATGAAAAGTGTTATTTTTAGGTCACATGACCTAGTCATACATCATTTGGAAACCAAAAGTGAAATGAACCAATGAGAAGTTTGATAAACAAGTCACATGACCTGTTCCGCTTACGTTACGCGGCGCGCGCCGCGTCCCAGATCGCTTCCGGTTCGCTGTCCGGAGCACTTCCGGGAGCGCTAACGCGACGCGTCATTAGACGCATTACGCGATAACGTGATACGTCGCGCTTCCGCGGCGCGTCACTGTTCCGCTAACGTAACGTTGACCGGTTCGCGTACTAGATCGCGGCATCAAGATGAGCTAACGGAAAGCTTCCCGGTTCGCGAACTAGAAGCGAAGAAAAAAATATTTAAAAAAAATTATCAATAAATATCTATATATATTTTGGGATTTAAAGAATAATACATTTTACAGCTACAGATGTTAGCTTTTAAAAAACCAATGAAATTCACTGAAAAAACCATAGGTTATAGACCATATATAGTTAGAAATTTGCATTTAAAAAACCATTGATATTCAATGAAAAAACCATAGGTTATAGACCATATATAGTTAGGAATTCGCATTTACAAAACCTTATTTTACTCGCACAAAACCATTGAAATTCCATATATAGTTAGTTGCACTAACTATATATCGCGCACCCGCAATCCACTGCTGATGATGTCACATATTACATCATTCATGACATGGTCAGTGACATCACTGATGACATCACTGATGACATCTCAAATGACATCACTGATGACATCACTGATGACATCACTGATGACATCTCATTTGACATTACTGATCACATCACTGATGATATCATTCATGTGATAATACGATGAACCTCTTCAGACTCTAATATAACCTTAGATACAATCAGTGTAAACAGACACTCACAGACTGTCACTCATCCATGGAGTTACTCACACACCTAGTCAGTCATGCAAAGAATCAATCACACCTCCATTTCCTCAACTATACAGTTATACAAACTTTACTTATTCAAACATATACTAACACATATTTACTCTCTTATACAATCCCTGATACAAGTTCACAATGATCCATACAGCCACTCACACATTCACTGGCTCTTATGCACAGTTATTTATATATGTCAACTCTCACATGTACTGTGTTTTACATATGTACTTACTTTGACATGTAGCACTAAGATATCCATTCACTCACCAATACACTCATGCACACAGACAACCGCCCATACAGCTGTTTCCACATGCACTTTTGAAACCATACATCTAGTGAATCAACTGCTCACACATCTATGCACAGAGTCATACACCTCCCAGCCACCCCCACACACACTCAGTCTCCCATACAAATACTTGGGCAACCAATCAATAACCCATATAGTTACTCATATAGCTACTTATCAACACATGCAACAGTTTACAGAACCACAGACATAATGATGCACAAATTAAGACAGTTTAGTCACTAACCCATGCACTCAGTGAGACACATTTAATCACTCACTCATACAGTCAGTCATGCACCTACTAAATCCTTCATCCAGACACTTATACATCCACTCATTCTTCAATATGTAAGACATATTTTAACTTTACAGAAACATACAGTCACTGGATGTTGTCATCAGTGATGTCATCAGTGATGTCATTTGAGATGTCATCAGTGATGTCACTGACCATGTCATGAATGATGTAATATGTGACATCATCAGCAGTGGATTGCGGGTGCGCGATATATAGTTAGTGCAACTAACTATATATGGAATTTCAATGGTTTTGTGCGAGTAAAATAAGGTTTTGTAAATGCGAATTCCTAACTATATATGGTCTATAACCTATGGTTTTTTCATTGAATATCAATGGTTTTTTAAATGCAAATTTCTAACTATATATGGTCTATAACCTATGGTTTTTTCAGTGAATATATATATATATATATATATATATATATATATATATATATTACCTACTGGCGATAGCCAGTAGGTATATATAGTTAGAATTTTTTCTCTATGGGACAATGGTTTTTTAAATGCAAATTTCTAACTATATATGGTCTATAACCTATGGTTTTTTCAGTGAATATATATATATATATATATATATATATATATTACCTACTGGCGATAGCCAGTAGGTATATATAGTTAGAATTTTTTCTCTATGGGACTTTTGAAAATTCTATGTCTAATAACTTTGGCGTTTGTGGACGGAATCGGCTGAAATTTTCAGGAAAATGGCACATTTTGATTCTGAGCAGCCCCTGAAAATTTGGTGGAGTTTCGTCAAGGGGGGGCTGAGAAAAAAGGGGGGTCCCAAAACGCGTTTTTTCCATTCATTTTTCCATAGGGCGGTTGGACTCACTTTTAGCTCGAACGGCTGAATGGATTTGCACGAAACTTGGCAAAATTGTAGGGACTGTTAGCCCGATGTGCCTTTGCTAGGTCTCAATATATGTGCTCCAGTAGTTTTTGAGAAATTAACGTTCAAACCAAGATATATATCTGTAACAGCGCTCTGGGCAGCGATCCGGTCCGCTTACTTTTCGCTTATCGGAACTTTGCGCGCAGAAAGCTGATTGGCTCTCCGGTGTCTGTCAACATTCTAAACAGTCCGGAGCGGCCGCCATCTTGTCTCTCGGTAGGATCGAGAGAGAAGAAGAGGTGGAAAACGAAAGGGGAATTTAATGAAAGGGGGCAAGGTATCCCCCTCTTGACCCCCTAGGAATGTTGTTGGGGTTATTAAAGGGTCCCGTGGGGAAAAAAAAAAAAAAATGATTTTTCACGGTAGAAGCGCTTCACGGGCCGCAAACTGGTAGCGAAACGGGAATTCGCCATTTTGTGCTTCGTTAATTAAATTACTAGGTATAAGTGGGTGCGGGAGACGTATCCTAATCCCCTATGTTTCCTGAGGGTGGCTGAGGAGGCTGATATATGTTGATACATCTCTTCCAGCGGCTGTGCGTGAGCTTTTTTTTTTTTTGCTGCGTGACAGTCCGGAGCGGCCGCCATCTTGTCTCTCGGTAGGATGGAGAGAGAAGAAGAGGTGGAAAACGAAAGGGGAATTTAATGAAAGGGGGCAAGGTATCCCCCTCTTGACCCCCTAGGAATGTTGTTGGGGTTATTAAAGGGTCCCGTGGGGAAAATAAAAAAAAAATGATTTTTCACGGTAGAAGCGCTTCACGGGCCGCGAACTGGGCCGCAAACTGGTAGCGAAACGGGAATTCGCCATTTTGTGCTTCGTTAATTAAAGTACTAGGTATAAGGGGGTGCGGGAGACGTATCCTAATCCCCTATGTTTCCTGAGGGTGGCTGAGGAGGCTGATATATGTTGATACATCTCTTCCAGCGGCTGCGCCATCTTGCCTTTTTTCGAATGCCACAATTTTGTCGTGCACGGCAGCCATTTTAGATGCCAGGCTGGTCCCAGGCTATCACCTAACCCTGCGGATGTAGTTTATGGCCCCAGCTGTAGAGAATTCAGACATGCCAATCCTCCTGATTCAGGCGTGTGACTACTGATTTCAGTGCTAGTCTCCCGCCTCCCGATTTCTGCAAGCAAAAACCTGGGGGCATATTACGAACAACTAGCGATAATTTTTGTCTCTAACTTGTTTAGAGACAAAAATTATCGCCGCACATCGGCGATTTTTATCGCAGATAAACCTTGCTATTATCGCAGAAAAGTCAGCAATATTCATGTATTATCGACCTAATGCTCTTAGCCATGTTATCCACCTCCCATTGGATAACATGGCTAAGAACTGCTCAGGGCAGGTGTTAGATTTTGGAGATATTCGCGCTTAGCGCGAATATCTCCAAAAGTTGGTAATAGAAGGTAGCGATGTTAGGGACTGTTTCCAGTCGCTAACATCTTGGCACGCCACTTTGCATGTCATTAGTGATAAGTATCACTGACATGCAAAGCGGGGCCCAAGATGGTCGCTATCTCCTTTTAGCTGTCACTAACTGGTGTTAGCGACAGTTTGGTAATAGGGAAATAATTTTATCTCCGCTTTCATGGCTTTTAAAGCCAAAAAAGCGGAGATAAACCCCCTTGATAATATGCCCCACGATTCCTTGGGGGTTTCAGCTGACAGGGCTTGGTATTGTGTTACATGGTAATTTTTCCAGGAAACGTCAGAGGGTCGATGCAGGGGTTCTAGAAGAGGTGATAAACCATTTAAGCCTCATGAACAAGCGCATGGTCTTTTAAAGATTTGTGAAGTACTCGGAGCGGCGGTGTGTGTGTTTCCTCTTTCAGGAGCGGGCGGGGGGGCACTGCCAGCAACTTGCTAGGTCAGGTAGTGTTCAACACGTGCATCACCCTTTCTCTGCTTGCTATTGCGCTCCATGCTTCGGAAAGGTAAGAAAAAGAACGTGCATTTGAGTTTGAAATGTCCGATCCTGCAGCAGCACACTTCCAAAGCCCACACATGACAATAACCCGATTCAAGGCCCCATTCACCCGTTTTTAAAAAAATAGATAACACTCCAACAAAGTAAGGTTATAAAACTTTATTAACTATTAACTTTAACGAACGGAACAAAAACTAAAAACATTTAAACATTTCTCAACACAAAAAGGAACAATGGTTAGAAGCTGTCTTTTGTGCGAATAGTCCCAAGGCAGCACAACGTGCAGAGTTCTGGACGGCACCCAGGTGATGTCGCCTGGGTGCCGCACTGGTTTAGGGATCCTACAATGCAGCACAGAAAAACAGCGTGGGGCGTCCCGGGTGGTGCGGGGGGAGGCCTCGTCAGTAGCGGTCTGTGTCCAGTGTCACATGGCTGACACAACATGTACGACAGGCACCCAGGTGATGTCCAGTAAACTGCCGCACTGGTTTTGGTATCCTACAATGCTGCTCCGAAAATTGGCGTGCGGCGGCCCGGGGGGGGGCGTGGGGGAGCCGGCGTGAACGGGCCTCCCCAGGTGGCGGCCATCTAGCTGAGTTGCGCTCGCTCTTGCGGCCACAGCGTCTCGCTCACCATGTTGTTGAGTTGCTCCCACTCTTGCAGTGCAGCGATAGGCGGCTGCCACATGGCTCTTAAAATGGCGGACAGCTCCTCGGTTTTAGGCCTGGTCCACTGAAATGGCCCTGGGACACTTTGGAACTCGGACGCTTGCCTGCTAGGGCTTGGGCTCCATTCTCGAAAAGCGTCCCCTCAGCCGTGAAGATTGTATAAAAGTCTTGGGGGCCCCCGACTCCTGCAGGCTTCCGGTGGGGAGCGGCTGCCATGATTGCTCGCGGAATGACCACGACGGAGCCACGAGATGGTGGTGCTCTCATGCTGACGCCAGCTTCAGTCTGAATGATCCAGAAACAAGGTGGGGCTTTCATCGTTTGGGAAAAAAAAATGTTCTAAACCAATGAAAAGTGTTATTTTTAGGTCATATGACCAAGCCTTCCATCTTTAGGAAACCAAAAGTAAAATGAACCAATGAAAAGTTTTATAAACAAGTCACATGACCTGTTATGCGGCATAGGGCTACAAAAAGCGTAGAAAATCCGTTGGCACGTGAGGCGGCGTCAGTAGCGGACCGATGTGCGAATAGGCCGAAGGCAGCACAACGGGCCGAGATCCGGATGGTACCGAGGTGGTGTCCAGCAAATTGCCGCACTGGTGTGGCCATCCTACAATGCTGCGCCGAAAGACGGCGTGTCCAGCTGAGTTGCGGTCACTGTTGCGGTACAGTGACTCGAACGCGCCGAGATCCGGATGGCACCGAGGTGGTGTCCAGCAAATTGCCGCACTGGTGTGGCTTTCCTACAATGCTGCGCCGAAAGACGGCGTGTCCAGCTGAATTGCGGTCACTGTTGCGGTACAGTGACTCGAACGCGCCGAGATCCGGATGGCACCGAGGTGGTGTCCAGCAAATTGCCGCACTGGTGTGGCCATCCTACAATGTTGCGCCGAAAGACGGCGTGTCCAGCTGAATTGCGGTCACTGTTGCGGTACAGTGACTCGAACGCGCCGAGATCCGGATGGCACCGAGGTGGTGTCCAGCAAATTGCCGCACTGGTGTGGCCATCCTACAATGCTGCGCCGAAAGACGGCGTGTCCAGCTGAGTTGCGGTCACTGTTGCGGTACAGTGAGTCGAACGCGCCGAGATCTGGATGGCCCCGATGTTGTGTCCAGCAAGTTGCCGCACTGGTGTGGCCATCCTACAATGCTGCGCCGAAAGTCGGCGTGGGGTGCCCCGTTGGCTTATGAGGTGATGTCAGTAGTGGACCGATGTGTGAATAGGTCGGAACCAGCACAAGGCACCAAGATCCGAATGGCAAGTCCTGGATGTTGAGTGCCTCAGTTGAGAGTTCTGAGCAGTGCTTGTAAGACTGTCTGAAGCTTATTTGCACCTGCTGCAGCTTCACTAGGTCCGGCGGAACTTTTTTCCTTTTCCTTTCTGCTTCTTTTCCTACAATGCGTTTCATCTGAAGACACGACCAGGTCCCTGAATGTGTGCAGGGGGACGCTATTGATTGAATGAAAATGGCGGCTTGACACAAAGCTGACTCAAGCGTTACTGTTGGTGCTATACAGACAAAAATTGGTTTTCAGTTTGTACATTCTTCAGGTTTTTTTTTTCCATCCAAGTCTGATTGAGAGTTTGTAGAAAAATGGCTTCAGATTTTCCACATACTACTCTTCAACATTCTTCCTAAATGTAACAATGTGAAACTCACTAGGAGAACGGCTGTTTCTGTTTCCTTTCAAAATGCTGCCACCAATATTTTCTGAATGGAAGACACCATCTTGTAGCATAAAGGGCCGAAAGGGGTTCTGGTCTGGCCGATGGTTGGTGGAGACATTTTGACTATATCTTGGACCTGCCCGGCCTCGCCCAAAATGGCGCCGGTATAAATGGGACTCGTAACTCCTTGCCCGCAAATGTATATCTAGAAAATGTTATTGTAAGTGGCTCTGTCGTATTTTAATTACAAAATGTACGTCCACCGATTCCGCAACTGTTAGACACCTTTGTTCTTGTCACCTAATGGCCCGCTCGTTACGTTCTTCTACAGTGTAAATGTCTCCTCATCATATACGATTTCAGTTTGCTCCGTGGCCGGCCCACGTGGTTATAGGCCCGTATTTGTATACTGACATTTTCACAATAAAGGTTTTTAAAACAAAACACGGTAGTAGTATTTTCATTTGTAAAGTTTTTACTTTTAGTGACTGTTTTCGAATCAGTAAAAGGCAAGTGAAATAAAGCAGTCCAATTACATGACGGATAAAAGGTATAATATGTAGGAACGCAGTAAAGATAAATGGTCAAGGGCAGTTGTGTTTTTCATGTCTGCAACATAAAGTGATCGATAAGAATCTGATAATCAGGCGTATCGGCGACTAAGACAGCAGGCCGAATCTCTTTTACTCAACGGCTCCGTCATGGAAGGAAGAAACGCCCTTTTTCTCGAAAAAGGAATATATTTTACTTGCAAGACAGTTGTAAATTTTCCGGGAAAGTACATTAGCCTGGAATATTATAACATATGTTTGAAAAAAAAATATTGTTTGAAAATAATAAAAAGCGTAATTTTTAGGTCATATGACCAAGCTTTTCATCATTAAATTAACAAAAGTAAAATGAACCAATGAAAAGTTTTATTAACAAGTCACATGACCTGTTATGCTTACGTTACGCGCTGCGCGCCGCGCCTCGGATCACTTCCGGGTGCGCTAACGCGGTGTGTCATAAAACGCATTACGCGACAACGTAGGTCAAGAATATAGTCTAAATGTCTCCACCAACCAGCGTTCAGAACACAACCCCTTTCAGCAGTCCAAAAAGTTCTGTTAAATGACAACAGAGGGGACAGGCAACAAGAACCATCAGTCAAAGAGGGGAGGGCAAGTTCTTCTCTTCCGGTTCATGTTGGGGCGCTACCGGAACTGATCGAATTGGTAGTCTATAGTGTTTCTGGATGTTTCAGACTAAAGCTGGCGTCAGCATGAGACCACTACCATCTCGTAGCTCCGTCGTGGCCATTCCACGAGCAATCATGGCAGCCGCTCCCCACCAGAAGCCTGCGGGAGTCGGAGGCCCCCAAGACTTTTGTAGAATCTTCACGGCTGAGGGGACGCTTTTCGAGAATGGGACCCAAGCCCTAGCAGACAAGCGTCCGAGTTCCAAGGTGTCCCAGGGCCATTTTAGTGGACCAGGCCCAAAACCGAAGAGCCGGCCGCCATTTTGAGAGTCCTGTGGCAGCCGCCTATCGCTGCACCGCAAGAGCGGGCGCATCTCAACTACATGGTGAGCGAGACGCTGTAGTCGCAAGAGCGGGCGGTAAACAGCTGAATGGCGGAAGAGGCACAGTGTAGCAAAAGCGGGCGGAATGGCAACTAAAACGATAAAGGGGCGCCCCACTACAGCTTGTCTTCAGGTCAAACGGATTGTGGGACAAGGTCCAGAATTGAAGAGTCATCAAAAGGCAAAAAGTTCCGCCGGACCCCGGGAGCCGGCCGCCTATGTCGGGGGCGATCTCAGGCTACACCAGTGCTATAAGACTTGGGGAGGGTGTCGGAGCCAAGCGTCTTCTCCGAGTCCATGGCCATCACACCGCCCCTCAGGGGCCTCCGTCAAGCTGTTTAGGAAGGTAACATATCACATTGTTTTCTAATGCAGTCAGGTCCACAAACGACACTCACTTACTTTGAGAATAGTGAAGCTGCAGTAGGTGGAAATAAGCTTCAGACAGTGTTACAAGCACTGCTCAGAACTCTTAACTATGGCACCCAACATCCAGAACTTATGCTATTTGAGAATGGTAGTGACATCGAAGCATCTCAGGGACCAAAACCATTAACGTACTTTCACGTATGAAAATCTTACTTGGGGAGGGGGCAGGAGCGAAGCGCCCCCTCCCAGTCAGCGCCACCACACCGTATGTTGAAAATCTGAAGCCATCGTTCTACAAAGTCAACCAAACTTGGATTGAAAAATCTAGAAAAATGTACAAACTGAAAACCAGTTTTGGTCTGCATAGCATCAGTAGCAACGCTTGAGTCAGCTTTGTGTCAAGCCGCCATTTTGATTCAACAAAGCACAGGCATTGAAAAAGGCTGAAATTCAGAACTCTAAACTATGGCACCCAACATCCAGGAGCTTGCCATCCGGATCTTGGAGCCTTGTGCTGTTTTCGTTCTATTCACACATCGGTCCACTACTGACATCATCTTATAAACCAACGTTATGTAAATAGTTTTTTAATAAAATGTTTTACCCTGTTTCTTTGCTGGTGTGTTGTCTATATTTTTAATATTTGCATAGGGTTTGTCGTTATTTTGTGCGGGATGGGTGATGGAGCCGAGCTGTCTTGCAGCCCTCATGGTGTGGAGCTCAGTTCATCTCACTATTTTCGTATTTCTCATGAAGGGTTGTTCCTAATATTTCTATTTTAGCGAGGTCAAAAAGAGATCCAATTAGTGGCCTACTGATTTTGCTCGATTACTTTTATTTTTTTACACGATTTTTCACTATCTGCAAAGACTAAACCGAGTATTGCGCCTTTGTGCTTGTTTGTAAATAGAGAATGATCCAAAGAGAACCAATTCTAAAACAGTAAATGCTTGGACAACAATCAATCAAATGGAGAGACAAGGAGGCACGACGGATTACAACGGGGGTAAAGGCCTGCGTTAACTACCCTTCAGTATCTGCAAAGAGAGAGTACTACTAAGACAAAAGAGGGGAGGGGGGGGGGTGCAGCGTTCAAAGCACATCAGCGTGCATAAATACGAAAATGTTTTTATCTATCACGTACTTGACATTTTAAAGCTTTTCATATTTGCTATTAAAAAACCAATGAAATTCACAGAAAAGACCATAGGTTATAGTGGATATATAGTTAGGAATTTGCATTTACAAAACCTTGAAAATTCAATGAAAAAACCATTGGTTTTAGGCCATATATAGTTAGGAATTAGCATTTACAAAACCTTATTTTACTCGCATAAAACCATTGAAATTCCATATATAGTTAGAAGCGCTAACTATATATCGCGCACCCGCAATCCACTGCTGATGATGTCACATATTACATCATTCATGACATGGTCAGTGACATCACTGATGACATCACTGATGACATCTCAAATGACATCACTGATGACAACTCAAATGACATCACTGATGACATCTCAAATGACATCACTGATGACAACTCAAATGACATCACTGATGACATCTCATTTGTCATCACTGATCACATCACTCATGTGATAATACAATGAACCTCTTCAGACTCTAATATAACCTTACATACACTCAGTATAAACAGACACTCACAGACTGTCACTCATCCATGGAGTTACTCACACACCTAGTCAGTCATGCAAAGAATCAATCACACCTCCATTTCCTCAACTATAAAGTTATACACATCTTACTTATTCAAACATATAATAACACATATTTATTCTCTTATATAATCCCTGATACAAGCTCACAGTGATCGATACAGCCACTCACACATTCACTGGCTCTTATGTTCAGTTATTTATATATCTCAACTCTCACATGTATTGTGTTTTACATACGTACTTACTTGCACATGTAGCAATGAGAAATCCATTCACTCACCAACACACCCATGCATAGTCAACCGCCCATATAGCTGTTTCCACATGCACTCTTGAACTCATACTCCTAGTGAATCAACTGCTTACACATCTATGCACAGAGTCACGCACCTCCCAGCCACCCACACACACACTCAGCCTCCCATTCAAATAATTGGGCAACCAATCAATAACCCATATGGCCACTCTTATAGCTACTGATCAACACATGCAGCAGCTTACACAACAACAAACATACTGATGCACAAATTAAGACAGTTTAGTCACTAACCCATGCACTCAGTGAGACACATTTAATCACTCACTCATACAGTCAGTCATGCACCTACTAAATTCTTCAGCCAGACACTTATACATCCACTCATTCTTCAATATGTGAAACATATTTAAACTTTACAGACACATACAATCACTGGATGTTGTGATCAGTGATGTCATCAGTGATGTCATTTGAGATGTCATCAGTGATGTCATCAGTGATGTCACTGACCATGTCATGAATGATGTAATATGTGACATCATCAGCAGTGGATTGCGGGTGCGCGATATATAGTTAGCGCTTCTAACTATATATGGAATTTCAATGGTTTTATGCGAGTAAAATAAGGTTTTGTAAATGCTAATTGCTAACTATATATGGCCTAAAACCAATGGTTTTTTCATTGAATTTTCAAGGTTTTGTAAATGCAAATTCCTAACTATATATCCACTATAACCTATGGTTTTTTCTGTGAATATATATATAGGTTTTGGAGGTCCTGGGGACCCGAGGCAAGACTGTCTGTTTCCTTTTGCGGGTAACGCTTTGCAGTGCTCCACTCCCACAGCTATTCCACTACCGTCCCCCAGCATTACTTACCTAGGAGCCACTGTTGCATCCTGGGCATTGGAGTCCTTCGATTGCCTCGGACCCTGAACACTAACACCTGTGATACTTTGGCTGAGGGGCGGAGCTGTCATTCTCACCTATCCGGTGCGGAGGGGTGCACCTTAAACTGCAGAGCGGTAGGACTCCCGTTTTCACCACCGCAGGCGCTGAAGAGGCCACACCGGCCGAAATGCATACGCCATCAAATTGGGAATAAATTGTTTTGCCTTACCCCGCAGAGGTTCCTGCCTTTCTTTCACAAGAGGGACTGCTTTTTTCATATGTCACGCGTTCTTCCAGAGGCGCGTTTCAGGAGCCCCCCCAACTTAAGTGGCCTCGAGATTCTGGAGTCTGCTTCGGCATTGCGTGTTTCCACATGTTCCTGATCTCTCCAGACCCGCCGGCGGTCCGAGTTGCTGCAGCGATACAGCGAGACATTGTTCTCAGCCAGGGCGGGTTGTATGCACCTCCCGCTCACGCTACACTTGTGCTTGGACTCAAGGTTTTGGAGGTCCTGGGGACCCGAGGCAAGACTGTCTGTTTCCTTTTGCGGGTAACGCTTTGCAGTGCTCCACTCCCACAGCTATTCCACTACCGTCCCCCAGCATTACTTACCTAGGAGCCACTGTTGCATCCTGGGCATTGGAGTCCTTCGATTGCCTCGGACCCTGAACACTAACACCTGTGATACTTTGGCTGAGGGGCGGAGCTGTCATTCTCACCTATCCGGTGCGGAGGGGTGCACCTTAAACTGCAGAGCGGTAGGACTCCCGTTTTCACCACCGCAGGCGCTGAAGAGGCCACACCGGCCGAAATGCATACGCCATCAAATTGGGAATAAATTGTTTTGCCTTACCCCGCAGAGGTTCCTGCCTTTCTTTCACAAGAGGGACTGCTTTTTTCATATGTCACGCGTTCTTCCAGAGGCGCGTTTCAGGAGCCCCCCCAACTTAAGTGGCCTGGAGATTCTGGAGTCTGCTTCGGCATTGCGTGTTTCCACATGTTCCTGATCTCTCCAGACCCGCCGGCGGTCCGAGTTGCTGCAGCGATACAGCGAGACATTGTTCTCAGCCAGGGCGGGTTGTATGCACCTCCCGCTCACGCTACACTTGTGCTTGGACTCAAGGTTTTGGAGGTCCTGGGGACCCGAGGCAAGACTGTCTGTTTCCTTTTGCGGGTAACGCTTTGCAGTGCTCCACTCCCACAGCTATTCCACTACCGTCCCCCAGCATTACTTACCTAGGAGCCACTGTTGCATCCTGGGCATTGGAGTCCTTCGATTGCCTCGGACCCTGAACACTAACACCTGTGATACTTTGGCTGAGGGGCGGAGCTGTCATTCTCACCTATCCGGTGCGGAGGGGTGCACCTTAAACTGCAGAGCGGTAGGACTCCCGTTTTCACCACCGCAGGCGCTGAAGAGGCCACACCGGCCGAAATGCATACGCCATCAAATTGGGAATAAATTGTTTTGCCTTACCCCGCAGAGGTTCCTGCCTTTCTTTCACAAGAGGGACTGCTTTTTTCATATGTCACACGTTCTTCCAGAGGCGCGTTTCAGGAGCCCCCCCAACTTAAGTGGCCTGGAGATTCTGGAGTCTGCTTCGGCATTGCGTGTTTCCACATGTTCCTGATCTCTCCAGACCCGCCGGCGGTCCGAGTTGCTGCAGCGATACAGCGAGACATTGTTCTCAGCCAGGGCGGGTTGTATGCACCTCCCGCTCACGCTACACTTGTGCTTGGACTCAAGGTTTTGGAGGTCCTGGGGACCCGAGGCAAGACTGTCTGTTTCCTTTTGCGGGTAACGCTTTGCAGTGCTCCACTCCCACAGCTATTCCACTACCGTCCCCCAGCATTACTTACCTAGGAGCCACTGTTGCATCCTGGGCATTGGAGTCCTTCGATTGCCTCGGACCCTGAACACTAACACCTGTGATACTTTGGCTGAGGGGCGGAGCTGTCATTCTCACCTATCCGGTGCGGAGGGGTGCACCTTAAACTGCAGAGCGGTAGGACTCCCGTTTTCACCACCGCAGGCGCTGAAGAGGCCACACCGGCCGAAATGCATACGCCATCAAATTGGGAATAAATTGTTTTGCCTTACCCCGCAGAGGTTCCTGCCTTTCTTTCACAAGAGGGACTGCTTTTTTCATATATATATATATATATATATATATATATATTCACTGAAAAAACCATAGGTTTCACACCGGTTATAGTTAGGAATTAGCATTTAAAAAACCTATTAAATTCACTGAAAAAACCATAGGTTTCACACCAGTTATAGTTAGCTGGAAATTTTACTGATATAAAACCATTGAAATTCCCACGTTATAGTTAGTCGGACTCACTATAACTTGCGCGTACAATGCACTGCTGATGACGTCACATATTACATCACTCATGACATGGTCAGTGACATCACTCATGACATCACTGATGAGACCATCCAGTGAATGTGTGTCTTTCTGAAAAATAAATTGTTTTATTTATGTATATGTAAAGGTCGATAGAAGAATAAATGTTTAAATTATTGTCTTAATGAATGTTTTTTTTAAAAAAAAGATTGGTTAACTGGCTTATTAAGTGTATCTTAGTGAATACATTTATTAGTGAGTAATGTTTAAATATTTAAATGTTTGTATCAGTGTTTCACTTTGTGTATAAATGGCTACATGGGCTGGTGAGTAGCTACATGTGTGTGTATATGGGTTATTAGATGTTTTTTTAGTATCAGTATGAGTGTCTGTATGGTTTGGTGGGGGTGTTACTTAGCATATAGATGCATCAATGACTGACTCACTGTTTATATGTTTTTTGAAGACAGCATATGTGCAGGACTCTATGGGTGGATGAGTGTCTATATGTGTGTGTTAGTGAGTGAATGACTGCCTCAGTAGTGTCTTTATCAGTAACTACATATGTTTTAATCTAGTATATGTGACTATTGATATATATAAGTCAGTATATGTGAGAGTGAGAGATTGAAACAGTTCCTGTTTAAATAAGTATGTGTTTCTATAAGTGATTGTTTAAGAGAGTAAGTATGTGTAAGTTTCCTTAGAAGTAAGGTAGTAGTGTGTGTATATCTGTATATGTTAATAAATGGATGTTTATTAGTTTATTTGCATGTGTGAATATGTGTGTGAGTAACTTTTTGATGACTGTCAGTGTGTAACAGGATTTATAGGTGTATCACTACATATGATGAGTGAGTATATGTATGAGTAACTATATAGAACTGTTGGTGAATGAGTGGATGTGTATATAGATGGTGGAATTACTGAATTGGTTGTTGTGACTGATATGGGTATATCCACTTTTTTGAAAATGTTAGTTTCTATTTTTGATTATATGTTTCAAGGGTTACTTTACACTGAGAGGAGGTCTGTCACTGTGTCACAAGGATGGTGTCATCAGTGATGTCATGAGTGATGTCACTGACCATGTCATGAGTGATGTAATATGTGACGTCATCAGCAGTGCATTGTACGCGCAAGTTATAGTGAGTCCGACTAACTATAACGTGGGAATTTCAATGGTTTTATATCAGTAAAATTTCCAGCTAACTATAACTGGTGTGAAACCTATGGTTTTTTCAGTGAATTTAATAGGTTTTTTAAATGCTAATTCCTAACTATAACCGGTGTGAAACCTATGGTTTTTTCAGTGAATTTCATAGGTTTTTTAAATGCTAATTCCTAACTATAACTGGTGTGAAACCTATGGTTTTTTCAGTGAATTTCATAGGTTTTTTAAATGCTAATTCCTAACTATAACTGGTGTGAAACCTATGGTTTTTTCAGTGAATTTCATAGGTTTTTTAAATGCTAATTCCTAACTATAACTGGTGTGAAACCTTTGGTTTTTTAAGTGAATTTCATAGGTTTTTTTAATGCTAATTCCTAACTTTTTATACAGACTCATACCTATGTGTTTTTTAGTGAATTGCTAAAGTATGTTTTTGTAAAAATGAACACTATAATGTATATTGAGATAATATTTTTAATTTAAAATAGTTTTTTTTTTATATTTCACCCTGGTGCGCTGACGGTACGCGCACCGGTGCGCGTACCGTCAGCGCACTAACAAAAAAAAGAAAAAAAAATAATGAAGGAGTAACCATAAGGAATGGTAACAGAGAGAGTGGTGTTAAGAGAAAGAGAGCTAAAGGGAGGAACACAGAGAGACTGAGTAATAGATAGTAAGACAGAGAAAAAATGTAAGAGGAAGTAACTGAGAAAAAGAAAAATGAATAAGGGAGCAAAAGAAAGAAGACATAGGAAGAAGACTAAAGCAGAGGTTAAGGGAGAATGTAAATGGATGTTGAAAGTAAAAAGAAGGACAGTTAAGTATGGGAATGACAGGTAGTGACGGAATCAGAGGAAAAGAATAGCAGTGATGGAGGGAAAGTAAATAGCAGTGAATATAAGTAAAGAGGGGTGAAAGAGTGTACATGTAAGTGAATAAGGGTAACACATGGGGAGTAATAGAGTGAAAGAAGAGAGAGAGAGTAAAAGAAGGACTGTCACAAAGGGACTAAGTGAACCAGTAAAAAAGGTAAGTGAAGGAGTGTGCATAGGCAGAAGTACTGAAAGAAATGGCGGGTGCTCCTCTGCCCGCCTCCTGGATGGCCGCCGAAGTGGTCCCTCTGCACAAAAAAGGCTCAAGAGAAGACCCAGCGAACTACAGGCCGATTAGCCTGATAGACTGTTCGCAAAAAGTAGCAGGCAAGGTCCTCCTAACCAGAATACAGCAGTGGGCAGATGAAAACAGGATACTCTCGGATCTCCAGGCAGGGTTCCGAACTGGTACAGGAACAATCGAACAGTCGTTAAGGCTACTTATGATTCACTGGAAGGTCGTCACGATTGGGAAGGGCACTTTATATCTTGCCTTTATCGACCTCCGGACGGCCTTCGATTTGGTCCCCAGAAACAACTTATGGAAGGTTCTTAGTGATCTTGGCCTGCCACCTTATCTGCTCCACTTGATCATGAAGTTCCACGAAAACAACTATGCCCAAATTCGCTGGGGTCCGAATGGTCAAAAGACCTCAAGAATAGATGTGAATAGAGGAGTGCGGCAAGGGTGCGTTCTTGCCCCAACACTCTTTTCGCTCTATGTTAATGGGGTGGTAGACCACTTGTCAAGGATATCAGCAGATGCCCCTCGCCTGGCAGGTCGTTTAATTCCCACCCTGCTTTTTGCGGACGATACTTTGCTTCTGTCAAAATCGCCAATGGGCCTACAACAGCTTCTCTCTGGCTTTGATGATTTTTGTAAACAAAGAGGACTCTGTATAAACACAGACAAAACAAAGTATCTCATCTTGAACCCCCCGCAAAAACATGGCCCTCCACCAACATTGGGCTCCGTTGCACTGGATAGGACCAAGACCTTCGATTATCTGGGTATCCGGCTGGTGGATTCCATGAAATGGGACCAGCATCTGACCAAAATGCTGCTAAATTTGAAAAGAGTAACCGGGACCCTGCTGAAAGAGCAGAGAGCAGCCTCAACTAAACCTATAGCTGCAGTTTTGGACATTTACTCGGCCAGAGGAGTAAGCGCCGCTCTGTACGGGGCGGAACTGTGGGGAATGTCGAACTTGAAAGATCTTACACGAGCTGAGAACACCTTCCTGAGAAGCTTGATGTCCCTTGGCCCTTCTGTCCCCATCTTGCCACTGCAATTGGACATGGGCTGTCGGGCGATTGAAGATCAAGCAAAGCTACGCCCTTTGCTTCTGTGGGCCCGCATCTGGAGAGTCCCTGAGCTCTCAAGTTATGCGGATGGACTGCGGGAGATATTAAGATCGACAGGTTGGGCGAAAATAAAGTGGCTAACGGATATCAAAGCACTACTCACCAATCTGGGGCTGGAAGAAGCATGGTACCAACAGACAGCCCCGCCCAAATCAACGATAAAACAGCTTTATTGGAACTGGGTGGTAAATAGAAGGAATTCTTCTACCTCGATTTGTAAGTCGACCAGAAATTTTATGGCGTCCAAAGACGTCCCCATTAGAGAACTGTATTTGGACATTATCTCAGCCCCTTGGGAAAGATCTCTGTATTTCAAATTCAGAATTGGTCTTCTCCCCGTAATGGAACTTACTAGTCATTGGAAAATTCCCTACCAGACTGCTCCGTGGTGCCCCTTCTGCCCACAGCGCCATAAATCTGTCCCTCACTTTTTATTTGAGTGTCCTGCCTATAAAGTCCCACGGTCAAAATGGCTAAAACCCATGTGTCGCACACTGGGAACTAGACACTGTAATGTGGCACTAAGGATTCTTCTTTCAGACACTCGTACTTTTTATGCATGCGCCACCTCGAAGTATCTTGGGTGGGCATGGCGGATTCGGTCAAAAAGACTCAGACAAATTGTTTAATTATGCTTTTACTTTTATGGCTTGTTTCAAAACCATGCCTATTTTAGGTAATTTAATTATTCTTCCCCTAAATAATAATAGTAAAAATTGCAGTCTTAGATCATGCAAGGGTTTTTTTTTTAAACTCGTTTTTATCCTTAAATGCTTTGAAATGAATTTTACTTGTATGTACGCTTTTTAAGATATTTTATATGTCGAAATAAAGCCTTTTTGACTTGACTTGACTTGACTGAAAGAAATTGAATGTGGTAGGAAGTAAACATGGAAGAAAAGAATAAGTGAGGAAAGCAAAGTAAGGAAATAGGTGTGCGGTAGGGTAACAGAAAAATAGTGAAAATAAAACAAAAGGTGATAACAAAAAACATTTTACAAACACACTTACCATATAATCTATGCAAATTTGTATCTGTGAAAGATAAAGGAAAAAACATGTTATAATTACATAAAAATGTATAATAAAATAGAAGAAACAGTTCATGAGGTTTAAAAATCTACAAAAGTTTACTAAGAAATGAAGCAATAGTGAAGGATACAAAAACATAAAGAAAGTAATGTAGAAAGAAAAAAAAAAGGAAAAAGAAATAGTTAGAGAACAAATTCCTAAAGGTAAATAAGATACTAAAAGAATGTAAAATATCAAAACAAAATGAGTAAAGATAAGAAAGTAAAAGAAAAATGAGTGAAAAGGAGAGAAGTCAGATTGATAAACTATAAATAAAATAGAGGAATAGAAGATGATTGAGAGTGAGTGAAGTGAAGTCACAGAGTGAAGGGATGAAAGAAATGAAGTTATTATAGAACGATGGATAAAACAGGAGTGAGAGAGTAAGTACAAAGAAAGACAAAATGAAGAACTAACTGAACTACAGTACAATGAGTGTGAAAGAAAAAAAAATGGAGAAAGAGAAAGAGGGTTAGGAAACTAAAGCAGTGGTGCTCAGAGAATATGAAAAAGATAAAAAGTGGTGGAAGGAACAGAGGAAATGCAGATAGTTCCTATTAGATGAAGAAGTTGTGAATGAAGTGCAGTAAAGAAACAGCAATGAAAAAAGAGTGTAAATTAGTAAAGAGAGGTGAATAAGGGTGAAAAAGAAAATGAGTGTATAACAATGTGAACACAATATAAATTACACAATGCAAACTACACAATAACTTCTACAATATGTTACATTATTTATTTTTGCTGTTCTCAGAATATATTGAATTTCACTTAAATTAGTGAGTTCAAAGTCTTCATCATATAACAGCGGGAAAAAAAAACACAATCTAAAAGATTGTGTTTAAAAAAAACCATTCAAACATACATCTCATATATGTACACTAATCTTTGATTCACTTACTTTTCCATGAGGCCAAATAGAAGATAGTGAAGGTCCTTTTCGTGGAAAAAAGTCTGCTGTGCCTTATAAGTTCCATTTCATCAACTTCCTATGATAAAAGATCTGAAAACATCATACCATACACAATCCTCACGGCCAATTTGTGTCTGATATATCAGTATTTTTTACTTTGAGATCCACTTAAAGTATCTACATGAGATAAATAATTTAAAATATTAGATTAACTAACTAACTAACTAACTTTTATTATCTATTCCCGTCTTGAAAGGCCAATTCCCTTTACTAAAACCTTGGTTTTAAAAACACTAGATAAGAATTTGTAGAGTCATAAGGCAAATGTTGTTTATAAGTTAAATGAGAATCATTGCAGTAACTCCATCCATTTTCAGATTTTAAGTAGCATGTATAATGTCCTGAGGTGGTCGAAGAACCGTCATGATAAATAATTGCTTCAGTTGTAAAGGTCCTTCCAGAAATTGATAACTGAGAAGCCACAAAATTTTTGATAGAAGTTGTTAATTTAGTTCCATCAGGTCTACATCGTTGGAAAACTAAAATGATATACTGCCCATACCTTTGTATAAATAATGTGGACAGCATTGTACATTTACATTGGGTACACACCATATTATGATCTGCTGCTTTAACTAGATTTTTAAAAGACACTGATTTACAGTCTGGTAAAGTCAAATATATAAATCTTTCAGTGTCTATTCTAGTAGTACTTGATAAACTACAATTGTGGCAGTCATGCTGCCATTGATAAGAAAGACTGAAAAGATTATCTACATCTACACCTTCATCTTCCAAAACACCAAACATATACATTAAAAATTCCTGACAATCCTGCTGAATGTTCTGTGAAAATTTATCTTGACCAGAACACAAATCTAAAATATTTCGAATTTCTGTTACACTTTCTATTTGTGGTGTACCACTGCTACATTTCTGAAACACAGAATTCAATAAACCACACAATCTTTGATCCCGATTTTCAACAATCTGTTCTTGTAAACTTTTAAGAAAAAAAACAACATTAACCACTACATTAGCATAGCAGTTGACACCAGAACTATTTTCAAACTGAAATCCAACAACATTTTCTCCACAATTCTTTTTCTTCCTGTTTTCAATTACAGTTTTCTCTACTTTTTGTCTTTTTGCAACTACCTCACTACAATTATCCTCATTTCTTCTTTTTCGGCCTACCACACGTTTTTCAAACAGAGGATATTGAGGCAAATGTGGAGCATACTCTCTTCTTAACCTATTGTATTCTTTAACACAATCTAGATCTGCAGAAATCTTTGTCTCATCACACGCAATCAAGTACAATCCTGATAAAGTTCTGACTCGAGATAATGCCACATATGCCATACCCTCTTTAAAAACAGATCTTCCAATGTTCACCAAAGCACTATCTACACTTAAACCTTGAGATTTATGAATTGTCACCGCATACGCCAAACAAACAGGAAACTGTTTTCGGCGAACATATAAGTCTTTTACAAGTAAAAATCTAGCAGAACAACGACTTATTTGTTGTACTTCTTCAATGCCATCAAAGTTCATTTTTAAAAATTCAATTCCATCTCTATTTCTGTAATTCACAAAATCAACAACATAACCCATTGCTCCATTTACCAGACCGCTTTCAACATTTAAATTCCTTCTCAAAATGATACGATAATTTAAACACACATTCAGAGTCTTTTCAAAACCAGCTGTTTTTGAAATACTTTTCTCCAATGAATGCAATTTAGTTTTCAAATTTTCTGATAAAACAATTGTTGCACCCATATGCTCTATTTTATCTATTGCTTCCAGTTTCACAATCTCTTCATTTTCTAAGTCTAACATTTTTTGGTTGAAGATGGAACATTCTTGCAGAGTTGGCATCAAACATATCCCAGATTTCTTCTCAATCATTTTTTTAAAAATATTCTCTGGAAGAATGTTTTCATTTGGATACAAATTTGAAATTAATCGACTATGCAAAGCTTTTTTCCCTTCCTCAGTCACTTTTCCAATTCTTACATCTTGTAGAATATTTTTATAATCTTCATCCTTGGCCTGTCGCATATTTTGAAGCAGTTCAGCATATTTAAAATTTAGCCATATATTAACATTTTCAATGCTTCCAAGGGACTTCCTGGTATCTTCATGCGTGAGCATTTTAAACACTGGTTGTCCTTTTACTGGAGTCAACTGCAATAGATCTCCAAAAACAATAATGTGTTTTCCTCCAAATAACACATCATAGTCTGTTTTAAGAATTTCTTGCATTCTTAAATGCACAAAAGCAAGCATTATATTTGAGACCATGCTTACTTCATCTATGATAAGAAGTTTCATTTTCTTCAAGACTCTTGAAACTTCAGAACACGCATCTCCAGATAGCTTGTTGTAATGCAATTTATTATCATGTTCAACTGGCAGCATCAATAAACGATGTAGAGTAATCCCTTTAATGTTATGTGCTGCCAGACCAGTTGGAGCAGTTACAACACAAGACAGTGGTGAATCAGTCCTTTTCTGCAGATAACTTGCAACGGCTTTAATTAGAAAACTTTTTCCTGTCCCCGCTTGTCCACTTACGTACAATCAGACAGGGTCAAATAATATACATGAGCACTCTTTTTTCTCATGTCTGAATCCATGTTCAATCTGCTCTGTGACTTCATCATATATCTTTTTCTGCTCAATGTTTAGTTGCTTTACTAAATCTTCTAAGTTAACTCCATCCTCTTGAGCTTGTTCCATAGCTCTTTCCACCTCATCCATGGCAGTGGCAGCTTCATTTTGGATAATTGGTCCTCCTAGTGGATCCTGGCTCAATGAAGTAGAACTCTGACTATCTTGAGAACTGTTTCTAGCTATCTCTTCAGCAATTGTAGTTTCTTGCTCCATTTCTTCATTCAACATTTGCAGATAATTTAGAAAAATAGGACATTCTATGGTATCCTTAGTTGCATTAAAAGAGTCTTCATAACAGAGAAAATCTCCAAGTAGTTCCTCTTCTGTACGCCATGGCTTAAAGAGTTGCAAAAGAGCTAAATAGTAAAATTCTCTTTTGTCTGGAACTTCACAACTCAATTTTCGATGATTAATCAAATGGCCTTTTTTCTGCTTCACTAGACATCCTTCATAGCCAATGAGTGCATATTTTCCATTATTGATATCTTCTGTGATGTTCCTCTTATAACTGTAGTTTTGAAGAACTTCATACAAACATGTGTTCTCAAGGTGAGTACTTCTATTTGGATAGTATGTATCCAACATATTTGTCTTCAAAATATCTGTACTGTTTGGTTCTTTTTCCGCCAAATATTCAATTTCTTGTACAGATTTCAAAACTCGGTTTCGTGTTGCAGCAAGACCAAGACTCACCCAAATGATTGTTCTTGATTTGGCATAGAGACTTGCTGATGATAACCGATCAGAACATTCATATGCTCCAATTTCTCGATGCGACAACATCTTCAGACTGAAACTGTATAATTTATTGCTTAGACTCTTTTCATGTGAAATGTCCTCCCACATTTCCTTCAATTCTGTCTTTTCTTTTTTCGTGATGTAAGATGTCACATATCGAGCCACAGCAATAGAGTTGTCAGCAACGAACTGAATATCCATGTTAGCATTCCACATGGACAAAATCACTGGGTTGTAATCGTTGATGTACTTAGATTCTTCATTTCTTTTCAAATTATATGTATTTTTGGGAGATTTCCTCGTCACAGTATGTCGTAGAGATGACATCAAATTATTTACTCTTCCCTTAGAAATCACTGGTCGAGGAAATGCAAAACGACATTTCGTGTAGTACTTTTCCTTGTTTTTAAATTTTCGACGACAGTACTTTCCACAACGATGAGATTGAAAACGTAAAACTTGTTGCCTTAAATTGTTTTCTTCAGTAGATTTTGGAACAGCACATGTTGAATACTCTTCAATGAAACTCATCACTGTTTCATCTGAATCTGATCCAAATTTGGGTGCATCTTTAATCCACAACAACATATGTATATGAGGAGCACCTCTCGCTTGATATTCCTTCCTCCAAAAGAAATCCAAAACCTCTCCAAGGGGAGGATTTTTTTTGTTGGTAATAAAAGACATCATAGCTTCAAATCTATGATTAAAATATCTGCAAACATTCACTGGATCTAAAGAACACAGTTCTCCTGGTGTTTTCAATTCTATATTTGGTATGTTTTCATTTGCCTCTCGTAGAAATTGAAGTAAATCGTCCCATGCATACTCAGCACAGCTAAGAGTGAGGAACCATGTAGGAGTTCCTAAGTTTCTTAGCATACATTTCAATTCTCCATGACGACGAAACCAATACTCGTTGGTTCCACGTTGACATGCCATGAGATTGATTAGCTGAGATTCCAAAATACTGTCTTGCAGATTAACTTTTTCCATAAAGTCCCTTGCACAAACATTCTGCAAATGAGGTCCACTTTTTAATATATGATTAACTGCATAAGAAAGCCCAGACAAATCACTTTCAAATAGTAGATGAAATAAATATGGAATGCATTGACGAAACCTTGGATCTTCTGCATATAATCTTAGAGTCCGGTATTCAGCTGCAGGAATTTGAACTGGTCGATCATCATATCGTCCACCACAACCTGTTGGAAATATTTGTGGAAAACAACGAGCTTCCAAACTTTCTTCCCATACACTAATGGGACTTCCTTTTGCTGCTTTCATTTGAAACAAGTCAATTGCATTTCCCATTACTTCTTTGGAATGCAAAGGATGAACAGTATAGTGTTCATATATTTCTTCAGTTCTAGACACATCAACTTTTTCAATTTGACCAGCTGAAGAATCACTATCTTCTTCTATAGCTGTTTCCTCTGCTCCAACACTTACATCTTTGTAGTACTCATTGTTTTTGACCAAATACAACGTTGCCTTCTTGACTTTTTTAACATCCACTAAATCTTGCCAAATTTTCTTACTCTTTGTTGGAACCCCATTAACTAGAATAACTAAAGGATCTTCTTCTACTCTTTCTACACCAATTGTATTAATATTTTTCTTTACATCTAGAGGCAAATAAACAACTCTTCCCTTTAATCCTCTCAGTAAATCTGATGGAGGCAATTTCCCTGTCTTAGGCTCCATGCGTACAATAGCCTGAAAAGGATGGACACATTGAATCAAAATAGATTCATAAGTATTTAGATCCATCAATTCAGAAGGAATATCTATCAACTGAAGATTATTATAAACTGCTCTAGCAGGCATTCTATTTTCATTTAATTTTTTCAAACAATAATTACAAATACGCTGATCCAAACTCAAATCAAAAGAATTCTCCACCAACAAATAACTTACAAAATCCTCCCATTGACTATTATTTTCCAATTCCTTTTTGCATATAAATCAACTAACCTGGTCTGAATTTTATAATGAGTCCGTCGACAACACACACAAGTTAAATTAGGCCTCTCACTTGATTTCACCTTAAACTTGATAATTTCCTCATCAAACTTTTCAAGACTTGAAATTTGTCCATTATCTTCTGCATTACCATCCATTACTATATCTATTTCTACACTGTCCTCTTTGTTCCCAAAATAACAAAACTCAATTTCTTCACAAATAGTCTTCACATCCACTTCAGATCCATGCAAAAGAGCACTATTTAACTGTTTAAGCTTAAGTGCAGGACTTTTTGCATAATACAACTTCCTCACTAATTTCCTTATGTTATTATGATGCACTGCTAACATCCTAAAATGATGAAAAACACTCCGACAAACTTTTCTAGAAAGACAAGCTAGTGAATGCCCTTGCAAACCTGTGCTTTCTCTCACCCTGCAAGGATCTAACTCTTGCAGGATCTTCATTTTTTGTTTGAGACTTTTTTTACTGTATGTACGTAAGAAATTTCGAAGCAAATCGATTGATTCCTGTCGCACACTACAAATACTACTGCATTTCCATGTGTACACTGGACCCTTAGTACGTCTCCCTAAAACTTCATCAGCTAACACCTCTTCTGCATCTTTAGATACAAGTTTCTCTTTTTCCATCACACAACTATCTTTCACCTCATATGCACGACCACTGGTGTCAACTGCATGCACCAAATCATTTTCCTGAAAGTAACTCTCCTCATTGAAAAAAGGCTCAGAACTTGAACTATGCATCCATTCACCAGAAAATACTTCACAAAAATTACTCCGATTAATAATTCTTTTCCATCTACTGTTCGATTTGAAAACATCAATTGCCTTATTAAGTATCCTAATTCTATTGATTATTAAAATAAATAATTTTTTCTTAACTTCAAAAGCCTGATCAACAATCTTTTCTACACTTTTCTTTTTCTTGTAAAAAGCAGCTTTTAGTTTACTTTTCTTATCATTTTTTAGCAAATTTAAAACTACCCTATTGCGAAACATTCGCCTACGAATGTCCCTAAAAACATTTACCCTTCTATTGCTATCCATTCTCTTCTCTCCTGCTCCAATGGAAACATTTTTTGTGGGCTTCTCTTTCCTTTTTAGATTTGTTGACTTTTTCTGTATATTCACATTAGCAATATCATTTTTTTTTGTACGACATATGTTGCGAAGAAAAGACTTAATTGGCTTACCAGAAGCTTTTCTGGTGTTTTTTGAAGTACTTGTTGAAGAGGATTCCATAAACTCTGTTGTTGATGTTCTCCTTTTCCGTATGTTATTTTTGATATTTCTTTGCTTTGAAGGCATTTTTGCTTCCTTTTCAGAAGTTGATTTGAATCTGTTGTTCTGTTAAAAAAATACATGAAAGACCAAAGTCAGGGTCTGATTTATAAAGGCCTTGCGCCACCAGTGCGTCACTTATTACCCATGTTTAAAGTCATGCATCAGCTGCACATGGCAATCATAAATAAGGGCCAAATGCAAATACCAATCAATTGCACCCAAAAATCGATTTTTGAATAACATGTAAGAAACACTGCGCAGAACCTAAGTACAACCACTCAATATCATCAAACAAAGTCAGGGTCTCATTTATAAAGGCCTTGCGCCACCAGTGCGTCACTTATTACCCATGTTTAAAGTGATGCATCAGCTGCACATGGCATTCATAAATAAGGGCCAAATGCAAATACCAATCAATTGCACCCATAAATCGATTTTTGAATAACATGTAAGAAACACTGCGCAGAACCTAAGTACAACCACTCAATATCATCAAACAAAGTCAGGGTCTCATTTATAAAGGCCTTGCGCCACCAGTGCGTCACTTATTACCCATGTTTAAAGTCATGCATCAGCTGCACATGGCATTTATAAATAAGGGCCAAATGCAAATACCAATCAATTGCACCCAAAAATCGATTTTTGAATAACATGTAAGAAACACTGTGCAGAACCTATGTACAACCACTCAATATCATCAAACAAAGTCAGGGCCTCATTTATAAAGGCCTTGCGCCACCAGTGCGTCACTTATTACCCATGTTTAAAGTCATGCATCAGCTGCACATGGCAATCATAAATAAGGGCCAAATGCAAATACCAATCAATTGCACCCAAAAATCGATTTTTGAATAACATGTAAGAAACACTGCGCAGAACCTAAGTACAACCACTCAATATCATCAAACAAAGACAGGGCCTTATTTATAAAGGCCTTGCGCCACCAGTGCATCACTTATGGAAAGGGGCGACCACTCGGTCCCCCCGCACGTATGGCAGAGTACCACGATCCCCCCGGGAAGCCATCTTGGGCGGGAGGCGTGTCTCGGCTGGTATGCCCGAAGCGGCGTAGCCGGGGCGCGCTTTTTCCCGCCCTAGAGTGGGCTGGCCTAGACACTGACGCGGCTGGCCACGCCCTCGGGGCAGGCAGGGGCGGGTTTACGCCCGCCCTGAAGACGGATAAAAGGGGACGCAAGACCCGAAGGCATCCTCTTGTTCCTGTGCTCTGAAGCTGCACCTCCTCGCTGCACGTGAGCTCGAGACGGAACGAAGAGCCAATTTTGAGCGTTGTAATCTTTCTTTTGTCTTACAGATACTCTGTCGGGGAAATGCCCAAGAAAGGCGGGAAGAGAATGACGACTGAACAGATGGTTCGGGTCCTCATGAAGGAGATGACCGAGCTGAAGAAGCGGGTGGCAGAGAGAGACGGGGAAGGGGGGCCGGAACGTCCGCCGGCTGGAGCAGCCCCTGGAGGGAGAGCCAAGAGGCCAAGGAGGGGTCCGGCTGGGGGAGACGTCCCGGTTCCCTGTACCCCGCTCGAAGCGCCAACCCCAGTACCGGCGGAGGGGAACCCGATTCCCGTGGTGGTCACCCCGGTGTCCAATGAGGATATGCCGCCCGAGCTGGCAGCACAACTTGCAGCGTGGTTGGGCGAAAGTAGTGAGGGCGCCACGGCTGCCGAGGCGCAGACGCTGATGAAGCAATTGCGCGAGAAACGGGATGCAGCCAAGGTGTCCGCACCGGTTGCAGTAGTTGACAAGCCACAAGGGACGATCGCGACCGCAGAGGCAGCGTCCGGTGCAGGTAAGCGGCCATTGCCGATTGCGAGGGATGAGTCAGCACCCTCTCGTAGAGAAAGGTTGGGTCAACATGTGCCTTTGGCAATTAAGGAGAAGATTTGGGCGGGGTAATATGTGAACATCTTCTCGTTGCTTGTTGATCATTATGAGGTGGAGCACGTTAAGGGTCAGAAAGACCTCATGCATCCGAGTGTTTGGCGCGCAAAAATGGCCGCCTTCAAAGTGAATGAAAATATTGGCAATTGGGGAATCTTTACGTCGATCTTGGGGGAACGTAGACCCGAGTTGCTTGCCGAGTTGCCGACCTATCAGTCGCGAATCATGGGGTACTCGACATCATATCAGGGTAACCATTGGTTTTGCTACGATAATCTTTTTAGAAAGGCTAAAGAGCATAATAAAAGCTTAACCTGGGATTGTTATGATTCTTTGACATGGGATAAAATGAAGGAGACAGGTATGTTGAAAATGCCATTGGTAGGAAGTAATGTTGGCGAATCCTCCCGCCAATATGGGGGGACGCCCTTTCGTTCAGGTACAGGTACCGACGATTACTCGAGACCTGCCGGCAATACAGGAAAAAGGGGGTTATGCTTTAATTTCAACAGAGGTAAATGTACTAGGCCCCAGGGATCGTGTAAATTTAAACATGAATGTAGTGGGTGCGGGTCGCCTCATCCTGAGTCCACGTGCAGAGCCAAAACGGGTGATAACGGGGGGAGAGGAGGCGCCAAACAGGTCTAACATAGTCCGAGGGGCGCCTTTACCTACCCCGATTGATACCTTGGCGATGATTCCCTGGCTCAGTGAATACCCGGATCGTACTTCTGCTGGGGTGCTGCGGAACGGATTTTCGTATGGTTTCCGCATCCCGGTAGGGGACTTTCAGGGTGTGGAGAAGTGTAAAAATCAACTGTCGGTCCTGCAGCATACGACCGTGGTACAGGATAAGATCCTGAAAGAGGTTACTCGAGGTCGGGTCGCCGGCCCGTTTAGTGTACCCCCGGTGCAGGATTTTGTTTGTTCTCCTTTAGGGGTGGTCCCCAAGAAGGACCCGGGTGAGTTCCGATTGATTCACAATTTATCAGCTCCACGTGGTTTTTCTGTAAACGATGCAATAGATCCGGAAGTATGTTCGGTGCGGTACGCATCCTTCGATGAGGCCGTAGCCATTTTGAATCGCCTGGGGCCCGGGGCGCTGATGGCGAAGTCAGATATCGAGTCAGCGTTCCGATTGCTCCCGGTACACCCAGACGACCAGCGTCTCCTAGGTTTCATGTTTCAGGGTTATTATTACATGGATAGGTGTATGCCGATGGGGTGCTCTATATCTTGTGCCTATTTCGAGAAATTCAGTAGTTTTCTACAATGGGTCTTCACAAAGAAGTCGGGTTTCCACAATGTAATGCATTACCTTGATGATTTTCTGTTCCTTGGGGCAGCCGGGGATCTCGAATGTGGCCGTGCCTTGGCCGAATTTTGTATGTTAATGAAGCAGTTTGGTGTGCCATTGGCACCAGGTAAGACGGTGGGTCCTGCGACTTGCCTCGAGTTTCTGGGGATCGAGTTAGACTCCAGTGAGGGTTGTTTTCGTTTGCCAGCTGACAAAGTGTTGAAGTTCAGGGCAGCCCTGCGAGTGTGTATAAATGGATCTAAAGTTACGCTGCATCAATTACAGCAGTTGGTGGGACAGTTGAATTTTGCCCTGAGGGTTATACCAATGGCCCGCCCATTCTCCCGTTCAATTGCCCAAGCTATGGTCGGCTTAAAGGAGGGCCATCATCGCACGAGACTATCGGCTGAGGTCCGCCAGGACATGCGCATTTGGCTAGCATTCCTGACGGACTTTAATGGTCTAGTCGTCTGGAACAAACCAGCCGTGTCCTCGGAAGAGCTGGGGCTATGGACAGATTCAGCGGGTAGCATAGGTTTTGGTGCCATCTTCGGCACAAAATGGTCGGCACAAAGGTGGCCGGCATGGTGGCATGACAATGGTCTGACAAGTAATATTGCTTTCCTTGAACTTTTCCCCATTTTGGTGGCCCTGAGAACCTGGCCCGAAGGGTTCAAAGATCACTCTGTGATATTTTGGTCTGACAATATGACCGTGGTCGAGTGCATCAATAGCCAGGCTGCACGATGTAAGCTGATTTTAAGACTGCTCAAAGAAATTGTTTTACTGTGTATGCAACTGAATGTGCTATTCAGAGCAAAACATGTCCCGGGGGTAATGAATCAGGCGGCTGATGCCCTGTCTCGTTTTCATATGCAGGCTTTCTCGGGTTTCCTTCCCACAGCGGACCCAGAGCCGGCACCCTTTCCCGAAGCTCTCTGGTCTCTCGGTGCCCCGAACTTCGTCACCTCGTGGGAGAGAGTCTAGCACCAAGGACGAGGAAGGCATATGAAGGGGCGTTTCGGTCCTATTTAGCCTTTTTGGGGACCGATAGAGAGGGGCTTTGGGGCCACGAGGAATGGGTAGTGAATTTTCTGATGTCCTTACGTAGGGCTGGGAAATCAGTGGCTACGGCCCAGAGGCATCGTGCTGCCATTTCCTTTGTTGCCAGGGCTCATGGTATCCAGGACCCGACAGCGTCTTTCGTGGTACAGAAAGCGCTGCGTGGGTGGCAATGCCTTGAGGGTCGCAGAGTAGATGAGAGGCGCCCGATAGGTTTGGATAGGTTGGCCCAGTTGCTGGCCACACTCCCTTCCACATGTTCATCTCAGTTTGAGACAGTGTTGTTCCGAGCCACTTTTACGCTGGCATTTCATGGGGCGATGCGGGTAAGCGAACTAGTGGCAAGGAACAAACAGGATGTGACAGGGGGTTTGTGCCAGGAACACGTTCAGATCAGAGGAGAGACAATGACTGTCTCCTTTGTCAGGTCCAAGACCGATCAGGGTGGGATGGGTGACTGCATAATCATACGCAGGATTCCCGGGTCCTCCATGTGTCCGGTAAAGTGTTTAGAAGACTACTTAGCACGAAGGGTGGCATCATGGGGGGGGACCTTGTTGAGACACGCGGACGCCACCCCACTGACGAAATTTCAGTTTCAGCGGGTGCTTGCGATGTCAATTGCCGCTGCGGGCTTGAACCCGGGCGAGTTTGGGACCCATTCCTTTCGGATAGGGGCTGCTACAGAAGCTACAGCTAGGGGTCTTAATGTTGAACAAGTAAAACGAGTGGGGCGTTGGTCCTCCAATTGTTATAAGAGGTATGTGCGGTTGCACATGTTGTGAAGCTGTGATGATGTACTCACGCCTCTTGTTTTTGTTTGATTTTCAGTTGCGCAAGCCTACGAGGCGGGGCGGACTATGCAGTCGACCCAACACCGGGCCAGCGGTCAGACATCACCGGCTGTGAAAAAGGAGGTGTGGGTCGTGGGCCACTCATACGTGAGGCGTGCCGCGGACGTATTCAAAGCAGGTGACATGATTCACGTAGCTGGGGAATACGGGTACAGGGTGTCCTTCTACGGAAGAGGCGGTCTCTGTATTGACCAGTTTCAAACATTTTTCGAGGGTTTGTTAGGGCGGACGAGGTCACCGCCGTCTATAGTCATAGTACATCTAGGGGGCAATGATTTAGTCACCACCGGTAGACGACTTCTCCTGGAGGCAATGCTTTCCACTGTAAGTTGGTTGGCAAGGAGAGTTCCGGGGTGCATAATTGCGTGGTCCCATATGATCCCACGAAAGGTATGGCGAGGGGCTATTTCGATTCCTGCTTTGAATCATTCTGTTAGAAAGCTTAATAACAAAGTGAGTAGGTTGTTCCGTTCCAGGACATTGCATTCTATTTCGCATGGCTGTATTAATGATGACAGTATGTATTTGGGGGATGGTGTGCATTTGTCTCGGGTGGGGAATGAGTTACTCATAGGAGACTTCTTAGCATGGTTAAAAACAATGAAACATGACCTTTAGGTAGGAGCTTTGTGGGGGGTCCGGATAGCCGGTCAACTATCCGGCCTGTGGCGGTAAGGTCATGATCGGTGAGCACTAATTAGAAGATCCCTATGAGTGGGCGTCACCCAACACGGATGGGAGCGCTCGGGAGAGGTGGCCATTGGCCCCTCAACGGGGAGGCGGTCCCTTCTAAGGATGGGTCGCCGAAAGAAAAGGAAAGGCGGTCAAGGCCCCTTCCTGTGTAGGAGGGGTTACAGCCCCCTCCTGGGGAATTTCCCGGGGCCAGTGACGTCTGCGACGGCAGATGTGGTAAGTTGTGTGGGGTTTGGGGGGAGGTCTACGCTACCTTCTAGATACCTCACACGAGTCCTCGAACGACCTTTAAATGGCGTCGAGTTTATTGGTGCCCCCGTCAAGTCAAGGGAAATTGGTAGTTGCACTGGAGGTACGCCTCAGTCCTGTCGCCCCTCCCAAGTGGGGGGGGTATTTCTGGTTAGGGATCTTGACACCGGTTACGACCTTGCCGTTGGCCCTTAAACGTTAGGATGTACAATTTCAAAATTTCAAGTCAATGTTTTTGTAGGACGTTAGTTCGGCTAGGAGAACCTCTGTATTAGAGAATCTGTTAAGGTTAGCCAAACATCGCAATGTGGTAATGAAATTGTACATTAATAAATGTTTTAATTTTTGTTTTAATAAATACGGCCGGGAGGGTCACTCCCTCCCTCTTCCAAAAACTTCAAGAACTGTTTCCGGTTTCCCTCTTTTGGGGATTGTGTTGAGAGGGGGTGGCGGGTATCTCAGCCATATGGAAAGGGGCGACCACTCGGTCCCCCCGCACGTATGGCAGAGTACCACGATCCCCCCGGGAAGCCATCTTGGGCGGGAGGCGTGTCTCGGCTGGTATGCCCGAAGCGGCGTAGCCGGGGCGCGCTTTTTCCCACCCTAGAGTGGGCTGGCCTAGACACTGACGCGGCTGGCCACGCCCTCGGGGCAGGCAGGGGCGCGTTTACGCCCGCCCTGAAGACGGATAAAAGGGGACGCAAGACCCGAAGGCATCCTCTTGTTCCTGTGCTCTGAAGCTGCACCTCCTCGCTGCACGTGAGCTCGAGACGGAACGAAGAGCCAATTTTGACCCACCCACCAGCCCCTGAGGACAGCAAGTGGTTTTAATAATGTCTGAATAAAAGTTTGATGGATAACTCTGATTTTTTACAGGTTATGGTGATTATCGTAATGACTTTGAGTATGCAATAAAGTCTGGTCAATTTGTGTCATGTTTTGCAAATAAAGTATTTCTGCTTTAGTGTTTATCAGTTAACATGCTTTTAATAAAGTGGTGGTGCTACTGTCTTTTCATAGTTAGTCATTTAGTAATTTAGTTAGCATTGTCGTATTTATTTTGGTCGGGCGGTAAGGTCATGATCGGTGAGCACTAATTAGAAGATCCCTATGAGTGGGCGTCACCCAACACGGATGGGAGCGCTCGGGAGAGGTGGCCATTGGCCCCTCAACGGGGAGGCGGTCCCTTCTAAGGATGGGTCGCCGAAAGAAAAGGAAAGGCGGTCAAGGCCCCTTCCTGTGTAGGAGGGGTTACAGCCCCCTCCTGGGGAATTTCCCGGGGCCAGTGACGTCTGCGACGGCAGATGTGGTAAGTTGTGTGGGGTTTGGGGGGAGGTCTACGCTACCTTCTAGATACCTCACACGAGTCCTCGAACGACCTTTAAATGGCGTCGAGTTTATTGGTGCCCCCGTCAAGTCAAGGGAAATTGGTAGTTGCACTGGAGGTACGCCTCAGTCCTGTCGCCCCTCCCAAGTGGGGGGGGTATTTCTGGTTAGGGATCTTGACACCGGTTACGACCTTGCCGTTGGCCCTTAAACGTTAGGATGTACAATTTCAAAATTTCAAGTCAATGTTTTTGTAGGATGTTAGTTCGGCTAGGAGAACCTCTGTATTAGAGAATCTGTTAAGGTTAGCCAAACATCGCAATGTGGTAATGAAATTGTACATTAATAAATGTTTTAATTTTTGTTTTAATAAATACGGCCGGGAGGGTCACTCCCTCCCTCTTCCAAAAACTTCAAGAACTGTTTCCGGTTTCCCTCTTTTGGGGATTGTGTTGAGAGGGGGTGGCGGGTATCTCAGCCATATTACCCATGTTTAAAGTGATGCATCAGCTGCACATGGCATTCATAAATAAGGGCCAAATGCAAATACCAATCAATTGCACCCAAAAATCGATTTTTGAATAACATGTAAGAAACACTGTGCAGAACCTAAGTACAACCACTCAATATCATCAAACAAAGACAGGGCCTTATTTATAAAGGCCTTGCGCCACCAGTGCATCACTTATTACCCATGTTTAAAGTGATGCATCAGCTGCACATGACATTCATAAATAAGGGCCAAATGCAAATACCAATCAATTGCACCCAAAAATCGATTTTTGAATAACATGTAAGAAACACTGCACAGAACCTATGTACAACCACTCAATATCATCAAACAAAGTCAGGGCCTTATTTATGAAAGCCTTGCGTCACCAGTGCATCACTTATTACCCATGTTTAAAGTGATGCATCAGCTGCACATGGCAATCATAACTAAGGGCCAAATGCAAATACCAATCAATTGCACCCAAAAATCGATTTTTGAATAACATGTAAGAAACACTGCGCAGAACCTATGTACAACCACTCAATATCATCAAACAAAGTCAGGGCCTCATTTATAAAGGCCTTGCGCCACCAGTGCATCACTTATTACCCATGTTTAAAGTGATGCATCAGCTGCACATGGCATTCATAAATAAGGGCCAAATGCAAATACCAATCAATTGCACCCATAAATCGATTTTTGAATAACATGTAAGAAACACTGCGCAGAACCTAAGTACAACCACTCAATATCATCAAACAAAGTCAGGGTCTCATTTATAAAGGCCTTGCGCCACCAGTGCGTCACTTATTACCCATGTTTAAAGTCATGCATCAGCTGCATATGGCATTCATAAATAAGGGTCAAATGCAAATACCAATCAATTGCACCCAAAAATCGATTTTTCAATAACATGTAAGAAACACTGCGCAGAACCTATGTACAACCACTCAATATCATCAAACAAAGTCAGGGCCTTATTTATGAAAGCCTTGCGCCACCAGTGCGTCACTTATTACCCATGTTTAAAGTCATGCATCAGCTGCACATGGCAATCATAAATAAGGGCCAAATACATATACCAATCAATTGCATCCAAAAATCGATTTTTGAATAACATGTAAGAAACACTGCGCAGAACCTAAGTACAACCACTCAATATCATCAAACAAAGTCAGGGTCTCATTTATAAAGGCCTTGCGCCACCAGTGCATCACTTATTACCCATCTTTAAAGTGATGCATCAGCTGCACATGGCATTCATAAATAAGGGCCAAATGCAAATACCAATCAATTGCACCCAAAAATCGATTTTTGAATAACATGTAAGAAACACTGCGCAGAACCTATGTACAACCACTCAATATCATAAAACAAAGTCAGGGCCTCATTTATAAAGGCCTTGCGCCACCACTCCATCACTTATTACCCATGTTTAAAGTGATGCATCAGCTGCACGTGGCATTCATAAATAAGGGCCAAATGCAAATACCAATCAATTGCACCCAAAAATCGATTTTTGAATAACATGTAAGAAACACTGCGCAGAACCTATGTAGAACCACTCAATATCATCAAACAAAGTCAGGGCCTTATTTATAAAAGCCTTGCGCCACCAGTGCGTCACTTATTACCCATGTTTAAAGTCATGCATCAGCTGCACAAGGCAATCATAAAAAAGGGCCAAATGAAAATACCAATCAATTGCACCCAAAAATCGATTTTTGAATAACATGTAAGAAACACTGTGCAGAACCTATGTACAACCACTCAATATCATGAAACAAACTCAGGGCCTTATTTATGAAAGCCTTGCACCACCAGTGCGTCACTTATTACCCCTGTTTAAAGTCATGCATCAGCTGCACATGGCAATCATAAATAAGGGCCAAATACATATACCAATCAATTGCACCCAAAAATCGATTTTTGAATAACATGTAAGAAACACTGCGCAGAACCTAAGTACAACCACTCAATATCATCAAACAAAGTCAGGGTCTGATTTATAAAGGCCTTGCGCCACCAGTGCATCACTTATTACCCATGTTTAAAGTGATGCATCAGCTGCACATGGCATTCATAAATAAGGGCCAAATGCAAATACCAATCAATTGCACCCAAAAATCGATTTTTGAATAACATGTAAGAAACACTGCGCAGAACCTATGTACAACCACTCAATATCATAAAACAAAGTCAGAGCCTTATTTATGAAAGCCTTGCGCCACCACTCCATCACTTATTACCCATATTTAAAGTGATGCATCAACTGCACATGGCAATCATAAAAAAAAGCCAAATAAAAATTCCATTCATTTGCACCCAAAATCAATTTTTGAATAACATGTAAGAAATACTGCGCAGGACTTATATACTAACATACAATTTCACTTGTAAAACATAACTATCTGCTTCCAAAAATTCTCCATAGAGCAAATAAATCTCTATCTAAATTAAATGAATCATTACTTACCTTTACAAATGCTTTTGGAGATTGAGAACAGTGTCAGACACACACACCAATTTTTCTTTAGCAGAGCAAAAGGTGTGCTCTCAATACACTGAAACCAAGACTGGCATAGAAAATCTCTATCTTTGTACACATATGCCTTAATTCAACCAATGAAAAGTCTTCCCTCACTATTTTCAAACCAACACCCATCCCCCTCTCAGACCTTTCTATCTGTTACCATAGCAACTCCCTCCTAACTGAACTGTAAGGTTCAAAAGTTTATCTTACAATGTTGCAAATTAACTCAGCAAGGATGTTTGACCTCTCAATACAGCAGCCTATACAGGGTATTTTTGCTTTTGGTGACTTTTTTTAAACCATTCAAATTGCTTCTTTCACACAACATAACCATGCACCCTAACTTTCAGTTTTCAACTATCTGAATCCACCAATCATTGCTTGTGATTCAAGAGCAGAGAAACTCCACAATTATTTTTTTGTAAACTCCTACTGTTCCAACTGCCATTTCATTCCCTCACTTCATCTGACTGGACCAGAACCTTCTCACATCATGTACTCTGTTTGGATTATTGGACATAGCTACATCCACTGGGCTCAAAGGTATGCAGCTAGCAGAAATTTTCATAACCTTGATTTATCAAATGTGGAAATCAAGTGGATTGGCCACAGAGGATTAAAATGTCACCAATTGATACCATTGGTGAAAACCTTTTTGCATCTGCCAGAACCTGACCTTATAATTGTGCACTGTGGTGGAAACGATCTAGGCACATTGACTGGGGTAGGTCTGGAAATGCTTTTAAAGGACACCTTTCATCAATTGATGATACTTTTTCCCCACACTGCCTTGGTATATTCCAATATATGCCAAAGACAGAAATGGAACTGGTCCAACCAATTTTGTCCACAATTTGAGAAAGCACGGAAACATGTGAATAAATCTGTTTCTGCTTACATGAGAGACTATGGAATGGGTTCAATATACAATAATAACTTGCGTTACAACATGCAAGACATCTACAGAGGAGATGGAGTGCACTTCTCAGATGAGGGGAATAGAATATTCCTCCTGAATTTAAGAATGTGCATTGGAACCTACTTGTAGGTACCTAAATCAACCACAGAACCCAAAAGCTCTTTTCAGAGCTACCCTACCACTGATCATTCAAAGCGTTTATATTTTTCTAACTTTTTTCACTATTTTTCACCAAAGTACGCTTTCCGGTACGCTTACCGGTGCGCGTACCGGGCGCTCCCCCCGCGAAAAATATTACAATTTTTTTTAGGTTTTTACCTTTATGAGCCTCCTAAGACCCCCTCAGAAAACCTAGAGGGTCAAGAAGTCTCTACTGTGCCCCCTTCTAGCCATACCGAACATTGATTGCCCTCCATCTTGTGTCTCGATTGTCCCGAAACACAAAATGGAGGGCTCCCGTTACGCTGCCGGTGCGCGTACCGGAGCGCGCACCAGTAAGCGCACAATAAAAAAAGGTGGGAAAGTAATTTACGGAAAACCCAATGGAGACACTTTCATCAAATATAGAATACGCCCTACTACATAGCACTCCCTACCATTTGCCCAAATTTGGTGAAATTCCATTGAGACATTTAGGCTACAGGCCTGTCTAAATATCCTGAGGTAAATTACATGACAAAACACACTTGTAATGTTAGAATTTACAACCAATTAAAAAGTTTCTTTCATTTTCTACGATTATTTCCTGACGTTTGATTGGTTAAGTACAAGAATATATATAAAAGAAGAGAGGGAAACACAGCCATTTTGACTACTGCTTCCAGAAGTACATTTGAAAACAAATATCACTGACAACTTCAACTGATTTCTCTAAGGTAAGTTCTAATTATGGAAGTATATTGTACACTTTAAGTTAATTTCTGAAAAAATATTCTGTTAGTTATATGCTATCCCTCTTTAATAGTTAGAGATAGAGATAGACTTCTCTGTAATAGTTATGGATTGAGTTAGACTTCTCTGGTATACAGTACCCTAACTCTACTAATATAGTTAATTTGTATGCAATTTTCAGAAAGTAAATGGAAGGAGAAAATCAAGCAAATGATACTTCAATCAAAGTAAAGGTGGAAAAACCAGAAGATCAAAAAAAAGAAGTTGATTTCATGGATGACTCTTTGGATGAACAGTTTATTGAATGTTTGGAACAAATGGAATCATGTACTAATAATTATGAAGAAATTCCGGACAATATTATGTTAGAAATTTTATTAAATTATGAAAAAGAATCAGAGGAATAAATTTATATTTAATAATTTCAAATTGTTTGAGACAATAATCATTTTTATATGGAATTCATAAAGTATTACCAAAAATGTTTAAAATATAAAGTGAGACTTATAGTATACTGTTCAACTATTTTTCTGTTACATAGTAAGTTTACTCATAGTTACTACCTTTCTCACACTATATTATCTCCTATGTATATTTTACACCTCTTTTTCATAAGGGAGCAGGATAGACTACTCATGATCCCCTAGAAATTCTCAGGGAGTGCTTAAAAGATCTGTTTCTGCTTTCCAGACAGACTATGTTATAACTTCCATATACCACAAGAAATACAATAACAACATGCAAGATATCTACAGAGGAGATGGTGTACATTAAATTAAAGTCTCTGCATTGGTACCTACATGTAGGTACTTACATAAAATAAAAAAAAACAATTAATAAACATATAAACATACAATTTTTTAAAGTGATTATTTTTCCATAGTACCCTCCTTGGAGCGCTTCCCGGTGCGCTCCCCGGTGCGCGTACCGGGCGCTTCCCCCGCGAAAAACGCAAAAAAATAATTTTTTTTTGAGGCCCCGCGGGGCCCTTTAATGGCCCCCATATCAAACCTAGGGGGTCAGGGGGGGTCTACCCTGCCCCCTTATGGTCAATTCCACCCTTTGTTTTTGCCACCTCTTATGACTAGATTTTACCGATAGACAAGATGGCGGCCGCTCCGGACTGTTTAGAATGTTTACAGACAACTGAGAGCCAATCAGCTTTCTGCGCGCAAGTCGCGTGTCTCGCCCGGTGCGCGTACCGGTGCACGCACCGGTGAGCGGCTACAGATATATATATTTTTTTGAACGTTAATTTCTCAAAATCCACTGAAGCACATATCTTGAGACATAGCAAAGGCACATCGGGCTACCAGTCCCTACAATTTTGCCAAGTTTGGTGGAAATCCATTCAGCCGTTCGGGCTAAAAGTGAAATCGACCGCCCTATGGAAATTAACATGGGGAAAACGCGTTTTGGGACCCCCCTTTTATCTCGCCACCCGCTTGACGTATCCCCCCCAAACTTTCAGGGAAGGACCGGAACGGCGCGAGGCCATTTTCAGGAAATTTTCAGGCAGATTCGTCAACCGGTGCCAAAGTTATTCCAAATAGAATTTTGAGATTTAACATTGAAAAAAATCCTAACTATAACTACCTACTGGCGACCGCCAGTAGGTAATATATATATATATATATATATATATTACCTACTGGCGGTCGCCAGTAGGTAGTTATAGTTAGGATTTTTTTCAATGTTAAATCTCAAAATTCTATTTGGAATAACTTTTGCGCCGGTTGACGAATCTGCCTGAAAATTTCCTGAAAATGGCCTCGCGCCGTTCCGGTCCTTCCCTGAAAGTTTGGGGGGATACGTCAAGCGGGTGGCGAGATAAAAGGGGGGTCCCAAAACGCGTTTTCCCCATGTTAATTTCCATAGGGCGGTCGATTTCACTTTTAGCCCGAACGGCTGAATGGATTTCCACCAAACTTGGCAAAATTGTAGGGACTGGTAGCCCGATGTGCCTTTGCTATGTCTCAAGATATGTGCTTCAGTGGATTTTGAGAAATTAACGTCCAAAAAAATATATATATCTGTAGCCGCGCTCCGGTACGCGCACCAGTGAGCGCTCCAGGCGCGACATGCGACTTGCGCGCAGAAAGCTGATTGGCTCTCAGTTGTCTGTAAACATTCTAAACAGTCCGGAGCGGCCGCCATCTTGTCTATCGGTAAAATCTAGTCATAAGAGGTGGCAAAAACAAAGGGTAGAATTGACCATAAGGGGGCAGGGTAGACCCCCTCTGACCCCCTAGGTTTGATATGGGGGCCATTAAAGGGCCCCGCGGGGCCTCCCAAAATTTTTTTTTTTTTGCGTTTTTCGCGGGGGGAGCGCCCGGTGCGCGCACCGGGAAGCGCTCCAAGGAGGGTACTATGGAAAAATAATCACTTTAAAAAATTGTATGTTTATTAATTGGTTTTTTTTAATTTTTTTATTTTATGTAAGTACCTACATGTAGGTACTAATGAAGAGACTTAAATTTAATGTTCACCATCTTCTTTGTAGACATCTTGCATGTTGTTATTGTATTTTTTGTGGTATATGGAATTCATAATATAGTCTGTCTGGAAAGGAGAAACAGATCTTTTAAGCACTCCCTGAGAATTTCTAGGGGATCATGAGTAGTCTATCCTGTTCACTTATGAAAATGAGGTGTAAAATATTCATATGAGATAATATAGTGGGAGAAAGGTAGTAACTATGAGTAAACTTACTATGTAACAGAAAAATAGTTGAACAGTATACTATAAGTCTCACTTTATATTTTAAACATTTTTGGTAATATTTCATGAATTACATATAAAAAAGAATATTGTCTGAAACAATTGAAATTATTAAAGATAAATGTATTCCTCTGATTCTTTTTCATAATTTAATAAAATTTCTAACATAATATTGTCCGGAATTTCCTCATAATTATATGTACATGATTCAATTTCTTCCAAACATTCTATAAACTGTTCATCCAAAGAGTCATCCATGAAATCAACTTCTTTTTTTTCATCTTCTGGTTTTTCCACCTTTACTTTGATAGAAGTATCATTTGCCTTATTTTCTCCTTCCATTTTCTTTCTGAAAATTGCATATAAATTAACTATATTAGTAGAGCTAGTATACCAGAGAAGCCTAACTCAATCCATAACTATTACAGAGAAGTCTATCTCTATCTCTAACTATTAAAGAGGGATAGCATATCACTAACAGAATATTTTTTAAGAAATAAACTTAAAGTGTACAATATACTTCCATAATTAGAAGTTACCTTAGAGAAATTAGTTGAAGTTGTCAGTGAAATTTGTTTTCAAGTGTACTTCAGGAAGCAGTAGTCAAAATGGCTGTGTTTCCCTCTCTTCTTTTATATATATTCTTGTACTTAACCAATCAAACGTCAGGAAATAATCGTAGAAAATGAGAGATACTTTTTAATTGGTTGTAAATTCTAACATTACAAGTGTGTTTTTGTCATGTAATTTACCTCAGGATATTTAGACAGGCCTGTAGCCTAAATGTCTCAATGGAATTTCACCAAATTTGGGCAAATGGTAGGGACTGCTATGTAGTAGGGCCTATTCTATATTTGATGAAAGTGTCTCCATTGGGTTTTCCGTAAATTACTTTCCCACCTTTTTTTATCGAGCGCTTACTGGTGCGCGCACCTTTACGCGCACCGGCAGCGTTACGGGAGTCCTCCATTTTGTGTTTCGGTACAATCGAGACACAAGATGGAGGGTAAACAATGTTCGGAATGGATAGAAGGGGGCACTGTAGAGACTTCTTGACCCTCTAGGTTTTCTGAGGGGGGCTTAGGAGGCTCATAAACGTGAAAAAAAAAAAATTCTTTAATTTTTCGCGGGGGTAGCGCCCGGTGCGCGCACCGTTAAGCGTTCCCGAAAGCGTACTTTGGTGAAAAATAGTGAAAAAAGTTAGAAAAAAATAAACGCTTTGAATGATCAGAGTTAGGGTAGCTCTGAAAAGAGCTTTTGGGTTCTGTGGTTGATTTAGGTACCTACAAGTAGGTTCCAATACACATTCTTAAATTCAGGAGGAATATTCTATTCCCCTCATCTGAGAAGTGCACTTCATCTCCTCTGTAGATGTCTTGCATGTTGTAACGCAAGTTATTATTGTATAATGAACCCATTCCATAGTCTCTCATGTAAGCAGAAACAGATTTATTTACATGTTTCCGTGCTTTCTCAAATTGTGGACCAAATTGGTTGGACCAGTTCCATTTCTGTCTTTGGCATATATTGGAATATACCAAGGCAGTGTGGGGAAAAAGTATCATCAATTGATGAAAGGTGTCCTTTAATAGCATTTCCAGACCTACCCCAGTTAATGTGCCTAGATCGTTTCCACCACAGTGCACAATTATAAGGTCAGGTTCTGGCAGATGCAAAAAGGTTTTCACCAATGGTATCAATTGGTGACATTTTAATCCTCTGTGGCCAATCCACTTGATTTCCACATTTGATAAATCAAGGTTATGAAAATTTCTGCTAGCTGCATACCTTTGAGCCCAGTGGATGTAGCTATGTCCAATAATCCAAACAGAGTACATGATGTGAGAAGGTTCTGGTCCAGTCAGATGAAGTGTGGGAATGAAATGGCAGTTGGAACAGTAGGAGTTCACAAAAAAATAATTGTGGAGTTTCTGTGCTCTTGAATCACAAGCAATGATTGGTGGATTCAGATAGTTGAAAACTGAAAGTTAGGGTGTATGGTTATGTTGTGTGAAAGAAGCAATTTGAATGGTTTAAAAAAAGTCACCAAAAGCAAAAATACCCTGTATAGGCTGCTGTATTGACAGGTCAAACATCCTTGCTGAGTTAATTTGCAACATTGTAAGATAAACTTTTGAACCTTACAGTTCAGTTAGGAGGGAGTTGCTATGGTAACAGATAGAAAGGTTTGAGAGGGGGATGGGTGTTGGTTTGAAAATAGTGAGGGAAGAGTTTTCATTGGTTGAATTAAGGCATATGTGTACAAAGATAGAGATTTTCTATGCCAGTCTTGGTTTCAGTGTATTGAGAGCACACCTTTTCCTCTGCTAAAGAAAAATTGGTGTGTGTGTCTGACACTGTTTTCAATCTCCAAAAGCATTTGTAAAGGTAAGTAATGATTCATTTAATTTAGATAGAGATTTATTTGCTCTATGGAGAATATTTGGAAGCAGATAGTTTTGTTTTAGAAGTGAAATTGTATGTTAGTATATAAGTCCTGCGCAGTGTTTTTTACATGTTATTTAAAAATCGATTTTGGGTGCAAATGAATGGTATTTTTATTTGGCCTTTTTTATGATTGCCATGTGCAGTTGATGCATCACTTTAAACATGGGTAATAAGTGATGCACTGGTGGCGCCAGGCCTTTATAAATGAGGCCCTGACTTTGTTTGATGATATTGAGTGGTTGTACTTAGGTTCTGTGCAGTGTTCTTTACATGTCATTCAAAAATCGATTTTTGGGTGCAATTGATTGGTATATGTATTTGGCCCTTATTTATGAATGCCATGTGCAGCTGATGCATGACTTTAAACATGGGTAATAAGTGACGCACTGGTGGCGCAAGGCTTTCATAAATAAGGCCCTGACTTTGTTTGATGATATTGATTGGTTGTACATAGGTTCTGCACAGTGTTTCTTACATGTTATTCAAAAATCGATTTTTGGGTGCAATTGATTGGTATATGTATTTGGCCCTTATTTATGATTGCCATGTGCAGCTGATGCATGACTTTAAACATGGGTAATAAGTGACGCACTGGTGGCGCAAGGCTTTCATAAATAAGGCCCTGACTTTGTTTGATGATATTGAGTGGTTGTACTTAGGTTCTGCGCAGTGTTTCTTACATGTTATTGAAAAATCGATTTTGGGTGCAAATGAATGGTATTTTTATTTGGCCCTTATTTATGATTGCCATGTGCAGCTGATGCATGACTTTAAACATGGGTAATAAGTGATGCACTGGTGGCGCCAGGCCTTTATAAATGAGGCCCTGACTTTGTTTGATGATATTGATTGGTTGTACATAGGTTCTGTGCAGTGTTCCTTACATGTTATTGAAAAATCGATTTTTGGGTGCAATTGATTGGTATATGTATTTGGCCCTTATTTATGATTGCCATGTGCAGCTGATGCATGACTTTAAACATGGGTAATAAGTGACGCACTGGTGGCGCAAGGCTTTCATAAATAAGGCCCTGACTTTGTTTGATGATATTGATTGGTTGTACATAGGTTCTGCGCAGTGTTTCTTACATGTTATTCAAAAATCGATTTTTGGGTGCAATTGATTGGTATATGTATTTGGCCCTTATTTATGATTGCCATGTGCAGCTGATGCATGACTTTAAACATGGGTAATACGTGACGCACTGGTGGCGCAAGGCTTTCATAAATAAGGCCCTGACTTTGTTTGATGATATTGATTGGTTGTACATAGGTTCTGCGCAGTGTTTCTTACATGTTATTCAAAAATCGATTTTTGGGTGCAATTGATTGGTATATGTATTTGGCCCTTATTTATGATTGCCATGTGCAGCTGATGCATGACTTTAAACATGGGTAATAAGTGACGCACTGGTGGCGCAAGGCTTTCATAAATAAGGCCCTGACTTTGTTTGATGATATTGAGTGGTTGTACTTAGGTTCTGCGCAGTGTTTCTTACATGTTATTGAAAAATCGATTTTTGGGTGCAATTGATTGGTATATGTATTTGGCCCTTATTTATGATTGCCATGTGCAGCTGATGCATGACTTTAAACATGGGTAATAAGTGACGCACTGGTGGCGCAAGGCTTTCATAAATAAGGCCCTGACTTTGTTTGATGATATTGAGTGGTTGTACTTAGGTTCTGCGCAGTGTTTCTTACATGTTATTCAAAAATCGATTTTTGGGTTCAATTGATTGGTATATGTATTTGGCCCTTATTTATGATTCCCATGTGCAGCTGATGCATGACTTTAAACATGGGTAATAAGTGACGCACTGGTGGCGGAAGGCTTTCATAAATAAGGCCCTGACTTTGTTTGATGATATTGATTGGTTGTACATAGGTTCTGCGCAGTGTTTCTTACATGTTATTCAAAAATCGATTTTTGGGTGCAATTGATTGGTATATGTATTTGGCCCTTATTTATGATTGCCATGTGCAGCTGATGCATGACTTTAAACATGGGTAATACGTGACGCACTGGTGGCACAAGGCTTTCATAAATAAGGCCCTGACTTTGTTTGATGATATTGATTGGTTGTACATAGGTTCTGCGCAGTGTTTCTTACATGTTATTCAAAAATCGATTTTTGGGTGCAATTGATTGGTATATGTATTTTGCCCTTATTTATGATTGCCATGTGCAACTGATGCATGACTTTAAACATGGGTAATAAGTGACGCACTGGTGGCGCAAGGCTTTCATAAATAAGGCCCTGACTTTGTTTGATGATATTGAGTGGTTGTACTTAGGTTCTGCGCCGTGTTTCTTACATGTTATTGAAAAATCGATTTTTGGGTGCAATTGATTGGTATATGTATTTTGCCCTTATTTATGATTGCCATGTGCAACTGATGCATGACTTTAAACATGGGTAATAAGTGACGCACTGGTGGCGCAAGGCTTTCATAAATAAGGCCCTGACTTTGTTTGATGATATTGAGTGGTTGTACTTAGGTTCTGCGCCGTGTTTCTTACATGTTATTGAAAAATCGATTTTTGGGTGCAATTGATTGGTATATGTATTTGGCCCTTATTTATGATTGCCATGTGCAGCTGATGCATGACTTTAAACATGGGTAATAAGTGACGCACTGGTGGCGCAAGGCTTTCATAAATAAGGCCCTGACTTTGTTTGATGATATTGATTGGTTGTACATAGGTTCTGCGCAGTGTTTCTTACATGTTATTCAAAAATCGATTTTTGGGTGCAATTGATTGGTATATGTATTTGGCCCTTATTTATGATTGCCATGTGCAGCTGATGCATGACTTTAAACATGGGTAATACGTGACGCACTGGTGGCGCAAGGCTTTCATAAATAAGGCCCTGACTTTGTTTGATGATATTGAGTGGTTGTACTTAGGTTCTGCGCCGTGTTTCTTACATGTTATTGAAAAATCGATTTTGGGGTGCAATTGATTGGTATATGTATTTGGCTCTTATTTATGATTGCCATGTGCAGCTGATGCATGACTTTAAACATGGGTAATAAGTGACGCACTGGTGGCGCAAGGCTTTCATAAATAAGGCCCTGACTTTGTTTGATGATATTGATTGGTTGTACATAGGTTCTGCGCAGTGTTTCTTACATGTTATTCAAAAATCGATTTTTGGGTGCAATTGATTGGTATATGTATTTGGCCCTTATTTATGATTGCCATGTGCAGCCGATGCAAAACTTTAAACATGGGTAATAAGTTATGCACTGGTGGCGCAAGGCCTTTATAAATCAGACCCTGACTTTGTTTGATGATATTGAGTGGTTGTACTTACGTTTTGCGCAGTGTTTCTTACATGTTATTGAAAAATCGATTTTTGGGTGCAATTGATTGGTATATGTATTTGGCCCTTATTTATGAATGCCATGTGCAGCTGATGCTTGACTTTAAACATGGGTAATAAGTGATGCACTGGTGGCACAAGGCCTTTAAAAATAAAGCCATGAGTTGCTATTGTATAAACTTAAATATGTTGCAATTTATTGTTTATATTGTTTGCTTTTTAACATTACTTTGTTGTTTGCTAATAGTGGTCTTTCATGTGTTTTTTTAACAGAACAACAGATTCAAATCAACTTCTGAAAAGGAAGCAAAAATGCCTTCAAGGCAAAGAAATATCAAAAATACCATACGGAAAAGGAGAACATCAACAACAGAGTTTATGGAATCCTCTTCAACAACTACTTCAAAAAACACCAGAAAAGCTTCTGGTAAGCCAATTAAGTCTTTTCTTCGCAACATATGTCGTAGGAAAAAAAATGAAATTGCTAATGTGAATATACAGAAAAAGTCAACAAATCTAAAAAGGAAAGAGAAGCCCACAAAAAATGTTTCCATTGGACCAGGAGAGAAGAGAATGGTTAGCAATAGAAGGGTAAATGTTTTTAGGGACATTCGTAGGCGAATGTTTCGCAATAGGGTAGTTTTAAATTTGCTAAAAAATGAAAAGAAAAGTAAACTAAAAGCTGCTTTTTACAAGAAAAAGAAAAGTGTAGAAAAGATTGTTGATCAGGCTTTTGAAGTTAAGAAAAAATTATTTATTTTAATAATCAATAGAATTAGGATACTTAATAAGGCAATGGATGTTTTCAAATCGAACAGTAGATGGAAAAGAATTATTAATCGGAGTAATTTTTGTGAAGTATTTTCTGGTGAATGGATGCATAGTTCAAGTTCTGAGCCTTTTTTTAATGAGGAGAGTTACTTTCAGGAAAATGATTTGGTGCATGCAGTTGACACCAGTGGTCGTGCATATGAGGTGAAAGATAGTTGTGTGATGGAAAAAGAGAAACTTGTATCTAGAGATGCAGAAGAGGTGTTAGCTGATGAAGTTTTAGGGAGACGTACTAAGGGTCCAGTGTACACATGGAAATGCAGTAGTATTTGTAGTGTGCGACAGGAATCAATTGATTTGCTTCGAAATTTCTTACGTACATATAGTAAAAAAAGGCTCAAACAAAAAATGAAGATCCTGCAAGAGTTAGATCCTTGCAGAGTGAGAGAAAGCACAGGTTTGCAAGGGCATTCACTAGCATGTCTTTCTAGAAAAGTTTGTCGGAGTGTTTTTCATCATTTTAGGATGTTAGCAGTGCATCATAATAACGTAAGGAAATTAGTGAGGAAGTTGTATTATGCAAAAAGTCCTGCACTTAAGCTTAAACAGTTAAATAGTGCTCTTTTGCATGGATCTGAAGTGGATGTGAAGACTATTTGTGAAGAAATTGAGTTTTGTTATTTTGGGAACAAAGAGGACAGTGTAGAAATAGATATAGTAATGGATGGTAATGCAGAAGATAATGGACAAATTTCAAGTATTGAAAAGTTTGATGAGGAAATTATCAAGTTTAAGGTGAAATCAAGTGAGAGGCCTAATTTAACTTGTGTGTGTTGTCGACGGACTCATTATAAAATTCAGACTAGGTTAGTTGATTTATATGCAAAAAGTGAATTGGAAAATAATAGTGAATGGGAGGATTTTGTAAGTTATTTGTTGGTGGAGAATTCTTTTGATTTGAGTTTGGATCAGCGTATTTGCACTTATTGTTTGAAAAAATTAAATGAAAATAGAATGCCTGCAAGAGCAGTTTATAATAATCTTCAGTTGATAGATATTCCTTCTGAATTGATGGATCTAAATACTTATGAATCTATTTTGATTCAATGTGTCCATCCTTTTCAGGCTATTGTACGCATGGAGCCTAAGACAGGGAAATTGCCTCCATCAGATTTACTGAGAGGATTAAAGGGAAGAGTTGTTTATTTGCCTCTAGATGTAAAGAAAAATATTAATACAATTGGTGTAGAAAGAGTAGAAGAAGATCCTTTAGTTATTCTAGTTAATGGGGTTCCAACAAAGAGTAAGAAAATTTGGCAAGATTTAGTGGATGTTAAAAAAGTCAAGAAGGCAACGTTGTATTTAGTTAAAAACAATGAGTACTACAAAAATGTACGTGTTGGAGTAGAGGAAACAGCTACAGAAGAAGATAGTGATTCTTCAGTTGGTCAAATTGAAAAAGTTGATGTGTCTAGAACTGAAGAAATATATGAACATTATACTGTTCATCCTTTGCATTCCAAAGAAGTAATGGGAAATGCAATTGACTTGTTTCAAATGAAGGCAGCAAAAGGAAGTCCCATTAGTGTATGGGAAGAAAGTTTGGAAGCTCGTTGTTTTCCACAATTATTTCCAACAGGTTGTGGTGGACGATATGATGATCGACCAGTTCAAATTCCTGCAGCTGAATACCGGACTCTAAGATTATATGCAGAAGATCCAAGGTTTCGTCAATGCATTCCATATTTATTTCATCTACTGTTTGAAAGTGATTTGTCTGGGCTTTCTTATGCAGTTAATCATATATTAAAAAGTGGACCTCATTTGCAAAATGTTTGTGCAAGGGACTTTATGGAGAAAGTTAATCTGCAAGACAGTATTTTGGAATCTCAGCTAATCAATCTCATGGCATGTCAACGTGGAACCAACGAGTATTGGTTTCGTCGTCATGGAGAATTGAAATGTATGCTAAGAAACTTAGGAACTCCTACATGGTTCCTCACTCTTAGCTGTGCTGAGTATGCATGGGACGATTTACTTCAATTTCTACGAGAGGCAAATGAAAACATACCAAATATAGAATTGAAAACACCAGGAGAACTGTGTTCTTTAGATCCAGTGAATGTTTGCAGATATTTTAATCATAGATTTGAAGCTATGATGTCTTTTATTACCAACAAAAAAAATCCTCCCCTTGGAGAGGTTTTGGATTTCTTTTGGAGGAAGGAATATCAAGCGAGAGGTGCTCCTCATATACATATGTTGTTGTGGATTAAAGATGCACCCAAATTTGGATCAGATTCAGATGAAACAGTGATGAGTTTCATTGAAGAGTATTCAACATGTGCTGTTCCAAAATCTACTGAAGAAAACAATTTAAGGCAACAAGTTTTACGTTTTCAATCTCATCGTTGTGGAAAGTATTGTCGTCGAAAATTTAAAAACAAGGAAAAGTACTACACGAAATGTCGTTTTGCATTTCCTCGACCAGTGATTTCTAAGGGAAGAGTAAATAATTTGATGTCATCTCTACGACATACTGTGACGAGAAAATCTCCCAAAAACACATATAATTTGAAAAGAAATGAAGAATCTAAGTACATCAACGATTACAACCCAGTGATTTTGTCCATGTGGAATGCTAACATGGATATTCAGTTCGTTGCTGACAACTCTATTGCTGTGGCTCGATATGTGACATCTTACATCACCAAAAAAGAAAAGACAGAACTGAAGGAAATGTGGGAGGACATTTCACATGAAAAGAGTCTAAGCAAGAAATTATACAGTTTCAGTCTGAAGATGTTGTCGCATCGAGAAATTGGAGCATATGAATGTTCTGATCGGTTATCATCAGCAAGTCTCTATGCCAAATCAAGAACAATCATTTGGGTGAGTCTTGGTCTTGCTGCAACACGAAACCGAGTTTTGAAATCTGTACAAGAAATTGAATATTTGGCGGAAAAAGAACCAAACAGTACAGATATTTTGAAGACAAATATGTTGGATACATACTATCCAAATAGAAGTACTCACCTTGAGAACACATGTTTGTATGAAGTTCTTCAAAACTACAGTTATAAGAGGAACATCACAGAAGATATCAATAATGGAAAATATGCACTCATTGGCTATGAAGGATGTCTAGTGAAGCAGAAAAAAGGCCATTTGATTAATCATCGAAAATTGAGTTGTGAAGTTCCAGACAAAAGAGAATTTTACTATTTAGCTCTTTTGCAACTCTTTAAGCCATGGCGTACAGAAGAGGAACTACTTGGAGATTTTCTCTGTTATGAAGACTCTTTTAATGCAACTAAGGATACCATAGAATGTCCTATTTTTCTAAATTATCTGCAAATGTTGAATGAAGAAATGGAGCAAGAAACCACAATTGCTGAAGAGATAGCTAGAAACAGTTCTCAAGATAGTCAGAGTTCTACTTCATTGAGCCAGGATCCACTAGGAGGACCAATTATCCAAAATGAAGCTGCCACTGCCATGGATGAGGTGGAAAGAGCTATGGAACAAGCTCAAGAGGATGGAGTTAACTTGGAAGATTTGGTAACGCAACTAAACATTGAGCAGAAAAAGATATATGATGAAGTCACAGAGCAGATTGAACATGGATTCAGACATGAGAAAAAAGAGTGCTCATGTATATTATTTGACCCTGTCCGACTGTATGTAAGTGGAGAAGCGGGGACAGGAAAAAGTTTTCTAATTAAAGCCGTTGCAAGTTATCTGCAGAAAAGGACTGATTCACCACTGTCTTGTGTTGTAACTGCTCCAACTGGTCTGGCAGCACATAACATTAAAGGGATTACTCTACATCGTTTATTGATGCTGCCAGTTGAACATGATAATAAATTGCATTACAACAAGCTATCTGGAGATGCGTGTTCTGAAGTTTCAAGAGTCTTGAAGAAAATGAAACTTCTTATCATAGATGAAGTAAGCATGGTCTCAAATCTAATGCTTGCTTTTGTGCATTTGAGAATGCAAGAAATTCTTAAAACAGACTATGATGTGTTATTTGGAGGAAAACACATTATTGTTTTTGGAGATCTATTGCAGTTGACTCCAGTAAAAGGACAACCAGTGTTTAAAATGCTCACGCATGAAGATACCAGGAAGTCCCTTGGAAGCATTGGAAATGTTAATATATGGCTAAATTTTAAATATGCTGAACTGCTTCAAAATATGCGACAGGCCAAGGATGAAGATTATAAAAATATTCTACAAGATGTAAGAATTGGAAAAATGACTGAGAAAGGGAAAAAAGCTTTGCATAGTCGATTAATTTCAAATTTGTATCCAAATGAAAACATTCTTCCAGAGAATATTTTTAAAAAAATGACTGAGAAGAAATCTGGGATATGTTTGATGCCAACTCTGCAAGAATGTTCCATCTTCAACCAAAAAATGTTAGACTTAGAAAATGAAGAGATTGTGAAACTGGAAGCAATAGATAAAATAGAGCATATGGGTGCAACAATTGTTTTGTCAGAAAATTTGAAAACTAAATTGCATTCATTGGAGAAAAGTATTTCAAAAACAGCTGGTTTTGAAAAGACTCTGAATGTGTGTTTAAATTGTCGTATCATTTTGAGAAGGAATTTAAATGTTGAAAGCGGTCTGGTAAATGGAGCAATGGGTTATGTTGTTGATTTTGTGAATTACAGAAATAGAGATGGAATTGAATTTTTAAAAATAAAATTTGATGGCATTGAACAAGTACAACAAATAAGTCGTTGTTCTGCTAGATTTTTACTTGTAAAAGACTTATATGTTCGCCGAAAACAGTTTCCTGTTTGTTTGGCGTATGCGGTGACAATTCATAAATCTCAAGGTTTAAGTGTAGATAGTGCATTGGTGAACATTGGAAGATCTGTGTTTAAAGAGGGTATGGCATATGTGGCATTATCTCGAGTCAGAACTTTATCAGGATTGTACTTGATTGCGTGTGATGAGACAAAGATTTCTGCCGATCTAGATTGTGTTAAAGAATACAATATGTTAAGAAGAGAGTATGCTCCACATTTGCCTCAATATCCTCTGTTTGAAAAACGTGTGGTAGGCCGAAAAAGAAGAAATGAGGATAATTGTAGTGAGGTAGTTGCAAAAAGACAAAAAGTAGAGAAAACTGTAATTGAAAACAGGAAGAAAAAGAATTGTGGAGAAAATGTTGTTGGATTTCAGTTTGAAAATAGTTCTGGTGTCAACTGCTATGCTAATGTAGTGGTTAATGTTGTTTTTTTTCTTAAAAGTTTACAAGAACAGATTGTTGAAAATCGGGATCAAAGATTGTGTGGTTTATTGAATTCTGTGTTTCAGAAATGTAGCAGTGTTACAGCACAAATAGAAAGTGTAACAGAAATTCGAAATATTTTAGATTTGTGTTCTGGTCAAGATAAATTTTCACAGAACATTCAGCAGGATTGTCAGGAATTTTTAATGTATATGTTTGGTGTTTTGGAAGATGAAGGTGTAGATGTAGATAATCTTTTCAGTCTTTCTTATCAATGGCAGCATGACTGCCACAATTGTAGTTTATCAAGTACTACTAGAATAGACACTGAAAGATTTATATATTTGACTTTACCAGACTGTAAATCAGTGTCTTTTAAAAATCTAGTTAAAGCAGCAGATCATAATATGGTGTGTACCCAATGTAACTGTACAATGCTGTCCACATTATTTATACAAAGGTATGGGCAGTATATTATTTTAGTTTTCCAACGATGTAGACCTGATGGAACTAAATTGACAACTTCTATCAAAAATTTTGTGGCTTCTCAGTTATCAATTTCTGGAAGGACCTTTACAACTGAAGCTATTATTTATCAAGATGGATCTTCGACCACCTCAGGACATTATACATGCTACTTAAAATCTGAAAATGGATGGAGTTACTGCAATGATTCTCATTTAACTTATAAACAACGTTTGCCTTATGACTCTACAAATTCTTATCTAGTGTTTTTAAAACCAAAGTTTTAGTAAAGGGAATTGGCCTTTGAAGACGGGAATAGTTAATAAAAGTTAGTTAGTTAGTTAGTTAATCTAATATTTTAAATTATTTATCTCATGTAGATACTTTAAGTGGATCTCAAAGTAAAAAATACTGATATATCTGACACAAATTGGCCGTGAGGATTGTGTAAGGTATGATGTTTTTAGATCTTTTTTCATAGGAAGTCGATGAAATGGAACTTATAAGGAACAGCAGACTTTTTTTCCACCAAAAGGACCTTCACTATCTTCTATTTGGCCTCATGGAAAAGTAAGTGAATCAAAGATTAGTGTACATATATGAGATGTATGTTTGAATGGGTTTTTTAAAACACAATCTTTTAGATTGTGTTTTTTTTTTCCCGCTGTTATATGATGAAGACTTTGAACTCACTAATTTAAGTGGAATTCAATATATTCTGAGAACAGCAAAAATAAATAATGTAACATATTGTAGAAGTTATTGTGTAGTTTGCATTGTGTAATTTATATTGTGTTCACATTGTTATACACTCATTTTCTTTTTCACCCTTATTTACCTCTCTTTACTAATTTACACTCTTTTTTCATCGCTGTTTCTTTACTGCACTTCATTCACAACTTCTTAATCTGATAGGAACTATCTGCATTTCCTCTGTTCCTTCCACCACTTTTTATCTTTTTCATATTCTCTTAGTACCTCTGCTTTAGTTTCCTAACACTCTTTCTCTTTCTCCATTTTTTTTTCTTTCACACTCATTGTACTGTAGTTCAGTTAGTTCTTCCTTTTGTCTTTCTGTGTACTTACTCTCTCACTCCTGTTTTATCCATCGTTCTATAATAACTTCATTTCTTTCATCCCTTCACTCTGTGACTTCACTTCACTCACTCTCAATCATCTTCTATTCCTCTATTTTATTTATAGTTTATCAATCTGACTTCTCTCCTTTTCAATCATTTTTCTTTTAGTTTCTTATCTTTACTCATTTTGTTTTGATATTTTACATTCTTTTAGTATCTTTTTTACCTTTAGGAATTTGTTCTCCAACTATTTCTTTTTCCTTTTTTTTTCTTTCTACATTACTTTCTTTCTGTTTTTGTATCCTTCACTATTGCTTCATTTCTAAGTAAAATTTTGTAGATTTTTAAACCTCATGAACTGTTTCTTCTATTTTATTATACATTTTTATGTAATTATAACATGTTTTTTCCTTTATCTTTCACAGATACAAATTTGCATAGATTATATGGTAAGTGTGTTTGTAAAATGTTTTTTGTTATCACCTTTTGTTTTATTTTCACTATTTTTCTGTCACCCTACCGCACACCTATTTCCTTACTTTGCTTCCCTCACTTATTCTTTTGTTCCATGTTTACTTCCGACCACATTCAATTTCTTTCAGTACTTCTGCCTATGCACACTCCTTCACTTACCTTTTTTACTGGTTCACTTAGTCCCTTTGTGACAGTCCTTCTTTTACTCTCTCTCTTCTTTGTCTCTATTACTCCCCATGTGTTACCCTTATTCACTTACATGTACCCTCTTTCACCCCTCTTTACTTATATTCACTGATATTTACTTTCCCTCAATCACTGCTATTCTTTTCCTCTGATTCCGTCACTACCTGACATTCCCATACTTAACTGTCCTTCTTTTTACTTTCAACATCCATTTACAATCTCCCTTAACCTCTGCTTTAGTCTTCTTCCTATTTCTTCTTTCTTTTGCTCCCTTATTCATTTTTCTTTTCTCAGTTACTTCCTTTTACACTTTTTATCTGTCTTACTATCTATTACACAGTCCCTCCTTCATTTTTTTTTTCTTTTTTTTTGTTAGTGCGCTGACGGTACGCGCACCGAAAGCGAAATATAAAAAAAAATATTTTAAATTAAAAATATTATCTCAATATACATTATAGTGTTCATTTTTACAAAAACATACTTTAGCAATTCACTAAAAAACACATAGGTATGAGTATGAATAAAAAGTTAGGAATTAGCATTAAAAAAACCTATGAAATTCACTGAAAAAACCATAGGTTTAACACCAGTTATAGTTAGGAATTAGCATTTAAAAAACCTATGAAATTCACTGAAAAAACCATAGGTTTCACACCAGTTATAGTTAGGAATTAGCATTTAAAAAACCTATTAAATTCACTGAAAAAACCATAGGTTTCACACCAGTTATAGTTAGCTGGAAATTTTACTGATATAAAACCATTGAAATTCCCACGTTATAGTTAGTCGGACTCACTATAACTTGCGCGTGCAATGCACTGCTGATGACATCACATATTACATCACTCATGACATGGTCAGTGACATCACTCATGACACCATCCTTGTGACATAGTGACAGACCTTCTTTCACTATAATGTAACCCTTGAGACACATATTCAAAAATAGAAACTGAAATTTTTAAAAAAATGGAGATACCTATATCAGTTACAACAAGCAATTCAGTAATTCCACTATCTATATACACATCCACTCATTCACCAACAGTTCTATATAGTCACTCATACATATACTCACTCATCATATGAAGTGATACACCTATACATCCTGTTACACACCGACATTCATCCAAAAGTTACTCACACACATATTCACACGTGCAAATAAACTATTGGACATCCATTTATTTGAATATAGAGTTATACACACACTTCCACCTTACTTCTATTGAAAATTACACATATTTATTCTCTTAAACAATCACTTATAGAAACACATACTTATTTAAACAGGAACTCTTACAATCTCTTACTCTCACATATACTCACTTATATACATCAATATTCACATATACTAGATTAAAACATATGTAGTTACTGATAAAGACACTAGTGAGACAGTCATTCACTCACTAACAAACACATATAGACACTCATCCACCCATACAGTCCTGTACATATGTTGTCTTCAAAACACATACAAACAAAGAGTCAGTCACTCATGCATCTATGTGCTAAGTAATACCCCCACCAAACCATATAGACACTCATACTGATACTAATAATAATATCAAATAACCCATATACATACGCATGTTGCTACTTATCAACACATGTAGCCACTTATACACAAAGTGAAACACTAATATATGTATTTAAATTTTTAAACATAACTCACTAATATTTATTTTTCAAAAAGGCACACATTCACTGGATGGTGTCATCATTGATGTCATGAGTGATGTCACTGACCATGTCATGAGTGATGTAATATGTGATGTCATCAGCAGTGCATTGCACGCGCAAGTTATAGTGAGTCCGACTAACTATAACGTGGGAATTTCAATGGTTTTATATCAGTAAAATTTCCAGCTAACTATAACTGGTGTGAAACCTATGGTTTTTTCAGTGAATATATATATATATATATTACCTACTGGCGATAGCCAGTAGGTATATATAGTTAGAATTTTTTCTCTATGGGACTTTTGAAAATTCTATGTCTAATAACTTTGGCGTTTGTGGACGGAATCGGCTGAAATTTTCAGGAAAATGGCACATTTTGTTTCTGAGCAGCCCCTGAAAATTTGGGGGGGTTTCGTCAAGGGGGGGCCGAGAAAAAAGGGGGGTCCCAAAACGCGTTTTTCCCATGTTAATTTCCATAGGGCGGTTGGACTCACTTTTAGCTCGAACGGCTGAATGGATTTGCACGAAACTTGGCAAAATTGTAGGGACTGTTAGCCCGATGTGCCTTTGCTAGGTCTCAATATATGTGCTCCAGTAGTTTTTGAGAAATTAACGTTCAAACCAAGATATATATCTGTAACAGCGCTCTGGGCAGCGATCCGGTCCGCTTACTTTTCGCTTATCGGAACTTTGCGCGCAGAAAGCTGATTGGCTCTCCGGTGTCTGTCAACATTCTAAACAGTCCGGAGCAGACGCCATCTTGTCTCTCGGTAGGATCGAGAGAGAAGAAGAGGTGGAAAACGAAAGGGGAATTTAATGAAAGGGGGCAAGGTATCCCCCTCTTGACCCCCTAGGAATGTTGTTGGGGTTATTAAAGGGTCCCGTGGGGAAAATAAAAAAAAAATGATTTTTCACGGTAGAAGCGCGGCCGCGAACTGGTAGCGAAACGGGAATTCGCTATTTTGTGCTTCGTTAATTAAATTACTAGTTATAAGTGGGTGCGGGAGACGTATCCTAATCCCCTATGTTTTCTGAGGGTGGCTGAGGAGGCTGATATATGTTGATACATCTCTTCCAGCGGCTGTGCGTGAGCTTTTTTTTTTTTTGCTGCGTGACAGTCCGGAGCGGCCGCCATCTTGTCTCTCGGTAGGATCGAGAGAGAAGAAAAGGTGAAAAACTAAGGGGGAATTTAATGAAAGGGGGCAAGGCATCCCCCTCTTGACCCCCTAGGAATGTTGTTGGGGTTATTAAAGGGTCCCGTGGGGAAAATAAAAAAAAAATGATTTTTCACGGTAGAAGCGCTTCACGGGCCGCGAACTGGGCCGCAAACTGGTAGCGAAACGGGAATTCGCCATTTTGTGCTTCGTTAATTAAAGTACTAGGTATAAGGGGGTGCGGGAGACGTATCCTAATCCCTTATGTTTCCTGAGGGTGGCTGAGGAGGCTGATATATGTTGATACATCTCTTCCAGCGGCTGCGCCATCTTGCCTTTTTTCGAATGCCACAATTTTGTTGTGCACGGCAGCCATTTTAGATGCCAGGCTGGTCCCAGGCTATCACCTAATTCTGCGGATGTAGTTTATGGCCCCAGCTGTAGAGAATTCAGACATGCCAATCCTCCTGATTCAGGCGTGTGACTACTGATTTCAGTGCTAGTCTCCCGCCTCCCGATTTCTGCAAGCAAAAACCCGGGGGCATATTACGAACAACTAGCGATAATTTTTGTCTCTAACTTGTTTAGAGTCAAAAATTATCGCCGCTCATCGGCGATTTTTATCGCAGATAAACCTTGCTATTATCGCAGAAAAGTCAGCGATATTCATGTATTATCGACCTAATGCTCTTAGCCATGTTATCCACCTCCCATTGGATAACATGGCTAAGAACTGCTCAGGGCAGGTGTTAGATTTTGGAGATATTCGCGCTTAGCGCGAATATCTCCAAAAGTTGGTAATAGAAGGTAGCGATGTTAGGGACTGTTTCCAGTCGCTAACATCTTGGCACGCCACTTTGCATGTCATTAGTGATAAGTATCACTGACATGCAAAGCGGGGCCCAAGATGGTCGCTATCTCCTTTTAGCTGTCACTAACTGGTGTTAGCGACAGCTTGGTAATAGGGAAATAATTTTATCTCCGCTTTCATGGCTTTTAAAGCCAAAAAAGCAGAGATAAACCCCCTTGATAATATGCCCCACGATTCCTTGGGGTTTCAGCTGACAGGGCTTGGTATTGTGTTACGTGGTAATTTTTCCATGAAACGTCAGAGGGTCGATGCAGGGGTTCTAGAAGAGGTGATAAACCATTTAAGCCTCATGAACAAGCGCATGGTCTTTTAAAGATTTGTGAAGTACTCGGGGCGGCGGTGTGTGTGTGCCCTCTTTCAGGAGCGGGCGGGGGGGCACTGCCAGCAACTTGCCAGGTCAGGTAGTGTTCAACACGTGCATCACCCTTTCTCTGCCTGCTATTGCGCTCCATGCTTCGGAAAGGTAAGAAAAAGAACGTGCATTTGAGTTTGAAATGTCCGATCCTGCAGCAGCATACTTCCAAAGCCCACACATGACAATAACCCGATTCAAGGCCCCATTCACCCGTTTTTAAAAAAATAGATAACACTCCAACAAAGTAAGGTTATAAAACTTTATTAACTACTAACTTTAACGAACGGAACAAAAACTAAAAACATTTAAACATTTCTCAACACAAAAAGCAACAATGGTTAGAAGCTGTCTTTTGTGCGAATAGTCCCAAGGCAGCACAACGTGCAGAGTTCTGGACGGCACCCAGGTGATGTCGCCTGGGTGCCGCACTGGTTTAGGGATCCTACAATGCTGCTCCGAAAATTGGCGTGGGGCGTCCCGGGTGGGGCGGGGGGAGGCCTCGTCAGTAGCGGTCTGTTGTGCGAATAGTCCCAAGGCAGCACAACGTGCAGAGTTCTGGACGGCACCCAGGTGATGTCGCCTGGGTGCCGCACTGGTTTAGGGATCCTACAATGCAGCACAGAAAAACAGCGTGGGGCGTCCCGGGTGGTGCGGGGGGAGGCCTCGTCAGTAGCGGTCTGTGTCCAGTGTCACATGGCTGACACAACATGTACGACAGGCACCCAGGTGATGTCCAGTAAACTGCCGCACTGGTTTTGGTATCCTACAATGCTGCTCCGAAAATTGGCGTGCGGCGGCCCGGGGGGGGGGCGTGGGGGAGCCGGCGTGAACGGGCCTCCCCAGGTGGCGCCCATCTAGCTGAGTTGCGCTCGCTCTTGCGGCCACAGCGTCTCGCTCACCATGTTGTTGAGTTGCTCCCACTCTTGCAGTGCAGCGATAGGCGGCTGCCACATGGCTCTTAAAATGGCGGACAGCTCCTCGGTTTTAGGCCTGGTCCACTGAAATGGCCCTGGGACACTTTGGAACTCGGACGCTTGCCTGCTAGGGCTTGGGCTCCATTCTCGAAAAGCGTCCCCTCAGCCGTGAAGATTGTATAAAAGTCTTGGGGGCCCCCGACTCCCGCAGGCTTCCGGTGGGGAGCGGCTGCCATGATTGCTCGCGGAATGACCACGACGGAGCCACGAGATGGTGGTGCTCTCATGCTGACGCCAGCTTCAGTCTGAATGATCCAGAAACAAGGTGGGGCTTTCATCGTTTGGGAAAAAAAAATGTTCTAAACCAATGAAAAGTGTTATTTTTAGGTCATATGACCAAGCCTTCCATCTTTAGGAAACCAAAAGTAAAATGAACCAATGAAAAGTTTTATAAACAAGTCACATGACCTGTTATGCGGCATAGGGCTACAAAAAGCGTAGAAAATCCGTTGGCACGTGAGGCGGCGTCAGTAGCGGACCGATGTGCGAATAGGCCGAAGGCAGCACAACGGGCCGAGATCCGGATGGTACCGAGGTGGTGTCCAGCAAATTGCCGCACTGGTGTGGCCATCCTACAATGCTGCGCCGAAAGACGGCGTGTCCAGCTGAATTGCGGTCACTGTTGCGGTACAGTGACTCGAACGCGCCGAGATCCGGATGGCACCGAGGTGGTGTCCAGCAAATTGCCGCACTGGTGTGGCCATCCTACAATGCTGCGCCGAAAGACGGCGTGTCCAGCTGAATTGCGGTCACTGTTGCGGTACAGTGACTCGAACGCGCCGAGATCCGGATGGCACCGAGGTGGTGTCCAGCAAATTGCCGTACTGGTGTGGCCATCCTACAATGCTGCGCCGAAAGACGGCGTGTTCAGCTGAGTTCCGGTCACTCTTCCGGCACAGTGACTCGAACGCGCCGAGATCCGGATGGCACCGAGGTGGTGTCCAGCAAGTGGCCGCACTGGTGTGGCCATCCTACAATGCTGCGCCGAAAGTCGGCGTGGGGTGCCCCGTTGGCTTATGAGGTGATGTCAGTAGTGGACTGATGTGTGAATAGGTCGGAACCAGCACAAGGCGCCAAGATCCGAATGGCAAGTCCTGGATGTTGAGTGCCTCAGTTGAGATTTCTGAGCAGTGCTTGTAGGACTGTCTGAAGCTTATTTGCACCTGCTGCAGCTTCACTATTGCCCTGGTGTGGCCAAAGGTGGCACATGACATAGGCGGCCGGCTCCCGAGGTCCGGCGGAACTTTTTTCCTTTTCCTTTCTGCTTCTTTTCCTACAATGCGTTTCATCTGAAGACACGACCAGGTCCCTGAATGTGTGCAGGGGGACGCTATTGATTGAATGAAAATGGCGGCTTGACACAAAGCTGACTCAAGCGTTACTGTTGGTGCTATACAGACAAAAATTGGTTTTCAGTTTGTACATTCTTCAGGTTTTTTTTTTCCATCCAAGTCTGATTGAGAGTTTGTAGAAAAATGGCTTCAGATTTTCCACATACTACTCTTCAACATTCTTCCTAAATGTAACAATGTGAAACTCACTAGGAGAACGGCTGTTTCTGTTTCTTTTCAAAATGCTGCCACCAATATTTTCTGAATGGAAGACACCATCTTGTAGCATAAAGGGCCGAAAGGGGTTCTGGTCTGGCCGATGGTTGGTGGAGACATTTTGACTATATCTTGGACCTGCCCGGCCTCGCCCAAAATGGCGCCGGTATAAATGGGACTCGTAACTGCTTGCCCGCAAATGTATATCTAGAAAATGTTATTGTAAGTGGCCCTGTCGTATTTTAATTACAAAATGTACGTCCACCGATTCCGCAACTGTTAGACACCTTTGTTCTTGTCACCTAATGGCCCGCTCGTTACGTTCTTCTACAGTGTAAATGTCTCCTCATCATATACGATTTCAGTTTGCTCCGTGGTCGGCCCACGTGGTTATAGGCCCGTATTTGTATACTGACATTTTCACAATAAAGGTTTTTAAAACAAAACACGGTAGTAGTATTTACATTTGTAAAGTTTTTACTTTTAGTGACTGTTTTCGAATCAGTAAAAGGCAAGTGAAATAAAGCAGTCCAATTACTTGACGGATAAAAGGTATAATATGTAGGAACGCAGTAAAGATAAATGTTCAAGGGCAGTTGTGTTTTTCATGTCTGCAACATAAAGTGATCGATAAGAATCTGATAATCAGGCGTATCGGCGACTAAGACAGCAGGCCGAATCTCTTTTACTCAACGGCTCCGTCATGGAAGGAAGAAACGCCCTTTTTCTCGAAAAAGGAATATATTTTACTTGCAAGACAGTTGTAAATTTTCCGGGAAAGTACATTAGCCTGGAATATTATAACATATGTTTGAAAAAAAAATATTGTTTGAAAATAATAAAAAGCGTAATTTTTAGGTCATATGACCAAGCTTTTCATCATTAAATTAACAAAAGTAAAATGAACCAATGAAAAGTTTTATTAACAAGTCACATGACCTGTTATGCTTACGTTACGCGCTGCGCGCCGCGCCTCGGATCACTTCCGGGTGCGCTAACGCGGCGTGTCATAAAACGCATTACGCGACAACGTAGGTCAAGAATATAGTCTAAATGTCTCCACCAACCAGCGTTCAGAACACAACCCCTTTCAGCAGTCCAAAAAGTTCTGTTAAATGACAACAGAGGGGACAGGCAACAAGAACCATCAGTCAAAGAGGGGAGGGCAAGTTCTTCTCTTCCGGTTCATGTTGGGGCGCTACCGGAACTGATCGAATTGGTAGTCTATAGTGTTTCTGGATGTTTCAGACTAAAGCTGGCGTCAGCATGAGACCACTACCATCTCGTAGCTCCGTCGTGGCCATTCCACGAGCAATCATGGCAGCCGCTCCCCACCAGAAGCCTGCGGGAGTCGGAGGCCCCCAAGACTTTTGTAGAATCTTCACGGCTGAGGGGACGCTTTTCGAGAATGGGACCCAAGCCCTAGCAGACAAGCGTCCGAGTTCCAAGGTGTCCCAGGGCCATTTTAGTGGACCAGGCCCAAAACCGAAGAGCCGGCCGCCATTTTGAGAGTCCTGTGGCAGCCGCCTATCGCTGCACCGCAAGAGCGGGCGCATCTCAACTACATGGTGAGCGAGACGCTGTAGTCGCAAGAGCGGGCGGTAAACAGCTGAATGGCGGAAGAGGCACAGTGTAGCAAAAGCGGGCGGAATGGCAACTAAAACGATAAAGGGGCGCCCCACTACAGCTTGTCTTCAGGTCAAACGGATTGTGGGACAAGGTCCAGAATTGAAGAGTCATCAAAAGGCAAAAAGTTCCGCCGGACCCCGGGAGCCGGCCGCCTATGTCGGGGGCGATCTCAGGCTACACCAGTGCTATAAGACTTGGGGAGGGTGTCGGAGCCAAGCGTCTTCTCCGAGTCCATGGCCATCACACCGCCCCTCAGGGGCCTCCGTCAAGCTGTTTAGGAAGGTAACATATCACATTGTTTTCTAATGCAGTCAGGTCCACAAACGACACTCACTTACTTTGAGAATAGTGAAGCTGCAGTAGGTGGAAATAAGCTTCAGACAGTGTTACAAGCACTGCTCAGAACTCTTAACTATGGCACCCAACATCCAGAACTTATGCTATTTGAGAATGGTAGTGACATCGAAGCATCTCAGGGACCAAAACCATTAACGTACTTTCACGTATGAAAATCTTACTTGGGGAGGGGGCAGGAGCGAAGCGCCCCCTCCCAGTCAGCGCCACCACACCGTATGTTGAAAATCTGAAGCCATCGTTCTACAAAGTCAACCAAACTTGGATTGAAAAATCTAGAAAAATGTACAAACTGAAAACCAGTTTTGGTCTGCATAGCATCAGTAGCAACGCTTGAGTCAGCTTTGTGTCAAGCCGCCATTTTGATTCAACAAAGCACAGGCATTGAAAAAGGCTGAAATTCAGAACTCTAAACTATGGCACCCAACATCCAGGAGCTTGCCATCCGGATCTTGGAGCCTTGTGCTGTTTTCGTTCTATTCACACATCGGTCCACTACTGACATCATCTTATAAACCAACGTTATGTAAATAGTTTTTTAATAAAATGTTTTACCCTGTTTCTTTGCTGGTGTGTTGTCTACATTTTTAATATTTGCATAGGGTTTGTCGTTATTTTGTGCGGGATGGGTGATGGAGCCGAGCTGTCTTGCAGCCCTCATGGTGTGGAGCTCAGTTCATCTCACTATTTTCGTATTTCTCATGAAGGGTTGTTCCTAATATTTCTATTTTAGCGAGGTCAAAAAGAGATCCAATTAGTGGCCTACTGATTTTGCTCGATTACTTTTATTTTTTTACACGATTTTTCACTATCTGCAAAGACTAAACCGAGTATTGCGCCTTTGTGCTTGTTTGTAAATAGAGAATGATCCAAAGAGAACCAATTCTAAAACAGTAAATGCTTGGACAACAATCAATCAAATGGAGAGACAAGGAGGCACAACGGATTACAACGGGGGTAAAGGCCTGCGTTAACTACCCTTCAGTATCTGCAAAGAGAGAGTACTACTAAGAAAAAAGAGGGGAGGGGGGGGGGTGCAGCGTTCAAAGCACATCAGCGTGCATAAATACGAAAATGTTTTTATCTATCACGTACTTGACATTTTAAAGCTTTTCATATTTGCTATTAAAAAACCAATGAAATTCACAGAAAAAACCATAGGTTATAGTGGATATATAGTTAGGAATTTGCATTTACAAAACCTTGAAAATTCAATGAAAAAACCATTGGTTTTAGGCCATATATAGTTAGGAATTAGCATTTACAAAACCTTATTTTACTCGCATAAAACCATTGAAATTCCATATATAGTTAGAAGCGCTAACTATATATCGCGCACCCGCAATCCACTGCTGATGATGTCACATATTACATCATTCATGACATGGTCAGTGACATCACTGATGACATCACTGATGACATCTCAAATGACATCACTGATGACAACTCAAATGACATCACTGATGACATCTCAAATGACATCACTGATGACAACTCAAATGACATCACTGATGACATCTCATTTGTCATCACTGATCACATCACTCATGTGATAATACAATGAACCTCTTCAGACTCTAATATAACCTTACATACACTCAGTATAAACAGACACTCACAGACTGTCACTCATCCATGGAGTTACTCACACACCTAGTCAGTCATGCAAAGAATCAATCACACCTCCATTTCCTCAACTATAAAGTTATACACATCTTACTTATTCAAACATATAATAACACATATTTATTCTCTTATATAATCCCTGATACAAGCTCACAGTGATCGATACAGCCACTCACACATTCACTGGCTCTTATGTTCAGTTATTTATATATCTCAACTCTCACATGTATTGTGTTTTACATACGTACTTACTTGCACATGTAGCAATGAGAAATCCATTCACTCACCAACACACCCATGCATAGTCAACCGCCCATATAGCTGTTTCCACATGCACTCTTGAACTCATACTCCTAGTGAATCAACTGCTTACACATCTATGCACAGAGTCACGCACCTCCCAGCCACCCACACACACACTCAGCCTCCCATTCAAATACTTGGGCAACCAATCAATAACCCATATGGCCACTCTTATAGCTACTGATCAACACATGCAGCAGCTTACACAACAACAAACATACTGATGCACAAATTAAGACAGTTTAGTCACTAACCCATGCACTGAGTGAGACACATTTAATCACTCACTCATACAGTCAGTCATGCACCTACTAAATCCTTCAGCCAGACACTTATACATCCACTCATTCTTCAATATGTGAAACATATTTAAACTTTACAGACACATACAATCACTGGATGTTGTGATCAGTGATGTCATCAGTGATGTCATTTGAGATGTCATCAGTGATGTCATCAGTGATGTCACTGACCATGTCATGAATGATGTAATATGTGACATCATCAGCAGTGGATTGCGGGTGCGCGATATATAGTTAGCGCTTCTAACTATATATGGAATTTCAATGGTTTTATGCGAGTAAAATAAGGTTTTGTAAATGCTAATTCCTAACTATATATGGCCTAAAACCAATGGTTTTTTCATTGAATTTTCAAGGTTTTGTAAATGCAAATTCCTAACTATATATCCACTATAACCTATGGTTTTTTCTGTGAATATATATATATATATATATATATATATATATATATATATATTACCTACTGGCGGTCGCCAGTAGGTAGTTATAGTTAGGATTTTTTTCAATGTTAAATCTCAAAATTCTATTTGGAATAACTTTGGCGCCGGTTGACGAATCTGCCTGAAAATTTCCTGAAAATGGCCTCGCGGGGTTCCGGTCCTTCCCTGAAAGTTTGGGGGGGATACGTTAAGCGGGGGCCGAGATAAAAGGGGGGTCCCAAAACGCGTTTTCCCCATGTTAATTTCCATAGGGCGGTCGATTTCACTTTTAGCCCGAACGGCTGAATTGATTTCCACGAAACTTGGCAAAATTGTAGGGACTGGTAGCCCGATGTGCCTTTGCTATGTCTCAAGATATGTGCTCCAGTGGATTTTGAGAAATTTAGGTTCAAAAAAATATATATATCTATAGGCGCTCTCCCGTGCACGCACCGGAGTGCGCTCCAGGCGCGACACGCGACTTGCGCGCAGGAAGCTGATTGGCTCTCAGTTGTCTGTAAACATTCTAAACAGTCCGGAGCGGCCGCCATCTTGTGTCTCGGTAGGATCGAGACACGAGAGGTGGCCAAAACAAAGGGGGAAATGACCATAAGGGGGCAGAGTAGACACTCCCTGTACCCCTAGGTTTGATGTGGGGGCCATTAAAGGGCCCCGCGGGGTCTCACCCCCTTTTTTTTTTTTTTCGATTTTCGCGGGGGAAGCGCCTGGTGCGCGCACGGGGGAGCGTATCGAGGAGGGTACTATGGAAAAATAATCACTTTAAAACATTGTATGTTTATTAATTGGTTTTTTTTTATTTTTTTATTTTATGTAAGTACCTACATGTAGGTACTAATGAAGAGACTTAAATTTAATGTTCACCATCTTCTTTGTAGACATCTTGCATGTTGTTATTGTATTTTTTGTGGTATATGGAATTCATAACATAGTCTGTCTGGAAAGGAGAAACAGATCTTTTAAGCACTCCCTGAGAATTTCTAGGGGATCATGAGTAGTCTATCCTGCTCACTTATGAAAATGAGGTGTAAAATATTCATATGAGATAATATAGTGGGAGAAAGGTAGTAACTATGAGTAAACTTACTATGTAACAGAAAAATAGTTGAACAGTATACTATAAGTCTCACTTTATATTTTAAACATTTTTGGTAATACTTTATGAATTACATATAAAAAAGAATATTGTCTGAAACAATTGAAATTATTAAAGATAAATTTATTCCTCTGATTCTTTTTCATAATTTAATACAATTTCTAACATAATATTGTCCGGAATTTCCTCATATTTATATGTACATGATTCCATTTCTTCCAAACATTCTATAAACTGTTCATCCAAAGAGTCATCCATGAAATCAACTTCTTTTTTTTCATCTTCTGGTTTTTCCACCTTTACTTTGATAGAAGTATCATTTGCCTTATTTTCTCCTTCCATTTTCTTTCTGAAAATTGCATATAAATTAACTATATTAGTAGAGCTAGGGTACTGTATACCAGAGAAGCCTAACTCAATCCATAACTATTACAGAGAAGTCTATCTCTATCTCTAACTATTAAAGAGGGATAGCATATCACTAACAGAATATTTTTTAAGAAATAAATTTAAAGTGTACAATATACTTCCATAATTAGAAGTTACCTTAGAGAAATTAGTTGAAGTTGTCAGTGAAATTTGTTTTCAAGTGTACTTCTGGAAGCAGTAGTCAAAATGGCTGTGTTTCCCTCTCTTCTTTTATATATATTCTTGTACTTAACCAATCAAACGTCAGGAAATAATCGTAGAAAATGAAAGATACTTTTTAATTGGTTGTAAATTCTAACATTACAAGTGTGTTTTTGTCATGTAATTTACCTCAGGATATTTAGACAGGCCTGTAGCCTAAATGTCTCAATGGAATTTCACCAAATTTGGGCAAATGGTAGGGACTGCTATGTAGTAGGGCCTATTCTATATTTGATGAAAGTGTCTCCAGTGGTTTTTTTGTAAATTGCTTTCCCACCTTTTTTTAACGAGCGCTTAGCGGTGCGCGCTCCTTTACGCGCACTGGCAGCGTTACGGGAGTCCTCCATTTTGTGTTTCGGAACAATCGAGACACAAGATGGAGGGTAAACAATGTTCGGAATGGATAGAAGGGGGAACTGTAGAGACTTCTTGACCCTCTAGGTTTTCTGAGGGGGGCTTAGGAGGCTCATAAACGTAAAAAAAAAAAAAAAAAATTCTTTAATTTTTCACGGGGGTAGCGCCTGGTGCGCGCACCTTTAAGCGTACCCGAAAGCGTATTTTGGTGAAAAATAGTGAAAAAAGTTAGAAAAAAATAAACGCTTTGAATGATCAGAGTTAGGGTAGCTCTGAAAAGAGCTTTTGGGTTCTGTGGTTGATTTAGGTACCTACAAGTAGGTTCCAATACACATTCTTAAATTCAGGAGGAATATTCTATTCCCCTCATCTGAGAAGTGCACTCCATCTCCTCTGTAGATGTCTTGCATGTTGTAACGCAAGTTATTATTGTATAATGAACCCATTCCATAGTCTCTCATGTAAGCAGAAACAGATTTATTTACATGTTTCCGTGCTTTCTCAAATTGTGGACCAAATTGGTTGGACCAGTTCCATTTCTGTCTTTGGCATATATTGGAATATACCAAGGCAGTGTGGGGAAAAAGTATCATCAATTGATGAAAGGTGTCCTTTAATAGCATTTCCAGACCTACCCCAGTTAATGTGCCTAGATCGTTTCCACCACAGTGCACAATTATAAGGTCAGGTTCTGGCAGATGCAAAAAGGTTTTCACCAATGGTATCAATTGGTGACATTTTAATCCTCTGTGGCCAATCCACTTGATTTCCACATTTGATAAATCAAGGTTATGAAAATTTCTGCTAGCTGCATACCTTTGAGCCCAGTGGATGTAGCTATGTCCAATAATCCAAACAGAGTACATGATGTGAGAAGGTTCTGGTCCAGTCAGATGAAGTGTTGGAATGAAATGGCAGTTGGAACAGTAGGAGTTCACAAAAAAATAATTGTGGAGTTTCTCTGCTCTTGAATCACAAGCAATGATTGGTGGATTCAGATAGTTGAAAACTGAAAGTTAGGGTGCATGGTTATGTTGTGTGAAAGAAGCAATTTGAATGGTTTAAAAAAAGTCACCAAAAGCAAAAATACCCTGTATAGGCTGCTGTATTGACAGGTCAAACATCCTTGCTGAGTTAATTTGCAACATTGTAAGATAAACTTTTGAACCTTACAGTTCAGTTAGGAGGGAGTTGCTATGGTAACAGATAGAAAGGTTTGAGAGGGGGATGGGTGTTGGTTTGAAAATAGTGAGGGAAGAGTTTTCATTGGTTGAATTAAGGCATATGTGTACAAAGATAGAGATTTTCTATGCCAGTCTTGGTTTCAGTGTATTGAGAGCACACCTTTTCCTCTGCTAAAGAAAAATTGGTGTGTGTGTCTGACACTGTTTTCAATCTCCAAAAGCATTTGTAAAGGTAAGTAATGATTCATTTAATTTAGATAGAGATTTATTTGCTCTATGGAGAATATTTGGAAGCAGATAGTTTTGTTTTAGAAGTGAAATTGTATGTTAGTATATAAGTCCTGCGCAGTGTTTTTTACATGTTATTTAAAAATCGATTTTGGGTGCAAATGAATGGTATTTTTATTTGGCTTTTTTTTATGATTGCCATGTGCAGTTGATGCATCACTTTAAACATTGGTAATAAGTGATGCACTGGTGGCGCCAGGCCTTTATAAATCAGACCCTGACTTTGTTTGATGATATTGAGTGGTTGTACTTAGGTTCTGTGCAGTGTTTCTTACATGTTATTCAAAAATCGATTTTTGGGAGCAATTGATTGGTATATGTATTTGGCCCTTATTTATGATTGCCATGTGCAGCTGATGCATGACTTTAAACATGGGTAATAAGTGATGCACTGGTGGCGCAAGGCCTTTATAAATCAGACCCTGACTTTGTTTGATGATATTGAGTGGTTGTACTTAGGTTCTGCGCAGTGTTTCTTACATGTTATTCAAAAATCGATTTTTGGATGCAATTGATTGGTATATGTATTTGGCCCTTATTTATGAATGCCATGTGCAGCTGATGCATGACTTTAAACATGGGTAATAAGTGATGCACTGGTTGCGCAAGGCCTTTATAAATCAGACCCTGACTTTGTTTGATGATATTGATTGGTTGTACATAGGTTCTGCGCAGTGTTTCTTACATGTTATTGAAAAATCGATTTTTGGGTGCAATTGATTGGTATATGTATTTGGCCCTTATTTATGATTGCCATGTGCAGCTGATGCATGACTTTAAACATGGGTAATAAGTGATGCACTGGTGGCGCAAGGCTTTCATAAATAAGGCCCTGACTTTGTTTGATGATATTGATTGGTTGTACATAGGTTCTGCGCAGTGTTTCTTACATGTTATTGAAAAATCGATTTTTGGGTGCAATTGATTGGTATATGTATTTGGCCCTTATTTATGATTGCCATGTGCAGCTGATGCATGACTTTAAACATGGGTAATAAGTGACGCACTGGTGGCGCAAGGCTTTCATAAATGAGGCCCTGACTTTGTTTGATGATATTGAGTGGTTGTACTTAGGTTCTGTGCAGTGTTTCTTACATGTTATTCAAAAATCGATTTTTGGGAGCAATTGATTGGTATATGTATTTGGCCCTTATTTATGATTGCCATGTGCAGCTGATGCATGACTTTAAACATGGGTAATAAGTGATGCACTGGTGGCGCAAGGCTTTCATAAATCAGACCCTGACTTTGTTTGATGATATTGATTGGTTGTACATAGGTTCTGCGCAGTGTTTCTTACATGTTATTCAAAAATCGATTTTTGGGTGCAATTGATTGGTATATGTATTTGGCCCTTATTTATGAATGCCATGTGCAGCTGATGCATGACTTTAAACATGGGTAATAAGTGATGCACTGGTGGCGCAAGGCCTTTATAAATCAGACCCTGACTTTGTTTGATGATATTGATTGGTTGTACATAGGTTCTGCGCAGTGTTTCTTACATGTTATTGAAACATCGATTTTTGGGTGCAATTGATTGGTATATGTATTTGGCCCTTATTTATGATTGCCATGTGCAGCTGATGCATGACTTTAAACATGGGTAATAAGTGATGCACTGGTGGCGCAAGGCTTTCATAAATAAGGCCCTGACTTTGTTTGATGATATTGATTGGTTGTACATAGGTTCTGCGCAGTGTTTCTTACATGTTATTGAAAAATCGATTTTTGGGTGCAATTGATTGGTATATGTATTTGGCCCTTATTTATGATTGCCATGTGCAGCTGATGCATGACTTTAAACATGGGTAATAAGTGACGCACTGGTGGCGCAAGGCTTTCATAAATAAGGCCCTGACTTTGTTTGATGATATTGAGTGGTTGTACTTAGGTTCTGCGCAGTGTTTCTTACATGTTATTTAAAAATCGATTTTGGGTGCAAATGAATGGTATTTTTATTTGGCCTTTTTTTATGATTGCCATGTGCAGCTGATGCATGACTTTAAACATGGGTAATAAGTGACGCACTGGTGGCGCAAGGCTTTCATAAATAAGGCCCTGACTTTGTTTGATGATATTGATTGGTTGTAAATAGGTTCTGCGCAGTGTTTCTTACATGTTATTGAAAAATCGATTTTTGGGTGCAATTGATTGGTATATGTATTTGGCCCTTATTTATGATTGCCATGTGCAGCTGATGCATGACTTTAAACATGGGTAATAAGTGACGCACTGGTGGCGCAAGGCTTTCATAAATAAGGCCCTGACTTTGTTTGATGATATTGATTGGTTGTACATAGGTTCTGCGCAGTGTTTCTTACATGTTATTGAAAAATCGATTTTTGGGTGCAATTGATTGGTATATGTATTTGGCCCTTATTTATGATTGCCATGTGCAGCTGATGCATGACTTTAAACATGGGTAATAAGTGACGCACTGGTGGCGCAAGGCTTTCATAAATAAGGCCCTGACTTTGTTTGATGATATTGAGTGGTTGTACTTAGGTTCTGCGCAGTGTTCCTTACATGTTATTGAAAAATCGATTTTTGGGTGCAATTGATTGGTATATGTATTTGGCCCTTATTTATGATTGCCATGTGCAGCTGATGCATGACTTTAAACATGGGTAATAAGTGACGCACTGGTGGCGCAAGGCTTTCATAAATAAGGCCCTGACTTTGTTTGATGATATTGATTGGTTGTACATATGTTCTGCGCAGTGTTTCTTACATGTTATTCAAAAATCGATTTTTGGGTGCAATTGATTGGTATATGTATTTGGCCCTTATTTATGATTGCCATGTGCAGCTGATGCATGACTTTAAACATGGGTAATAAGTGACGCACTGGTGGCGCAAGGCTTTCATAAATAAGGCCCTGACTTTGTTTGATGATATTGAGTGGTTGTACTTAGGTTCTGCGCAGTGTTTCTTACATGTTATTGAAAAATCGATTTTTGGGTGCAATTGATTGGTATATGTATTTGGCCCTTATTTATGATTGCCATGTGCAGCTGATGCATGACTTTAAACATGGGTAATAAGTGACGCACTGGTGGCGCAAGGCTTTCATAAATAAGGCCCTGACTTTGTTTGATGATATTGATTGGTTGTACATAGGTTCTGCGCAGTGTTTCTTACATGTTATTGAAAAATCGATTTTTGGGTGCAATTGATTGGTATATGTATTTGGCCCTTATTTATGATTGCCATGTGCAGCTGATGCATGACTTTAAACATGGGTAATAAGTGACGCACTGGTGGCGCAAGGCTTTCATAAATAAGGCCCTGACTTTGTTTGATGATATTGATTGGTTGTACATAGGTTCTGCGCAGTGTTTCTTACATGTTATTCAAAAATCGATTTTTGGGTGCAATTGATTGGTATATGTATTTGGCCCTTATTTATGATTGCCATGTGCAGCCGATGCATGACTTTAAACATGGGTAATAAGTTATGCACTGGTGGCGCAAGGCCTTTATAAATCAGACCCTGACTTTGTTTGATGATATTGAGTGGTTGTACTTAGGTTTTGCGCAGTGTTTCTTACATGTTATTCAAAAATCGATTTTTGGGTGCAATTGATTGGTATATGTATTTGGCCCTTATTTATGAATGCCATGTGCAGCTGATGCATCACTTTAAACATGGGTAATAAGTGACGCACTGGTGGCGCAAGGCCTTTAAAAATAAAGCCATGAGTTGCTATTGTATAAACTTAAATATGTTGCAATTTATTGTTTATATTGTTTGTTTTTTAACATTACTTTGTTGTTTGCTAATAGTGGTCTTTCATGTGTTTTTTTAACAGAACAACAGATTCAAATCAACTTCTGAAAAGGAAGCAAAAATGCCTTCAAGGCAAAGAAATATCAAAAATACCATACGGAAAAGGAGAACATCAACAACAGACTTTATGGAATCCTCTTCAACAAGTACTTCAAAAAACACCAGAAAAGCTTCTGGTAAGCCAATTAAGTCTTTTCTTCGCAACATATGTCGTAGGAAAAAAAATGAAATTGCTAATGTGAATATACAGAAAAAGTCAACAAATCTAAAAAGGAAAGAGAAGCCCACAAAAAATGTTTCCATTGGACCAGGAGAGAAGAGAATGGTTAGCAATAGAAGGGTAAATGTTTTTAGGGACATTCGTAGGCGAATGTTTCGCAATAGGGTAGTTTTAAATTTGCTAAAAAATGATAAGAAAAGTAAACTAAAAGCTGCTTTTTACAAGAAAAAGAAAAGTGTAGAAAAGATTGTTGATCAGGCTTTTGAAGTTAAGAAAAAATTATTTATTTTAATAATCAATAGAATTAGGATACTTAATAAGGCAATGGATGTTTTCAAATCGAACAGTAGATGGAAAAGAATTATTAATCGGAGTAATTTTTGTGAAGTATTTTCTGGTGAATGGATGCATAGTTCAAGTTCTGAGCCTTTTTTTAATGAGGAGAGTTACTTTCAGGAAAATGATTTGGTGCATGCAGTTGACACCAGTGGTCGTGCATATGAGGTGAAAGATAGTTGTGTGATGGAAAAAGAGAAACTTGTATCTAGAGATGCAGAAGAGGTGTTAGCTGATGAAGTTTTAGGGAGACGTACTAAGGGTCCAGTGTACACATGGAAATGCAGTAGTATTTGTAGTGTGCGACAGGAATCAATTGATTTGCTTCGAAATTTCTTACGTACAGATAGTAAAAAAAGTCTCAAACAAAAAATGAAGATCCTGCAAGAGTTAGATCCTTGCAGAGTGAGAGAAAGCACAGGTTTGCAAGGGCATTCACTAGCATGTCTTTCTAGAAAAGTTTGTCGGAGTGTTTTTCATCATTTTAGGATGTTAGCAGTGCATCATAATAACGTAAGGAAATTAGTGAGGAAGTTGTATTATGCAAAAAGTCCTGCACTTAAGCTTAAACAGTTAAATAGTGCTCTTTTGCATGGATCTGAAGTGGATGTGAAGACTATTTGTGAAGAAATTGAGTTTTGTTATTTTGGGAACAAAGAGGACAGTGTAGAAATAGATATAGTAATGGATGGTAATGCAGAAGATAATGGACAAATTTCAAGTATTGAAAAGTTTGATGAGGAAATTATCAAGTTTAAGGTGAAATCAAGTGAGAGGCCTAATTTAACTTGTGTGTGTTGTCGACGGACTCATTATAAAATTCAGACTAGGTTAGTTGATTTATATGCAAAAAGTGAATTGGAAAATAATAGTGAATGGGAGGATTTTGTAAGTTATTTGTTGGTGGAGAATTCTTTTGATTTGAGTTTGGATCAGCGTATTTGCAATTATTGTTTGAAAAAATTAAATGAAAATAGAATGCCTGCAAGAGCAGTTTATAATAATCTTCAGTTGATAGATATTCCTTCTGAATTGATGGATCTAAATACTTATGAATCTATTTTGATTCAATGTGTCCATCCTTTTCAGGCTATTGTACGCATGGAGCCTAAGACAGGGAAATTGCCTCCATCAGATTTACTGAGAGGATTAAAGGGAAGAGTTGTTTATTTGCCGCTAGATGTAAAGAAAAATATTGATACAATTGGTGTAGAAAGAGTAGAAGAAGATCCTTTAGTTATTCTAGTTAATGGGGTTCCAACAAAGAGTAAGAAAATTTGGCAAGATTTAGTGGATGTTAAAAAAGTCAAGAAGGCAACGTTGTATTTAGTTAAAAACAATGAGTACTACAAAAATGTAAGTGTTGGAGTAGAGGAAACAGCTACAGAAGAAGATAGTGATTCTTCAGTTGGTCAAATTGAAAAAGTTGATGTGTCTAGAACTGAAGAAATATATGAACATTATACTGTTCATCCTTTGCATTCCAAAGAAGTAATGGGAAATGCAATTGACTTGTTTCAAATGAAAGCAGCAAAAGGAAGTCCCATTAGTGTATGGGAAGAAAGTTTGGAAGCTCGTTGTTTTCCACAATTATTTCCAACAGGTTGTGGTGGACGATATGATGATCGACCAGTTCAAATTCCTGCAGCTGAATACCGGACTCTAAGATTATATGCAGAAGATCCAAGGTTTCGTCAATGCATTCCATATTTATTTCATCTACTGTTTGAAAGTGATTTGTCTGGGCTTTCTTATGCAGTTAATCATATATTAAAAAGTGGACCTCATTTGCAGAATGTTTGTGCAAGGGACTTTATGGAGAAAGTTAATCTGCAAGACAGTATTTTGGAATCTCAGCTAATCAATCTCATGGCATGTCAACGTGGAACCAACGAGTATTGGTTTCGTCGTCATGGAGAATTGAAATGTATGCTAAGAAACTTAGGAACTCCTACATGGTTCCTCACTCTTAGCTGTGCTGAGTATGCATGGGACGATTTACTTCAATTTCTACGAGAGGCAAATGAAAACATACCAAATATAGAATTGAAAACACCAGGAGAACTGTGTTCTTTAGATCCAGTGAATGTTTGCAGATATTTTAATCATAGATTTGAAGCTATGATGTCTTTTATTACCAACAAAAAAAATCCTCCCCTTGGAGAGGTTTTGGATTTCTTTTGGAGGAAGGAATATCAAGCGAGAGGTGCTCCTCATATACATATGTTGTTGTGGATTAAAGATGCACCCAAATTTGGATCAGATTCAGATGAAACAGTGATGAGTTTCATTGAAGAGTATTCAACATGTGCTGTTCCAAAATCTACTGAAGAAAACAATTTAAGGCAACAAGTTTTACGTTTTCAATCTCATCGTTGTGGAAAGTACTGTCGTCGAAAATTTAAAAACAAGGAAAAGTACTACACGAAATGTCGTTTTGCATTTCCTCGACCAGTGATTTCTAAGGGAAGAGTAAATAATTTGATGTCATCTCTACGACATACTGTGACGAGAAAATCTCCCAAAAACACATATAATTTGAAAAGAAATGAAGAATCTAAGTACATCAACGATTACAACCCAGTGATTTTGTCCATGTGGAATGCTAACATGGATATTCAGTTCGTTGCTGACAACTCTATTGCTGTGGCTCGATATGTGACATCTTACATCACCAAAAAAGAAAAGACAGAACTGAAGGAAATGTGGGAGGACATTTCACATGAAAAGAGTCTAAGCAAGAAATTATACAGTTTCAGTCTGAAGATGTTGTCGCATCGAGAAATTGGAGCATATGAATGTTCTGATCGGTTATCATCAGCAAGTCTCTATGCCAAATCAAGAACAATCATTTGGGTGAGTCTTGGTCTTGCTGCAACACGAAACCGAGTTTTGAAATCTGTACAAGAAATTGAATATTTGGCGGAAAAAGAACCAAACAGTACAGATATTTTGAAGACAAATATGTTGGATACATACTATCCAAATAGAAGTACTCACCTTGAGAACACATGTTTGTATGAAGTTCTTCAAAACTACAGTTATAAGAGGAACATCACAGAAGATATCAATAATGGAAAATATGCACTCATTGGCTATGAAGGATGTCTAGTGAAGCAGAAAAAAGGCCATTTGATTAATCATCGAAAATTGAGTTGTGAAGTTCTAGACAAAAGAGAATTTTACTATTTAGCTCTTTTGCAACTCTTTAAGCCATGGCGTACAGAAGAGGAACTACTTGGAGATTTTCTCTGTTATGAAGACTCTTTTAATGCAACTAAGGATACCATAGAATGTCCTATTTTTCTAAATTATCTGCAAATGTTGAATGAAGAAATGGAGCAAGAAACCACAATTGCTGAAGAGATAGCTAGAAACAGTTCTCAAGATAGTCAGAGTTCTACTTCATTGAGCCAGGATCCACTAGGAGGACCAATTATCCAAAATGAAGCTGCCACTGCCATGGATGAGGTGGAAAGAGCTATGGAACAAGCTCAAGAGGATGGAGTTAACTTAGAAGATTTGGTAAAGCAACTAAACATTGAGCAGAAAAAGATATATGATGAAGTCACAGAGCAGATTGAACATGGATTCAGACATGAGAAAAAAGAGTGCTCATGTATATTATTTGACCCTGTCCGACTGTATGTAAGTGGAGAAGCGGGGACAGGAAAAAGTTTTCTAATTAAAGCCGTTGCAAGTTATCTGCAGAAAAGGACTGATTCACCACTGTCTTGTGTTGTAACTGCTCCAACTGGTCTGGCAGCACATAACATTAAAGGGATTACTCTACATCGTTTATTGATGCTGCCAGTTGAACATGATAATAAATTGCATTACAACAAGCTATCTGGAGATGCGTGTTCTGAAGTTTCAAGAGTCTTGAAGAAAATGAAACTTCTTATCATAGATGAAGTAAGCATGGTCTCAAATCTAATGCTTGCTTTTGTGCATTTGAGAATGCAAGAAATTCTTAAAACAGACTATGATGTGTTATTTGGAGGAAAACACATTATTGTTTTTGGAGATCTATTGCAGTTGACTCCAGTAAAAGGACAACCAGTGTTTAAAATGCTCACGCATGAAGATACCAGGAAGTCCCTTGGAAGCATTGGAAATGTTAATATATGGCTAAATTTTAAATATGCTGAACTGCTTCACAATATGCGACAGGCCAAGGATGAAGATTATAAAAATATTCTACAAGATGTAAGAATTGGAAAAATGACTGAGAAAGGGAAAAAAGCTTTGCATAGTCGATTAATTTCAAATTTGTTTGCAAATGAAAACATTCTTCCAGAGAATATTTTTAAAAAAATGACTGAGAAGAAATCTGGGATATGTTTGATGCCAACTCTGCAAGAATGTTCCATCTTCAACCAAAAAATGTTAGACTTAGAAAATGAAGAGATTGTGAAACTGGAAGCAATAGATAAAATAGAGCATATGGGTGCAACAATTGTTTTGTCAGAAAATTTGAAAACTAAATTGCATTCATTGGAGAAAAGTATTTCAAAAACAGCTGGTTTTGAAAAGACTCTGAATGTGTGTTTAAATTGTCGTATCATTTTGAGAAGGAATTTAAATGTTGAAAGCGGTCTGGTAAATGGAGCAATGGGTTATGTTGTTGATTTTGTGAATTACAGAAATAGAGATGGAATTGAATTTTTAAAAATAAAATTTGATGGCATTGAACAAGTACAACAAATAAGTCGTTGTTCTGCTAGATTTTTACTTGTAAAAGACTTATATGTTCGCCGAAAACAGTTTCCTGTTTGTTTGGCGTATGCGGTGACAATTCATAAATCTCAAGGTTTAAGTGTAGATAGTGCATTGGTGAACATTGGAAGATCTGTGTTTAAAGAGGGTATGGCATATGTGGCATTATCTCGAGTCAGAACTTTATCAGGATTGTACTTGATTGCGTGTGATGAGACAAAGATTTCTGCCGATCTAGATTGTGTTAAAGAATACAATAGGTTAAGAAGAGAGTATGCTCCACATTTGCCTCAATATCCTCTGTTTGAAAAACGTGTGGTAGGCCGAAAAAGAAGAAATGAGGATAATTGTAGTGAGGTAGTTGCAAAAAGACAAAAAGTAGAGAAAACTGTAATTGAAAACAGGAAGAAAAAGAATTGTGGAGAAAATGTTGTTGGATTTCAGTTTGAAAATAGTTCTGGTGTCAACTGCTATGCTAATGTAGTGGTTAATGTTGTTTTTTTTCTTAAAAGTTTACAAGAACAGATTGTTGAAAATCGGGATCAAAGATTGTGTGGTTTATTGAATTCTGTGTTTCAGAAATGTAGCAGTGTTACAGCACAAATAGAAAGTGTAACAGAAATTCGAAATATTTTAGATTTGTGTTCTGGTCAAGATAAATTTTCACAGAACATTCAGCAGGATTGTCAGGAATTTTTAATGTATATGTTTGGTGTTTTGGAAGATGAAGGTGTAGATGTAGATAATCTTTTCAGTCTTTCTTATCAATGGCAGCATGACTGTCACAATTGTAGTTTATCAAGTACTACTAGAATAGACACTGAAAGATTTATATATTTGACTTTACCAGACTGTAAATCAGTGTCTTTTAAAAATCTAGTTAAAGCAGCAGATCATAATATGGTGTGTACCCAATGTAACTGTACAATGCTGTCCACATTATTTATACAAAGGTATGGGCAGTATATTATTTTAGTTTTCCAACGATGTAGACCTGATGGAACTAAATTGACAACTTCTATCAAAAATTTTGTGGCTTCTCAGTTATCAATTTCTGGAAGGACCTTTACAACTGAAGCTATTATTTATCATGATGGATCTTTGACCACCTCAGGACATTATACATGCTACTTAAAATCTGAAAATGGATGGAGTTACTGCAATGATTCTCATTTAACTTATAAACAACGTTTGCCTTATGACTCTACAAATTCTTATCTAGTGTTTTTAAAACCAAAGTTTTAGTAAAGGGAATTGGCCTTTGAAGACGGGAATAGTTAATAAAAGTTAGTTAGTTAGTTAGTTAATCTAATATTTTAATTTATTTTTCTCATGTAGATACTTTAAGTGGATCTCAAAGTAAAAAATACTGATATATCTGACACAAATTGGCCGTGAGGAAAATGTAAGATATGATGTTGTTAGATCTTTTTTCATAGGAAGTTGATGAAATCGAAGTTATAGAGCACAGCAGACTTTTTTTCACCAAAAGGACCTTCACTATCTGCAATCTCATGTAGATACTTTAAGTGGATCTCAAAGTAAAAAATACTGATATATCTGACACAAATTGGCCGTGAGGAAAGTGTAACATATGATGTTGTTAGATCTTTTTTCATAGGAAGTCGATGAAATGGAAGTTATAGAGCACAGCAGACTTTTTTCCACCAAAAGGACCTTCACTATCTGCAATTTGGTCTCACGGAAAAGTAAGTGAATCAAAGATTAGTGTACTTATATGAGATGTATGTTTGAATGGTTTTTTTTAAACACAATCTTTTAGATTGTGTTTTTTTTTCCCGCTGTTATATGATGAAGACTTTGATCTCACTAATTTAAGTGAAATTCAATATATTCTGAGAACAGCAAAAATAAATAATGTAACATATTGTAGAAGTTATTGAGTAGTTTGCATTGTGTAATTTATATTGTGTTCACATTGTCTTATACTCATTTTCTTTTTCACCCTTATTTACCTCTCTTTACTAATTTACACTCTTTTTTTCATCGCTGTTTCTTTAGTGCACTTCATTCACAACTTCTTAATCTAATAGGAACTGTCTGCATTTCCTCTGTTCCTTCCACCACTTTTTATCTTTTTCATATTCTCACAGTACCACTGCTTTAGTTTCCTAACCCTCTCTTTCTTTTTCTCCATTTTTTTTCTTTCGCATCCATTGTACTGTAGTTCACTTAGTTCTTCCTTTTGTCTTTCTGTGTACTTACTCTCTCACTCCTGTTTTATCCATCGTTCTATACTAACTTCATTCCTTTCATCCCTTCACTCTGTTACTTTACTTCACTCACTCTCAATCATCTTCTATTCCTCTTTTTTATTTATAGTTTCTCAATCAGACTTCTCTCCTTTTCACTCATTTTTCTTTTATTTTCTTATCTTTACTGATTTTGATTTGATATCTTACATTCTTTTAGTATCTTATTTATCTTTAGGAATTTGTTTTCTTTCTATTTCTTTTTCCTTTTCTTTTCTCTTTCTACATTACTTTCTTTCTGTTTTTGTATCCTTCACTATTGCATCATTTCTTAGTAAACTTTTGTAGATTTTTAAACCTCATGAACTGTTGCTTCTATTTTATTATATATTTTTAAAAAATTATAACGTGTTTTTTCTTTTATCTTTCATAGATACAAGTTTGCATTGATTATATGGTAAGTGTGTTTACAAAATCTTTTTTGTTATCATCTTTGGTTTTATTTTCACTATTTTTCTCTCACCCTACCTCACCCCTGTTTCCTTACTTTGCTTTTCTCACTTATTCTTTTCTTCCATGTTTACTTCCTACCACATTCAACTTCTTTCAGTACCTCTGTCTATGCACACTCCTTCACTTACCTTTTTTTCTTGTTCACTTAGTTCCTTTGTGACACTCCTTCTTTTACTCTCTTTCTTCTTTCGCTGTATTATTCCCCATGTCTTACCCTTATTCACTTACATGTACCCTGTTTCACCCCTCTTTGCTTATATTCACTGCTATTTACTATCCCTCCATCACTACTATTCCTTTTCTTTCATTCCGTCACTACCTGTTATTCACATGCTTAACTGTCCTTCCTTTTACTTTCATCATCCATTTACATTCTCCCGGAACCTCTGCTTTTGTCTTCTTCCTATTTCTTCTTTTCTTTTGCTCCCTTATTCATTTTTTTTTCTCAGTTATTTCCTCTTACACTTTTTATCTGTCTTACTATCTATTATACAGTCCCTCTGTGTTCCTCCCTTTAGCTCTCTTTCTCTTAACACCAATCTCTCTGTCCCCATTTCTTATGGTCACTCCTTCATTATTTTTTTTTATTTTTTTTGTTGATGCGCTGACGGTGCGCGCACCCGGGCGTTTATCGGTATGCGCACCGGGAGCGCTCCAGAGTCAAATATAAAAAAAAAGGAAAAAACTATTTTAAAATAAAAATAGTATCTTAATATACATTATAGGGTTCATTTTTAGAAAAACATACCTTTCTCAGCTAAAGACATTTGCGAAAAAATAAGCTTAGAAATTCAATAAAACGTACATAGGTATGAAGCCCTAAAAAAAGTTAAAAATTAGTATTAAAAAAACTTATGAAATTCACTGAAAAAAACATAGGTTTGACACCAGTTATAGTTAGGAATTAGCATTTAAAAAACCTATGACATTCACTGAAAAAAACATAGGTTTGACACCAGTTATAGTTAGGAATTAGCATTTAAAAAACCTATGAAATTCACTGAAAAAACCATAGGTTTCACACCAGTTATAGTTAGGAATTAGCATTTAAAAAACCTATTAAATTCACTGAAAAAACCATAGGTTTCACACCAGTTATAGTTAGCTGGAAATTTTACTGATATAAAACCATTGAAATTCCCACGTTATAGTTAGTCGGACTCACTATAACTTGCGCGTGCAATGCACTGCTGATGACATCACATATTACATCACTCATGACATGGTGAGTGACATCACTCATGACATCACTGATGACACCATCCTTGTGACACAGTGACAGACCTCCTCTCAGTGTAAAGTAACCCTTGAGACACATATTCAAAAATAGAAACTGAATTTTTTAAAAAATGGACATACCTATATCAGTTAGAACAAGCAATTCTGTACTTCCACTATCTATATACACATCCACTCATTCACCAACAGTTCTATATAGTCACTCATACATATACTCACTCATCATATGAAGAGATACACCTATACATCCTGTTACACACCGACATTCATCCAAAAGTTACTCACACACATATTCACACGTGCAAATAAACTATTGAACAACCATTTATTTGAATATAGAGTTATACACACACTTCCACCTTACTTCTATTGAAAATTACACATATTTATTCTCTTAAACAATCACTTATAGAAACACATACTTATTTAAACAGGGACTCTTACAATCTCTTACTCTCACATATACTCACTTATATACATCAATATTCATATATACTAGATTAAAACATATGTAGTTACTGATAAAGACACTAGTGAGACAGTCATTCACTCACTAACAAACACATATAGACACTCATCCACCATACAGTCCTGTACATATGCTGTCTTCGAAACACATACAAACAAAGAGTCAGTCACTCATGCATCTATGTGCTAAGTAATACCCCCAGCAAACAATATAGACACTCAAACTGATACTAATAAAAATATCAAATAACCCATATACATATGCATGTAGCTACTTATCAACACATGTAGCCACTTATACACAAAGTGAAACACTAATATATGTATTTAATTATTTAAACATAACTCACTAATATTTATTTTTCAGAAAGACACATATTCACTGGATGGTGTCATCAGTGATGTCATGAGTGATGTCACTCACCATGTCATGAGTGATGTAATATGTGATGTCATCAGCAGTGCATTGCACGCGCAAGTTATAGTGAGTCCGACTAACTATAACGTGGGAATTTCAATGGTTTTATATCAGTAAAATTTCCAGCTAACTATAACTGGTGTGAAACCTATGGTTTTTTCAGTGAATTTAATAGGTTTTTTAAATGCTAATTCCTAACTATAACTGGTGTGAAACCTATGGTTTTTTCAGTGAATATATATATATATATATTCACTGAAAAAACCATAGGTTTCACACCAGTTATAGTTAGGAATTAGTATTTAAAAAACCTATTAAAGTCACTGAAAAAAACATAGGTTTCACACCAGTTATAGTTAGCTGGAAATTTTACTGACATAAAACCATTGAAACTCCCACGTTATAGTTAGTTGGACTCACTATAACTTGCGCGTGTAATGCACTGCTGATGACATCACATATTACATCACTCATGACATGGTCAGTGACATCACTCGTGACATCACTGATGACACCATCCAGTGAATGTGTGTCTTTCTGAAAAATAAATATGTTTTATATATGTATATGTAAAAGTTGATTGAAGAAAAAATGTTTCAATAAGTGTCTAAATGGATTTAAAAAAAAAATTTGATTGGTTAACTGGCTTATTAAGTGTATCTCAGTGAATACATATATTAGTGAATAATGTTTAAAAATTTAAATATATGTATCAGTGTTTCGTTTTGTGTATAAGTGGCTGTATGGGTTGCTGAGTAGCTACATGTGTGTGTATATGGGTTATTAGATTTTTTTAGTGTCAGTATGAGTGTCTGTATGGTTTGGTGGGGGTGTTACTTAGCACAGAGATGCATCAATGACTGACTCACTATTTGTATGTTTTTTGAAAACAGCATATGTGCAGGACTATATGAGTGGATGAGTGTGTATATGTGTGTGTTAGTGATTGAATGCCTCTCGCTAGTGTGTTTATCAGTAACAAGATATATTTTAATCTAGTATATGTGAGTATTGATGTATATAAGTCAGTATATGTGAAAGTGAGAGATTGTAAGAGTTCCTGTTTAAATAAGTATGTGTTTTTATAAGTGTTTGTTTAAAAGAGTACATATGTGTAAGTTTCCTTAGAAGTAAGGTGGTAGTGTGTGTATATCTGTATATGCAAATAAATGGATGTTTATTAGTTTATTTGCATATGTGAGTATATGTGTGAGTAACTTTTTGATGACTGTCGGTGTGTAACAGGATGAATAGGTGTATCACTACATATGATGAGTGAGTATATGTATGAGTGACTATATAAAACTGTTGGTGAATGTGTGAATGGAAAGGGGCGACCACTCGGTCCCCCCGAACGTATGGCAGAGTGCCTCGATCCCCCCGGGAAGCCATTTTGGGCGGGAGGCGCGTCTCGGCTGGTATGCCCGAAGCGGCGTAGCCGGGGCGCGCTTTTTCCCGCCCTAGAGTGGGCTGGCCTAGACACTGACGCGGCTGGCCACGCCCTCGGGGCAGGCAGGGGCGGGTTTACGCCCGCCCTGAAGATGGATAAAAAGGGACGCAAGACCAGAAGACATCCTCTTGTTCCTGTGCTCTGAAGCTGCACCTCCTCGCTGCACGTGAGCTCGAGACGGAACGAAGAGCCAATTTTGAGCGTTTTAATCGTTCTTGTTTGTTTTACAGTTACTTTGTTGGAGAATGCCGAAGAAGATGGGAAAGCGCATGACTACTGACCAGATGCTGCGTGTTCTCATGAAAGAGATGTCCGAGCTAAAGAAGCGGGTGGACAAGAATGAGGAAGGGGGTCCAAAACGTCCTTTGGCGGGAGCAGCCCCGGGAGGGAAAAACAAGAGGCCCAGGAGGGGGGCAGCGGGTGAAGACATCCCGGGTCCCAGTGCCCCGCTCGAGGCTCCAACTCCCGTGCCGGAGGAGGGGAATCCAATTCCCGTTGTGGTCACCCCCGTGTCCGAGGATGATATGCCGCCCGAGCTGGCAGCACAATTGGCAGCGTGGTTGGGAAAAGGTAACGAGGGCGCCACGGCTGTCGATGCGCAGGCGCTGATAAAGCAATTGCGTGAGAAACGGGAAGCAGCCAAGGTGCCCGTGCCGGCTGCAGTAGGGGACAAGACACCAGGGACGATTGCGACCACAGAGGCAGCGTCAGGTGCAGGTAAGCGGCCATTGCCGATCGCGAGGGATGAGTCAACACCCTCTCGGAGAGAAAAGTTGGGGCAACATGTTCCTTTGGCAATTAAGGAAAAGATTTGGGCGGGGGAGTATGTGAACATTTTCTCACTGCTTGTTGATCATTATGAGGTAGAGCATGTAAAGAGTCAGAAGGATCTCATGCATCCGAGTGTTTGGCGCGCAAAAATGGCCGCCTTTAAAGTGAATGAGAATATCGGCAATTGGGGCAATGCTTGGGGAATCTTTACATCAATTTTGGGGGAACGTAGACCTGAGTTACTTTCCGAGTTCCCAATCTATCAATCACGGATCATGGGGTACTCGACATCGCACCAGGGTAATCATTGGTTCTGTTACGATAATCTGTTCAGAAAGGAAAAAGAGCATAATAAAAGTTTAACCTGGGATTGTTATGATTCCTTGACTTGGGATAAAATGAAGGAGTCAGGAATGTTGAAAATGCCGTTGGTGGGAAGTAATGTTGGCGAATCCTCCCGGCAATATGCGGGGACACCCTTTCGATCAGGTACGGGTGCCGACGATTACTCGAAACCTGCCGGCAATACCGGGAAAAGGGGTTTTTGCTTTAATTACAACAGAGGTAAATGTACTAGACCCCAGGGATCGTGTAAATTCAAACATGAATGTAGTGGTTGTGGGTCGTCCCATCCTGAGTCCTCGTGCAGAGCCAGAACGGGTGATAATGGGGGGAGAGGAGGTGCCAAACAGGTCTAATATAGTCCGAGGGGCGCCTTTACCTACCCCAATTGATACCCTGGCGATGATTCCCTGGCTCAGTGAATACCCGGATCGTACTTCTGCTGGGGTGCTGCGGAACGGTTTTTCGTATGGTTTCCGCATCCCGGTAGGGGACTTTCAGGGTGTGGAAAAGTGTAAAAATCAACTTTCCGTCCTGCAGCATACGACCGTAGTACAGGATAAGATCCGGAAAGAGGTGACTCGAGGTCGGGTCGCCGGCCCGTTTAGTGTACCCCCGGTCCAGAATTTTGTTTGTTCTCCCTTAGGGGTAGTCCCCAAGAAAGACCCCGGTGAGTTCCGACTGATTCATAATTTATCAGCTCCACGAGGTCTTTCCGTAAATGATGCAATCGATCCAGAAGTGTTTACGGTGCGGTACGCATCCTTCAATGAGGCCGTAGCCATTTTAAATCGCCTGGGGCCCGGGGCGCTGATGGCGAAGTCAGATATCGAGTCAGCGTTCCGATTGCTCCCGGTACACCCGGACGACCAGCGTCTCCTAGGATTCATGTTTCAGGGTTGTTATTACATGGATAGGTGTATGCCAATGGGGTGCTCTATATCCTGTGCTTATTTCGAGAAATTCAGTAGTTTTCTACAATGGGTCTTCACAAAGAAAACAGGTTTCCAAGATGTAATGCACTACCTTGATGATTTTCTGTTTCTTGGGGCAGCCGGGGATCTTGAATGTGGCCGGGCCTTGGCCGAATTTTGTGTGTTAATGAAACAGTTTGGTGTGCCATTGGCGCCGGGTAAAACAGTGGGTCCTACGACTTGCCTCGAGTTTCTGGGGATCGAGTTGGACTCCATTGAAGGGTGTTTCCGTTTGCCAGCTGAGAAAGTGTTGAAGTTCAGGGCTGCGCTGCAAGTGTGTATAAATGCATCAAAAGTTACGCTGCAACAATTACAGCAGTTGGTGGGACAGTTGAATTTTGCCCTGAGGGTAATACCAATGGCCCGCCCCTTTTCCCGTTCAATTGCCCAAGCGATGGTCGGCCTTAAAGAGTGCCATCATCGCACGAGACTATCGGCCGAGATCCGCCAGGACATACGTATTTGGTTAGCATTTCTGGCGGACTTCAATGGTAGAATCGTGTGGAATGAACCAGCCGTGTCTTCTGAAGAGCTGGGGCTGTGGACAGATTCAGCAGGAAGCATAGGTTTTGGCGCCATCTTCGGCACGAAATGGTCGGCACAAAGATGGCCGACATGGTGGCATGAGAATGGTCTGACGAGTAATATTGCTTTCCTGGAACTGTTTCCCATCTTGGTGGCCTTGAGAACATGGCCCGATGGGTTCAAAGATCACTCTGTCATATTTTGGTCTGACAATATGACCGTGGTCGAGTGCATCAATAGTCAGGCAGCACGTTGTAAACTGATTTTAAGACTGCTTAAGGAAATTGTTTTACTATGTATGCAATTGAACGTGCTATTCAGGGCAAAACATGTTCCAGGGGTGATGAATCAGGCGGCTGACGCACTGTCTCGTTTTCAAATGCAGGCTTTTTCGGGTTTCCTCCCCTCAGCGGACCCAGAGCCGGCACCCTTTCCCGAAGCTCTCTGGTCTCTCGGTGCCCCGAACTTCGTCACCTCGTGGGAGAGAGTCTAGCACCAAGGACGAGGAAGGCATACGAAGGGGCGTTTCGGGCCTATTTAGCCTTTTTGGGGTGTGATAGAGAGCGACTTTGGGGTCACGAGGAAGGGGTAGTGAATTTCCTGATGTCCTTACGTAGGGCTGGGAAATCGGTGGCTACGGCCCAGAGGCATCGTGCTGCCATTTCCTTTGTTGCCAGGGCACACGCTATCCAGGACCCAACAGCGTCTTTCGTTGTACAGAAAGCGCTGCGTGGGTGGCAACGCCTTGAGGGTCGCAGAGTAGATGAAAGGCGCCCGATAGGTTTGGATAGATTGTCCCAGTTGTTGGCCACACTCCCGGCCACATGTTCATCGCAGTTTGAGGCGGTGCTGTTCCGAGCCGCTTTTACGCTAGCATTTCACGGAGCAATGCGGGTAAGCGAACTAGTTGCAAGGAACAAACTGGATGTGGCAGGGGGTTTGTGCCAGGAACACGTTCAGATCAGGGGAGAAACAATGACTGTCTCCTTTGTAAAATCCAAGACTGATCAAGATGGGATGGGTGACTGCGTCATCATACGCAGGATTCCTGGGTCCTCCATGTGTCCGGTAAAGTGTTTAGAGGATTACCTAGCACGAAGGGTGGCATCATGGGGGGGGACTTTGTTAAGACACGCTGACGCCACCCCACTGACGAAATTTCAGTTTCAGCGGGTGCTTGCGATGTCAATTGCCGCTGCGGGCTTGAACCCGGGCGAATTTGGGACCCATTCCTTTCGGATAGGGGCTGCTACGGAAGCTACAGCCAGGGGTCTTAATGTTGAGCAAGTGAAACGAGTGGGGCGTTGGTCCTCCAATTGTTACAAAAGATACGTGCGGTTGCACATGTTGTGAAGCTGTAATAATGTACTCACGCTTCTTGTTTTTGTTTGGTTTTCAGTTACGCAAGCCTACGAGGCGGGGCGGACTATGCAGTCGACCCTACACCGGGCCAGCGGTCAGACATCACCGTCTGTGAAAAAGGAGGTGTGGGTCGTGGGCCACTCATACGTGAGGCGTGCCGCAGACGTATTCAAAGCAGGTGACATGATTCACGTAGCTGGGGAATACGGGTACAGGATGTCCTTCTACGGAAGGGGCGGTCTCTGTATTGACCAGTTTCAAACATTTTTCGAGGGTTTGTTAGGGCGGACAAGGTCACCGCCGTCTATAGTTATAGTACATGTTGGGGGTAATGATTTGGTCACCATCGGTAGACGACTACTCCTGGAGGCAATGCTTTCCACCGTAAGTTGGTTGGCGAGGAGAGTTCCGGGGTGCACGATTGCATGGTCCCATTTGATTCCACGAAAGGTGTGGCGGGGGGCTATCTCTATTCCTGCTTTGAACCATTCTGTTAGAAAGCTTAACAATAAAGTGAGTAGGTTGTTCCGTTCCAGGGCATTGCATTCTATTTCTCATAGCTGTATTAATGATGACAGTATGTATTCGGGGGATGGTGTGCATTTGTCTTGGGTGGGGAATGAGTTACTCTTAGGAGACTTCTTAGCATGGTTAAAATCGTTGAAACATGACCTTTAGGTAGGAGTTGTGTGGGGGGTCCGGATAGCCGGTCAACTATCCGGCCTGTGGCGGTAAGGTCATGATCGGTGAGCACTAATTGGAAGATCCCTATGAGTGGGCGTCACCCAACACGGATGGGAGCGCTCGGGGGAGGTGGCCTTTGGCCCCTCAACGGGGAGGCGGTCCCTTCTAAGGATGGGTCGCCGAAAGAAGAGGAAAGGCGGTCAAGGCCCCTTCCTGTGTAGGAGGGGTTACAGCCCCCTCCTGGGGAATTTCCCGGGGCCAGTGACATCTGCGACGGCAGATGCGGTAAGTTGTGTGGGGTTGGGGGGAGGTCTACGATACCTTCTAGATACCTCACACGAGTCTTCGAACGACCTTTAACTGGCGTCGAGTTGATAAGTGCCCCCGTCAAGTCAAGGGAAATTGGTAGTAGTTGCACTTGAGTACGCCTCAGTGCTGTCGCCCCTCCAAGTGGGGGGGGTATGTCTGGTTAGGGATCTTGACACCGGTTACGACCTTGCCGTTGGCCCTTAAACGTTAGGATGTACAATTTCAATATTTCAAGTAAATGTTTTGTAGGATGTTAGTTCGGCTAGGAGAACCTCTGTATTAGAGAATCCGTTAAGGTTAGCCAAACATCGCAATGTGGTATGAAATTGTACATTAATGTTTAAATGTTTATAATGTTTTGTTTTAATAAATACGGCCGGGAGGGTCACTCCCTCCCACTTCCAAAAACTTCAAGAACTGTTTCCGGTGTCCCTCCTTTGGGGATTGTGTTGAGAGGGGGTGGCGGGTATCTCAGCCATATGGAAAGGGGCGACCACTCGGTCCCCCCGAACGTATGGCAGAGTGCCTCGATCCCCCCGGGAAGCCATTTTGGGCGGGAGGCGCGTCTCGGCTGGTATGCCCGAAGCGGCGTAGCCGGGGCGCGCTTTTTCCCGCCCTAGAGTGGGCTGGCCTAGAAACTGACGCGGCTGGCCACGCCCTCGGGGCAGGCAGGGGCGGGTTTACGCCCGCCCTGAAGATGGATAAAAAGGGACGCAAGACCAGAAGACATCCTCTTGTTCCTGTGCTCTGAAGCTGCACCTCCTCGCTGCACGTGAGCTCGAGACGGAACGAAGAGCCAATTTTGACCCACCCACCAGCCCCTGAAGACAGCCAGTGGTTTTAATAAATTTGATCAATTATTCTATTTCGTTTACAGGTTATTGTAGTGTTGTGTTGATGTTGAAATGCGTAATAAAGATTGGTCTAATTTTACAAGTTTGCGATTAAAGAACTTCGGATGTAAGGTCCATTTATAAACAGGCTTTTTCGGTCATAGTGGCCAATGTAGTTTCGTTTAGTTAGCATTTGTCGTATTTATTTTGGTCGGGCGGTAAGGTCATGATCGGTGAGCACTAATTGGAAGATCCCTATGAGTGGGCGTCACCCAACACGGATGGGAGCGCTCGGGGGAGGTGGCCTTTGGCCCCTCAACAGGGAGGCGGTCCCTTCTAAGGATGGGTCGCCGAAAGAAGAGGAAAGGCGGTCAAGGCCCCTTCCTGTGTAGGAGGGGTTACAGCCCCCTCCTGGGGAATTTCCCGGGGCCAGTGACATCTGCGACGGCAGATGCGGTAAGTTTTGTGGAGTTGGGGGGAGGTCTACGATACCTTCTAGATACCTCACACGAGTCTTCGAACGACCTTTAACTGGCGTCGAGTTGATAAGTGCCCCCGTCAAGTCAAGGGAAATTGGTAGTAGTTGCACTTGAGTACGCCTCAGTGCTGTCGCCCCTCCAAGTGGGGGGGGTATGTCTGGTTAGGGATCTTGACACCGGTTACGACCTTGCCGTTGGCCCTTAAACGTTAGGATGTACAATTTCAATATTTCAAGTAAATGTTTTGTAGGATGTTAGTTCGGCTAGGAGAACCTCTGTATTAGAGAATCTGTTAAGGTTAGCCAAACATCGCAATGTGGTATGAAATTGTACATTAATGTTTAAATGTTTATAATTTTTTGTTTTAATAAATACGGCCGGGAGGGTCACTCCCTCCCACTTCCAAAAACTTCAAGAACTGTTTCCGGTGTCCCTCCTTTGGGGATTGTGTTGAGAGGGGGTGGCGGGTATCTCAGCCATATGTGTACATAGATGGTGAAATTACTGAATTGGTTGTTGTAACTGGTATGGGTATATCCACTTTTTTGAAAATGTTAGTTTCTATTTTTGAATATGTGTTTCAAGGGTTTCTTTACAGTGAAAGGAGATCAGTCACTGTGTCACAAGGATGGTGTCATCAGTGATGTCATGAGTGATGTAACTGACAATGTCATGAGTGATGTAATATGTGATGTCATCAGCAGTGCATTACACGCGCAAGTTATAGTGAGTCCAACTAACTATAACGTGGGAATTTCAATGGTTTTATGTCAGTAAAATTTCCAGCTAACTATAACTGGTGTGAAACCTATGGTTTTTTCGGTGAATTTAATAGGTTTTTTAAATACTAATTCCTAACTATAACTGGTGTGAAACCTATGGTTTTTTCAGTGAATTTCTTAGGTTTTTTAAATGCTAATTTCTAACTATAACTGGTGTGAAACCTATGGTTTTTTCAGTGAATTTCATAGGTTTTTTAACTGCTAATTTTTAACTTTTTATAGGGCTTCATACCTATGTACTTTTTAGTGACTTTCTAAGCTTATTTTTTCACAAATGTCTATAGCTGAGAAAGGTATGTTTTTCTAAAAATGAACACTATAATGTATATTAAGATAATATTTTTGTTATAAAATAGTATTTTACTTTTTTTAAATATTTGACTCTGGAGCGCTCCCGGTGCGCGTACCGGTGAACGCCCCGGTGCGCGTCCCGTCAGCGCACCAACAAAAAAAAAAGGAAGAAAAAATAACGAAGGAGTGAGCATGAGGAATGGGGACAGAGAGAGTGGTGTTAAGAGAAAGAGAGCTAGAGGGAGGAACACAGAGGGACTGTGTAATAGATAGTAAGACAGAGAAAAAGTGTAAGAGGAAGTAACTGAGAAAAGGAAAATGAATAAGGGAGCAAAAGAGGAGAAGAAAGAGGAAGAAGACTAAAGCAGAGGTTCTGGGAGAATGTGAATGGATGATGAAAGTAAAAGGAAGGAGAGTTAAGTATGGGGAATGACAGATAGCGACGGAACCAGAGAAAAGGAACAGTGGTAACGGAGGGAAAGAAAATAGCAGTGAGTGTAAGTAAAGAGGAGTGAAGGAGGGTGGATATAAGTGAATAAGGGTAAGACATGGGGAGTGACAGAGAGAAAGAAGAGAGAGGGTAAAGGAAGGAGTGTCACAAAGGGACTAAGTGAACCAGTAAAAAAGGTAAGTAATGGAGTGTGGATAAGCAGAGGTACTGAAAGAAGTTGAATGTGGTAGGAAGTAAACATGGAGGATAAGAATAAGTGAGGGAAGCAAAGTAAGGAAACAGGGGTGAGGTAGGGTGAGAGAAAAGTAGTGAAAATAAAACAAAAGGTGATAACAAACTACATTTTGTAAACACACTTACCATATAATTAATGAAAACTTGTATCTGTGAAAGACAAAAGAAAAAACACATTATAATTAGTAAAAAATATATATTAAAATAGAATAAACAGTTCAAGAGGTTTAAAAATCTAAAAAAGTTTACTAAGAAATGAAGCAATAGTGAAGGATACAAAAACAGCAGTAAAGTAATGTAGAAAGAGAAAAAAGAAGGAAAAAGAAATAGAAAGAGAACAATTTACTAAAGGTAAGTAAGATACTAAAAGAATGTAAGATATCAAAACAAAATCAGGAAAGATAAGAAAGTAAAAGGAAAATGAGTGAAAAGCAGAGGAGTCTGAATGAGGAACTAATAATAAAAAAGAGGAATGGAAAGGGGCGACCACTCGGTCCCCCCGAACGTATGGTAGGGGGCCCGGATCCCCCCGGGAAACCATTTTGGGCGGGGGGCGTGTCACGGCTGGTATGCCCGAAGCGGCGTAGCCGGGGCGCGCCTTTTCCCGCCCAAGAAGAGTTGTCCTAGACACCTACACCGTTGGCCACTCCCCGTAGGCGTACCGGAGGAGGGTACACGCCCTCCCGAAGAGGAATAAAAGGAGCAGCAATCCGAAGAAGCATCCTCTTGTTCCTGTGCTAGGAAGCTGCACCCTCTCGTTGCACGTGAGCCCTCGACGGAACAAGGAGCAATTTTGAGAACTTGTAATCTTTTGCGTTTCTCTTTCAGGACTTCGAGCCTAAGGGTCCAGGACAGTGTTGAGCAACAGGGACCGGATATCCGTTGAACAATGCCTGGCAGGAAGGCGGGAAAGAAGTCTGGGACTGACCAGATGCTTCGAAAGCTGATAAAAGATATGGCAAGTATGAAGAAGCAGATGGCGGCGATGAATAATACGGGTAGACCGAAGAAAGTTATAGGCCCTGCATTGCCGGGCGTTGTCCCTGCGGGGCGAGGTAAAAGGGTCAGGAATAGGGCGGCAGGGGAGGAGGTCCCGGTTCCCGAGGTACCCCCGGCAAGCCCGGTCATTCCAGTCGAGGCCCCGGTACCGGTCCCAGACGCGGGTCAACCGATTCCGGTTGTTGTTACGCCTGCCAGCGAGGAGGACATGCCTCCCGAATTGGCTGCCCAGTTGGCCGCATGGCTTGGCAAAAAGACAGGGGGCGCTACGGCACCGGCAGACACGGCCAAAGAGGCCAAGTTACTAATACAGCCGTTGCGGCAGTCGCGAGATGCCGCGAAGGCGAATCTCCCTTTTGTCCCCCCACAGGTGAGCCCAGGAGGACCGGCAGCTGGTGTCGACAAAACGGCGGGAACAGCAATGGAGCCGGGTAAGCAAGCATTGCCGATGGCAAGGGAGGGGTCTTTGCCCCCAAGACGGGAGAAGGTGGTCCAACATATACCGTTGGCCACGAAAGAATTGATATGGGCTGATAAGTACGTTAATATGTTTTCCCTGTTAGCCGACCATCGCGAGATGGAATATGTTAAGACACAAAAAGATTTGTGGCACCCGAGTGTATGGCGAGCAAAGATGGCGGGATTCAGGGTTGATGAGACAATCTCTAATTGGGCCAGGGCCTTTGCGATGTTTACTGCAATTATTGGGGAACGTAAGCCCGAGGTTTTAACTGAATTGTCCTGCTATCAGGCACGAATAATGGATTTTTATGAGACATATGAAGGTGATGAATGGATAGGTTACGATATGAAGTTTCGTAAGGCCAAGGAGTTCGATTCATCTCTGACGTGGGATTGTCTCGACTCGATCTCTTGGCAGAAACAGCTCCTGCCGGCGCGACGAAGTCGTCGTCGCTTGGCGGGAATGGGTCCGGGCCTTCCCGCCGTCAGCCTGCGGCGCCTTTTCGAGCGGGCCCCGCTGGTGACCACCAACCAAGGAATGGAGGGAATGGTGGTAAGAAAGGGGTCTGTTGGAATTTTAACAGGGGCAAGTGCACGAGGCCTCAAGGGACATGTAAGTTCAGGCATGAGTGTGCAGGTTGCGGAAATTCTTCACACCCCGAGAGTTCGTGCAGAGCCAAGAATGGTGATACAGGGGGTAGAGGGGAGGCCAAACAGGTCTGATGGGGACCATGGTGTACCGCTATCTACCCCCGTAGATGTCATGGCAATGATCCCCTGGCTAAACGAATACCTTGATCATGTCTCCGCTGGGGTGTTAAGGAACGGCTTCTTGTATGGTTTCCACATCCCGGCGGGGGATTTTCGTGGGGAATCACTGTGTAGAAATGAACTGTCGGCTCAGCATAATCCAGCGGTGGTAGAAAGGAAGATTGCAAAGGAGGTTGCCCTTGGCCGGGTTGCTGGCCCATATAGGCACCCGCCAGTAACTAATTTTATCTGTTCCCCATTGGGAGTAGTCCCCAAGAAGGACCCGGGGGAGTTTAGGTTGATCCATAACTTGTCAGCTCCGAGGGGTCTTCGGTGAACGATGCGATTGACCCGGGAGTTTGTTCGGTGCGGTACGCATCCTTCGACGATGCCGTCGCCATGTTGAATCGCCTGGGGCCCGGAGCGCTGATGGCGAAGTCAGATATCAAGTCAGCGTTCCGGTTGCTCCCGGTACACCCACTGGATCAGCGTCTGTTAGGCTTTGTGTTCCAAGGACGTTACTACATGGATAGATGTATGCCAATGGGTTGCTCCATCTCTTGTGCTTATTTTGAGAAATTCAGTTGTTTTCTGCAATGGGCGTTCACCAAAGCCACTGGCCATACCCAGGTTATGCATTACCTAGATGATTTTCTGTTCTTGGGGGCAGCCGGCGACACACAATGTGCGCAGGCGTTACGAGACTTTTGCACTCTCATGGAGCGGTTCGGGGTGCCATTGGCACCAGGTAAGACGGTTGGACCATCGACTTCACTCGAATTTCTGGGCATTGAGCTCGATTTTGTGGAGGGATGTTTCCGTTTGCCAGTGGGGAAAGTAGCAAAGTTCGGGGCTTCCCTGGAATTGTGCATTAGCAAAGAGAAAATCACGCTCCATCAGCTACAACAAGCAGTGGGTCAGCTTAACTTTGCCCTCAGAGTGATACCAATGGCCTGCCCCTTTTCCTGCTCTATTGCACAAGCCATGGTTGGTCTCAAGGAAGGACACCATCGCACGAGACTGTCTGCAGAAGTTCGCCAGGACATGCGCATATGGTTGGCATTTCTGGTGGATTTCAACGGTCGAGTGGTGTGGAACAAACCGCCAGCGTCCTCGGACGAGCTGGGTTTGTGGACCGACTCGGCGGGGAGCGTGGGATTTGGTGCCATCTTTGGTAATCGATGGTCGGCACAAACATGGCCGACGTGGTGGCACACCAGCGGTCTCACAGGTAACATTGGGTTTCTCGAGTTGTTCCCCATTTTTGTGGCTCTGATGGATGAGTTCAGAGATCGCTCTGTGGTGTTTTGGTCCAACAATATGACTGTTGTTGAATGTATAAATAATCAGGCAGCACGCTGCAAGTGGATATTGAGACTACTGAAGGAAATTGTACTACTTTGCATGAAACTGAACATACAATTCAGGGCGAAGCATGTGCCAGGTGTACTGAACCAGGCGGCTGATGCACTCTCGTTCACACATGCAGGCTTTCAGGGGTTATCTACCTTCTGCGGACCTAGCGGTGGCACCATTTCCCAAAGCACTCTGGCTACTCGGTGCCCCGGATTACAAGACCTCGTGGCAGCAAGCCTAGCCCCCAGGACAAGGAAGGCATACAAAGGAGAGTTTCGTTCCTATTGTGCATTTTTGGGTCCGGCGGGGGGGGTCAATTGGGGTCAGGAGGAGTATGTCCTGAAGTTCCTTGTAGCACTACACAGGGCAGGCTGATCAGCGGCAACGGCCAATAGGCACCGGGCCGCCATTTCATTCATGGCGCAGGCGCATGGCATCAAGGACCCCACATCGTCCTTTTTGGTAAAGAAGGCCCATCGTGGATGGCAATGCCTTGAGGGTCGTAGAGTAGACGAAAGGCGCCTGATTGGGTTAGAAAGGTTGTCCCTGCTGATGTCGATACTCCCCACGACATGTTCCTCCCAGTTCGAGGCAGTGCTGTTCCAGGCCGCTTTCGCATTAGCGTTCCATGGGGCGATGCGGGTGAGCGAGATGGTAGCAAGAAATAAGAAGGATGTAGAGGGAGGGCTGTGTCGGGATCACATTCTGATCAAGGGTGATTCAATGGTGATCACAGTAGCCAGGTCAAAAACCGACCAGGGGGCCATGGGAGACAGTATTGTGGTCCAGCGCATGCGAGGGTCCCCCATGTGCCCGGTGAAGTGCGTTGAGGAATATTTAGTGCGAAGGGCGGATGCATTGGGGGAAGCTTGCTGAGACACATCGACGCCGCCCCACTGACAAGGTTTCAGTTTCAGCGGGTGCTAACGATGGCAATCGCAGCGGCGGGCTTGGACCCGGGCGATTTCGGGACGCATTCCTTTAGGATAGGGGCTGCTACAGAGGCTACAGCCAGGGGTCAGAGTGTTGAGAAGGTGAAAAAACTGGGACGATGGTCCTCGAACTGTTATAAAAGGTATGTGCGGTTGCACATGTTATGAAGCCAATGTCATGCACTCACGCTTCTTGTCTTCTGTTTGGTTTACAGTTTCGCGAGCATGCTATGCGGGGCGGACTGTGCAGTCGACCCGGCACCTGGGGACCAGCGGTCAGAGATCACCGGCTGAGGAAAAAGTGGTGTGGGACGTGGGCCACTCATACGTGAGACGGGCCGGGGACGTATTCAAAGCAGGTGACGTGATTCACCCGGCTGGGGAATACGGGTACAGGGTGACCTTCCATGGAAGGGGCGGGCTCTGTATTGACCAGTTTCAATGTTTTGGCGAGGAACTGTTAGGGCGGACAAGGTCACCGCCGTCTGTAATCATAGTACACCTGGGAGGTAATGACTTAGTGACACTCGGTCGGCGAGTACTACTCGAGGGGGTTCTATCTACTGTTAGCTGGCTGGCGAGAAGGATCCCGGGGTGCACAATAGCATGGTCACACATGATTCCCAGGAAGGTGTGGCAGGGGGGCCTCTCTGTGTCAGCACTGAACAATTCAGTAAAGAAGGTCAATAACAAACTTAGTAGGTTGCACTGTATTCCGCATGGATGTATTCGGGGGGATCACATGTATCTCAAGGATGGGGTCCATTTATCCCGGGAGGGGAATGTCTTACTCATAGGAGACTTCATAGCGTGGTTAAGGGGTTTGTAAAAGCATGACCTTTAGTAGGAGTTTGTGGGGGGGCCGGATAGCCTGTCAACTATCCGGCCTGTGGCGGTAAGGTCATGATCGGTGAGCAGTAATTTCAAGGTCCCTAGAGGAGGGGCGCCACCCATTATGGATGGGAGCGCCCGGGGGGAGGCGGCCATTGGCCCCTCACACGGGGAGGCGGCACCCACTAAGTATGGGGTCGCCTAAGGGAAGGCGGTCATAGGCCCCTTCCAGCGGAGGAGGCGGCTGGATGCCCCTCCTACGAATTTCCCGGGGGCAGGATATCAGCGACGGCGGATATGATAAACAGTGTGGGGTGGGAGGGGGGTCCACGCTACCTTCTAGACACCTCACACGAGTCCTCGGACGTCCATTAAGATGGCGTCGAGTTAAATAGGGGGCCCCCGCAAAGACAAGGGAAATTGGTGTTGGCACAGAGGTACAGTCCTCTGCGCGCCCGCCCTCACACCGTGAGGGGGAGTTCTGGTAGTAGGGATCTGACACCGGTTGCGACCTTGCCGTTGGCCCGTAATGCTAGGATGTACAATTTTAATTTAGAAAGTATGCATTTGCAGGATGTTAGACTCGGCTAGGAAAACCTTTGTACTAGAGATTTGTTAAGGTTAGCCAAACAACGTGTCTTCATCATAATGTAATAAATGAAAATTGTACATGATATGAAACTGTTATTTTAATGTTTTAATTTTGTTTCATATTTTATTAAAAACGGCCGGGAGGGTAACTCCCTCTCGCCTTCCAAAAGTTCAGAACTGCGTCCGTCTTCACATCCTTGGGGATTGTGTTGGGAGGGGGTGACAGGCATCCCGCCAATATAGAAGATGACTGAGAGTGAGTGAAGGGGAGTCACAGAGTGAAGGGATGAAGGGAATGAGGTTAATATAGAACGATGGATAAAACAGGAGTGAGAGAGTAAGTACACAGAAAAACAAAGGGAAGGACTAAGTGAACTACAGTACAATGAGTGCGAAAGAAAAAAAAAGGAGAAAAAGAAAGAGAGGGTAAGAAAACTAAAGCAGTGGTACTGAGAGAATGTGAAAAAGATAAAAAGTGGTGAAAGGAAGAGAGGAAATGCAGACAGTTCAAATTAGATTGAGAAGTTGTGAATGAAGTGCAGTAAAGGAACAGCGATGAAAAAAGAGAGTGTAAATTAGTAAAGAGAGGTAAATAAGGGTGAAAAAGGAAAATGAGTGTGAGACAATGTGAACACAATATAAATTACACAATGCAAACTACACAATAACTTCTACAATATGTTACATTATTTATTTTTGCTGTTTTCAGAATATATTGAATTTCACTTAAATTAGTGAGTTCAAAGTCTTCATCATATAACAGCGGGAAAAAAACAACACAATCTAAAAGATTGTGTTAAAAAAAAACATTCAAACATACATCTCATATATGTACACTAATCTTTGATTCACATACTTTTCCGTGAGGCCAAATAGAAGATAGTGAAGGTCCTTTTGGTGGAAAAAAGGTCTGCTGTGCTCTATAACTTCCATTTCATCAACTTCCTATGAAAAAAGATCTAAGAACATCATACCTTACACTTTCCTCACGGCCAATTTGTGTCAGATATATCAGTATTTTGTACTTTGAGATTCACTTAAAGTATCTACATGAGATAAATAATTTAAAACATTAGATTAACTAACTAACTAACTAACTAACTTTTAGTATCTATTCCCGTCTTCAAATGCCAATTCCCTTTACTAAAACTTTGGTTTTAAAAACACTAGATAAGAATTTGTAGAGTCATAAGGCAAACGTTGTTTATAAGTTAAATGAGAATCATTGCAGTAACTCCATCCTTTTTCACATTTTAAGTAGCATGTATAATGTCCTGAGGTTGTCGAAGAACCGTCATGATAAATAATAGCTTCAGTTGTAAAGGTTTTTCCTGAAATTGATAACTGAGAAGCCACAAAATTTTTGATAGAAGTTGTCAATTTAGTTCCATCAGGTCTACATCGTTGGAAAACTAAAATGATATACTGACCATAACTTTGTATAAATAATGTGGACAGCATTGTACAGTTACATTGGGTACACACCATATTATGATCTGCTGCTTTAACTAGATTTTTAAATGACACTGATTTACAGTCAGGTAAAGTCAAATATATAAATCTTTCAGTGTCTATTCTAGTAGTACTTGATAAACTACAATTGTGGCAGTCATGCTGCCATTGATAAGAAAGGCTGAAAAGAGTATCTACATCTACACCTTCATCTTCCAAAACACCAAACATATACATTAAAAATTCCTGACAATCCTGCTGAATGTTCTGTGAAAATTTATCTTGACCAGAACACATATCTAAAATATTTTTAATTTCTATTACACTTTCTATTTTTGCTGTATCACTGCTACATTTCTCAAACACAGAATTCAATAAACCACACCATCTTTGATCCCGATTTTCAACAATCTGTTCTTGTAAAGTTTTAAGAAAAAAAACAACATTAACCACTACATTAGCATAGCAGTTGACATCAGAACTATTTTCAAACTGAAATCCAACAACATTTTCTTCACAATTCTTTTTCGTCCTGTTTTCAATTACAGTTTTCTCTACTTTTTGTCTTTTTGCTACTACCTCACTGCAATTACTCTCATTTCTTCTTTTTCGGCCTACCATACGTTTTTCAAACAGAGGATATTGAGGCAAATGTGGAGCATATTCTCTTCTTAATCTATTGTACTCTTTAACACAATCTAGATCTGAACAAATTTTTGTCTCATCACACTCAATCAAGTACAATCCTGATAATGTTCTGACTCGGGATAATGCCACATATGCCATACCCTCTTTAAACACAAATCTTCCAATGTTCACTAAAGCATTATCTACACTTAACCCTTGAGATTTATGAATTGTTACTGCATATGCCAAACAAACAGGAAACTGTTTGCGGTGAACATATAAGTCTTTTACAAGCAAAAATCTAGCAGAACAACGACTGATTTGTTGTACTTGCTCAATGCCATCAAATTTTATTTTTAGAAATTCAATTCCATCTCTATTTCTATACTTCACAAAATCAACAACATAACCCATTGCTCCATTTACCAGACCTCTTTCAACATTTAAATTCCTTCTCAAAATGATACGACAATTTAAACACACATTCAGAGTCTTTTCAAAACCAGCTGTTTTAGAAATACTTTTCTCTAAGGAATCCAATTTAGTTTTCAAATTTTCTGACAAAACAATTGTTGCACCCATATGCTCTATTTTATCTATTGCTTCCAGTTTCACAATCTCTTCATTTTCTAACTCTAACATTTTGTTGTTGAAGATGGAACATTCTTGCAGAGTTGGCATCAAACATATCCCAGATTTCTTCTCAGTCATTTTTTTAAAAATATTCTCTTGAAGAATATTTTCATTTGGATACAAATTTGAAATTAATCGACCATGTAAAGCTTTTTTCCCAAGCTCGCTCACTTTTCCAATTCTTACATATTGTAAAATATTTTTATAATCTTCATCCTTTGCATGTCGCATATTTTGAAGCAGTTCAGCTTATTTAAAATGTATCCATATATTAACGTTTCCAAAGCTTCCAAGGGACTTCCTGGTATCGTCATGTGTGAGCATTTTAAACACTGGTTGTCCTTTTACTGGAGTCAACTGCAATAGATCTCCAAAAACAATAATGTGTTTTCCTCCAAATAACACATCATACTCTGTTCTAAGAATTTCTTGCATTCTCAAATGCACAAAAGCAAGCATTAGATTTGAGACCATGCTTACTTCATCAATAATAAGAAGTTTCATTTTCTTCAAGACTCTTGAAACTTCAGAACACGCATCTCCAGATAGCTTGTTGTAATGCAATTTATTATCATGCTCAACTGGCAGCATCAGTAAACGATGTAGAGTAATCCCTTTAATAGTATGTGCTGCCAGACCAGTTGAAGCAGTTACAACACAAGACAGTGGTGAATCAGTCCTTTTCTGCAGATAACTTGCAATGGCTTTAATTAGAAAACTTTTTCCTGTCCCCGCTTCTCCACTTAAGTACAGTCGGACAGGGTCAAATGATGTACATGAGCACTCTTTTTTCTCATGTCTGAATCCATGTTCAATCTGCTCTGTGAATTCATCATATATCTTTTTCTGCTCAACGTTTAGTTGCTTTACCAAATCTTCTAAGTTAACTCCATCCTCTTGAGCTTGTTTCATAGCTCTTTCCACCTCATCCATGGCAGTGGCAGCTTCATTTTGGATAATAGGTCCTCCTAGTGGATCCTGACTCAATGAAGTAGAACTCTGACTATCTTGAGAACTGTCTCTTGCTATCTCTTCAGCACTTGTGGTTTCTTGCTCTATTTCTTCATTCAACATTTGCAGATAATCTAGAAAAATAGGACATTCTATAGTATCCTTAGTTGCATTAAAAGAGTCTACATAACAGAGAAAATCTCCAAGTAGTTCCTCTTCTGTACGCCATGGCTTAAACAGTTGCAAAAGAGCTAAATAGTAAAATTCTCTTTTGTCTGGAGCTTCACAACTCAATTTTCGATGATTAATCAAATGGCCTTTTTTCTGCTTCACTCGACATCCTTCATAGCCAATGACTGCATATTTTCCATTATTGATATCTTCTGTGATGTTCCTCTTATAACTGTAGTTTTGCAGAACTTCATACAAACAAGTGTTCTCAAGGTGAGTACTTCTATTTGGATAGTATGTATCCAACATATTTGTCCTCAAAATATCTGTACTGTTTGGGTCTTTCTCCGCCAAATATTCAATTTCTTGTACAGATTTCAAAACTCGGTTTCGTGTTGCAGCAAGACCTAGACTCACCCAAATGATTGTTCTTGATTTGGCATAGAGACTTGCTGATGATAACCGATCAGAACATTCATATGCTCCAATTTCTCGATGCGACAACATCTTCAAACTGAAACTATATAATTTTTTGCTTAGACTCTTTTCATGTGAAATATCCTCCCACATTTCCTTCAGTTCTGTCTTTTCTTTTTTGGTGATTTAGGATGTCACATATCGAGCCACAGCAATAGAATTGTCAGCAACAAACTGAATATCCATGTTAGCATTCCACATGGACAAAATCACTGAGTTGTAATCGTTGATGTACTTAGATTCTTCATTTCTTTTCAAATTGTATGTATTTTTGGGAGATTTCCTCATCACAGTATGTCGTAGAGATGACATCAAATTATTTACTCTTCCCTTAGAAATCACTGGTCGTGGAAATGAAAACAACATTTCGTGTAGTACTTTTCCTTGTTTTTGAATTTTCGACGACAGTACTTTCCACAACGATGAGATTGAAAACGTAAAACTTGTTGCCTTAAACTGTTTTCTTCAGTAGATTTTGGAACAGCACATGTTGAATACTCTTCAATTAAACTCATCACTGTTTCATCCGAATCTGATCCAAATTTGGGTGCATCTTTAATCCATAACAACATATGTATATGAGGAGCACCTCTCGCTTGATATTCTTTCCTCCAAAAGAAATCCAAAACCTCTCCAAGGGGAGGATTTTTTTTGTTGGTAATAAAGGACATCATAGCTTCAAATCTATGATTAAAATATCTGCAAACATTTACTGGATCCAAAGAACACAGTTCTCCAGGTGTTTTCAATTCTATATTTGGTATGTTTCCATTTGCCTCTCGTAGAAATTGAAGTAAGTCGTCCCATGCATACTCAGCACAGCTAAGAGTGAGGAACCATGTAGGAGTTCCTAAGTTTCTTAGCATACATTTCAATTCTCCATGACGACGGAACCAATACTCATTGGTTCCACGTTGACATGCCATGAGATGAGCTGAGATTCCAAAATACTATCTTGCAGATTAACTTTCTCCATAAAGTCCCTTGCAGAAACATTTTGCAGATGAGCTCCACTTTTCAGTATATGATTAACTGCATAAGAAAGCCCAGACAAATCACTTTCAAACAGTAGATGAAACAAATATGGAATGTATTGACGAAACCTTGGATCTTCAGCATATAATCTTAGAGTCCGGTATTCAGCTGCAGGAATTTGAACTGGTCGATCATCATATCGTCCACCACGACCTGTTGGAAATAATTGTGGAAAACAACGAGCTTCCAAACTTTCTTCCCATACACTAAAAGAACTTCCTCTTGCTGCTTTCATTTGAAACAAGTCAATTGCATTTCCCATTACTTCTTTAGAATGCAAAGGATGAACAGTATAATGTTCATATATTTCTTCACTTCTAGACACATCAACTTTTTCAATCTGACCAACTGAACAATCACTGTCTTCTTCTGTAGCTGTTTCCTCTGCTCCAACACTTACATCTTTGTAGTACTCATTGTTTTTGACCACATACAACGTTGCCTTTTTGACTTTCCTAACATCCACTAAATCTTGCCAGATTTTCTTACTCTTTGTTGGAACCCCATTAACTAGAATAACCAGAGGATCCTCTTCTACTCTTTCTACACCAATTGTATCAATATTTTTCTTTACATCTAGAGGCAAATAAACAACTCTTCCCTTTAATACTCTCTGTAAATCGGATGGAGGCAATTTCCCTGTCTTAGGCTCCATGCGAACAATAGCCTGAAAAGGATGGACACATTGAATCAAAATAGATTCATAAGTATTTAAATCCATCAATTCAGAAGGAATATCTATCAACTGAAGATTATTATGAACTGCTCTAGCAGGCATTCTATTTTCATTAAATTTTTTTAAACAATAATTACAAATACGCTGATAAAAACTCAAATCAAAAGAATTCTCCACCAACAAATAACTTACAAAATCCTTCCATTCACTATTATTTTCCAATTCACTTTTTGCATATAAATCAACTAACCTAGTCTGAATCTTATAATGAGTCCGGCGACAACACACACAAGTTAAATTAGGCCTTTCACTTGATTTCACCTTAAACTTGGTAATTTCCTCGTCAAACTTTTCTGTACTTGAAATCTGTCCATTATCTTCCACATTACCATCCATTACTATATCCATTTCTACACTGTCCTCTTTGTTCCCAAAATAACAAAACTCAATTTCTTCACAAATAGTCTTCACATCCACTTCAGATCCATACAAAAGAGCACTGTTTAACTGTTTAAGTTTAAGTGCTGGACTTTTTGCATAATACAACTTTCTCACTAATTTCCTCACCTTATTATGATGCACTGCTAACATCCTAAAATGATGAAAAACACTCTGACATACTTTTCTAGAAAGACAAGCTAGTGAATGCCCTTGCAAACCTGTGCTTTCTCTCACTCTGCAAGGATCTAACTCTTGCAAGATCTTCATTTTTTGTTTGAGAATTTTCTTACTATATGTACGTGAGAAATTTCAAAGCAAATCGATTGAATCCTGTCGCACACTACAAATGCTACTGCACTTCCATGTGTACACTGGACCCTTAGTACGTCTCCCTAAAACTTTATCAGCTAACACCTATTCTGCATTTCTAGACACAAGTTTCTCTTTTTCCATCACACAACCATCTTTCACCTGATATGCTCGACCACTGGTGTCAACGGCATGCACCAAATCATTTTCCTGAAAGTAACTCTCCTCATTGAAAAATGGTTCAGAACTTGAACTATGCATCCATTCACCAGAAATTATTTCACAAAATTTACTCCGATTAATAATTCTTTTCCATCTACTGTTCGATTTGAAAACATCAATTGCCTTATTAAGTATCCTAATTCTATTGATTACTAAAATAAATATTTTTTTCTTAACTTCAAAAGCCTGATCAACAATCTTCTCTACACTTTTCTTTTTCTTGTAAAAAGCAGTTCTCAGTTTACCTTTCTTATCATTTTTTAGCAAATTTAAAACTACCCTATTGCGAAACATTCGCCTACGAATGTCCCTAAATTGATTTACCCTTCTATTGCTATCCATTCTCTTCTCTCCTGCTCCAATCGAGACATTTTTTGTGGGCCTCTCCTTCCTTTTTAGATTTGCTGTCTCTTTCTGAATATTCACATTAGCAATATCATTTCTTTTTGTACGACATATGTTGCGAAGAAAAGACTTAATTGGCTTACCAGAAGCTTTTCGGGTGTTTTTTGAAGTAGTTGTTGTAGAGGATTCAATAAATTCTGTTGTTGATGTTCTCCTTTTACGTATGGTATTTTTGATAATTCTTTGCCTTGAAGGCATTTTTGCTTGCTTTTCAGAAGTTGATTTGAATCTGTTGTTCTGAAAAAAAAACACATGAAAGACCACTATTAGCAAACAACAAAGTAATGTCAAAAAGCAAACAATATAAACAATAAATTGCAACATATTTAGGTTTATGCAACTCAGGGCCTTATTTATGAAGGCCTTGCACCAACAGTGCAACCCATATTAAAAGTGACATACCGGTCTAACAAGACAATCATAAATAAGACCCAAATAAAAATACCATTGATTGGCACCAAAAATCGTTTTTTGAATAACATTTAAAAAACACAGGGCAAAACCTATGTATAAGCAGTCAATATCACTTTTGAAACCTCACTGTTTCCTAAAATACAAATCCTTTACCTTGCAAATGTTAATATCAAGCATTATCAAATAGCAGAGCACAAACCAAGAGCAAATAAACTCAGGGCCTTATTTATGAAGGCCTTGCGCCACCAGTGCGTCACTTTCTTTCCATATTTAAAATGATGCACCTGCTGCACAAGGCAATCATAAATTAGACCCAAATATAAATTCCATTGATTTGCACTAACAATCGTTTTTTGATTAACATTTTAAAAACACTGCCCAGAACCTATGTACAAGCACAGAATTTCACTTTTGAAACATCACTGTTTCCCAAAATACAAATCCTCTATCTTGCAAATATTGATATTAAGCATTATCAAAAAGCCAAAAACAAACCAAAAGCAAATAAACTCAGGGCCTTATTTATGAAGGCCTTGCGCCACCAGTGCGTCACTTATTACCCATGTTTAAAGTGATGCATCAGCTGCACAAGACAATCATAAATTAGGGCCAAATGAAAATACCAATCAATTGCACCCAAAAATCGTTTTTTGAATAACGTTTAAGAAACACTGCGCAGAACCTATGTACAATCACTCAATATCACTTTTGAAACGTCACTATTTCCCAAAATACAAATCCTCTACCTTGTAAATGTTGATATCAAGCATTATCAAAAAGCGGAACACAAACCAAAAGCAAACAAACTCAGGGCCTTATTTATGAAGTTCTTGTGCCACCAGTGCATCACTTATTACCCATGTTTAAAGTGATGCATCAGCTGCACAAGGCAATCATAAAAAAGGGCCAAATGAAAATACCAATGAATTGCACCCAAAATCGTTTTTTGAATAACATTTAATAAACACTAACCAAAACCTATGTACAACCACTCAATATCAGTTTTGAAACATCACTGTGTCCCAAAATACAAATCCACTATCTTGCATATGTTCATAATAAGTATTATCAAAAAGCAAATAACAAATCAACAGCCAACAAACTCAGGGCCTTATTTATGAAGGCCTTGCGCCACAAGAGTGTCACTTATTTCCCATGTATAAAGTGATGCACCGGTTGCACAAGGCAATCATATATAAGGGCCAAATGAAAATACCATTCATTTGCACCCAAAATCGTTTTTTGAATAACATTTTAGAAACACTGCTCAGAACCTATGTACAAGCACAGAATTTCACTTTTGAAAGATCACTGTTTTCCAAAATACAAATCCTCTATCTTGCAAATGTTGATATCAAGCATTATCAAAAAGCCAAAAATAAACCAAAAGCAAATAAACTCAGGGCCTTATTGATGAAGGCCTTGCGCCACCAGTGCGTCACTTATTACCCATGTTTAAAGTGATGCATCAGCTGCACAAGGCAATCATAAAAAAGGGCCAAATGAAAATACCAATGAATTGCACCCAAAATCGTTTTTTGATTAACATTTAAGAAACACTGCGCAGAACCTATGTACAACCACTCAATATCAGCTTTGAAACATCACTGTGTCCCAAAATACAAATCCACTATCTTGCATATGTTCATAATAAGTATTATCAAAAAGCAAATAACAAATCAACAGCCAACAAACTCAGAGCCTTATTTATGAAGGCCTTGCGCCACAAGAGCGTCATTTATTTCCCATGTATAAAGTGATGCACCGGTTGCACAAGGCAATCATAAATAAGGGCCAAATGAAAATACCATGCATTTGCACCCAAAATCGTTTTTTGAATAACATTTAAAAAACACTCCCCAGAACCTAAGTATAAGCACTCAATATCACTTTTGAAACGTTACTGTTTCCCAAAATACAAATCCTCTACCTTGCAAATGTTGATATCAAGCATTATCAAAAAGCAGAACACAAACCAAAAGCAAACAAACTCAGGGCCTTATTTATGAAGTTCTTGTGCCACCAGATGCGTCACTTATTACCCATGTTTAAAGTGATGCATTGGCTGCACAAGGCAATCATAAATAAGGGCCAAATGAAAATACCAATGAATTGCACCCAAAATCGTTTTTTGATTAACATTTAAGAAACACTGCGCAGAACCTATGTACAACCACTCAATATCAGCTTTGAAACATCACTGTGTCCCAAAATACAAATCCACTATCTTGCATATGTTCATAATAAGTATTATCAAAAAGCAAATAACAAATCAACAGCCAACAAACTCAGGGCCTTATTTATGAAGGCCTTGCGCCACCAGTGCGTCACTTATTACCCATGTTTAAAGTGATGCATCAGCTGCACAAGACAATCATAAATTAGGGCCAAATGAAAATACCAATCAATTGCACCCAAAAATCGTTTTTTGAATAACGTTTAAGAAACACTGCGCAGAACCTATGTACAATCACTCAATATCACTTTTGAAACGTCACTATTTCCCAAAATACAAATCCTCTACCTTGTAAATGTTGATATCAAGCATTATCAAAAAGCGGAACACAAACCAAAAGCAAACAAACTCAGGGCCTTATTTATGAAGTTCTTGTGCCACCAGTGCATCACTTATTACCCATGTTTAAAGTGATGCATCAGCTGCACAAGGCAATCATAAAAAAGGGCCAAATGAAAATACCAATGAATTGCACCCAAAATCGTTTTTTGAATAACATTTAATAAACACTGACCAAAACCTATGTACAACCACTCAATATCAGTTTTGAAACATCACTGTGTCCCAAAATACAAATCCACTATCTTGCATATGTTCATAATAAGTATTATCAAAAAGCAAATAACAAATCAACAGCCAACAAACTCAGGGCCTTATTTATGAAGGCCTTGCGCCACAAGAGTGTCACTTATTTCCCATGTATAAAGTGATGCACCGGTTGCACAAGGCAATCATATATAAGGGCCAAATGAAAATACCATTCATTTGCACCCAAAATCGTTTTTTGAATAACATTTTAGAAACACTGCTCAGAACCTATGTACAAGCACAGAATTTCACTTTTGAAAGATCACTGTTTTCCAAAATACAAATCCTCTATCTTGCAAATGTTGATATCAAGCATTATCAAAAAGCCAAAAATAAACCAAAAGCAAATAAACTCAGGGCCTTATTGATGAAGGCCTTGCGCCACCAGTGCGTCACTTATTACCCATGTTTAAAGTGATGCATCAGCTGCACAAGGCAATCATAAAAAAGGGCCAAATGAAAATACCAATGAATTGCACCCAAAATCGTTTTTTGATTAACATTTAAGAAACACTGCGCAGAACCTATGTACAACCACTCAATATCAGCTTTGAAACATCACTGTGTCCCAAAATACAAATCCACTATCTTGCATATGTTCATAATAAGTATTATCAAAAAGCAAATAACAAATCAACAGCCAACAAACTCAGAGCCTTATTTATGAAGGCCTTGCGCCACAAGAGCGTCATTTATTTCCCATGTATAAAGTGATGCACCGGTTGCACAAGGCAATCATAAATAAGGGCCAAATGAAAATACCATGCATTTGCACCCAAAATCGTTTTTTGAATAACATTTAAAAAACACTCCCCAGAACCTAAGTATAAGCACTCAATATCACTTTTGAAACGTTACTGTTTCCCAAAATACAAATCCTCTACCTTGCAAATGTTGATATCAAGCATTATCAAAAAGCAGAACACAAACCAAAAGCAAACAAACTCAGGGCCTTATTTATGAAGTTCTTGTGCCACCAGATGCGTCACTTATTACCCATGTTTAAAGTGATGCATTGGCTGCACAAGGCAATCATAAATAAGGGCCAAATGAAAATACCAATGAATTGCACCCAAAATCGTTTTTTGATTAACATTTAAGAAACACTGCGCAGAACCTATGTACAACCACTCAATATCAGCTTTGAAACATCACTGTGTCCCAAAATACAAATCCACTATCTTGCATATGTTCATAATAAGTATTATCAAAAAGCAAATAACAAATCAACAGCCAACAAACTCAGGGCCTTATTTATGAAGGCCTTGCGCCACAAGAGTGTCACTTATTTCCCATGTATAAAGTGATGCTCCGGTTGCACAAGGCAATCATATATAAGGTCCAAATGAAAATACCATTCATTTGCACCCAAAATCGTTTTTTGAATAACATTTTAGAAACACTGCTCAGAACCTATGTACAAGCACAGAATTTCACTTTTGAAAGATCACTGTTTCCCAAAATACAAATCCTCTATCTTGCAAATGTTGATATCAAGCATTATCAAATAGCAGAGCACAAACCAAGAGCAAAGAAACTCAGAGCCTTATTTATGAAGACCTTGCACCAGAAAAGCGTCACTTATTTCACATGTATAAAGTGATGGATTGGGGGGAAACATGGCGGCGGCCGCTTGAGCCGCTGTAGCGCTCTGTGTGTGCTCTCCCAGTTCGATACGTATGTGCTGCTTCTGGTCGGTTTTCTGATGAGGTTTTTAGGCGGAATACTTAATCTGCGGACCCCCGTCTCCCCTGCACGATAATGGAGCGGTAGCTGACTGGTTAAAAATACACGAGTGAAATCGGCGTTTTTCCCATTACCTGCCCGATGGGATTAGAGAGGGCGTGTTCTTTCGCAAGCGCGAGTACCGAGGCAGTGGAGAAGGTACACCCGGCTTGCAGCAAGAAGCGTGTCTCCGTAAGCTGTGGGCGTACCCTACTGCTGAGAAGCGATCTGGTGTGGAGCTTGGCCACCCTGGAGCTAAGACGAGGGCGCCAAATTCGTGGCTTGCTTCCCGGACGCCGGGGGATAGTTGCAGTCACAGAAGTGGAGACGCCCGTATCGCCTGATGAGACGTCGAAGGTAAGAGAGGCATTATTGCTCCAGGAGCAGAGAGAGCAGAGGGAGCACAGGGAAGGCGGGAGCAGTGGTAGTAACGGTGATGCCGAGAGTAAGACAGCTGAACACTCGAGAGGCGACCTGAACAAAACCAAGACCAGCAAAATCAGTAAAGGAGCACTAAATAAATCTAAAAGCAAAAATAAAAGTAAAATATTTTTGCCGCGGGATGCCATTGCGCCCTCAAGTGTTGACTCGAGTTTACCTACAGTGGATTGTGTATCCGGTTTAAGATGGGATGGTGAACCGGCAATTAAAGCAGTGGAACTTGAGAAGAACGAACATTTCTCTAGTGACAATAAAAAGCCCTCCTCGTATCTAACCGGGCAGGTTAAAGCAAAGCGTGCATACACGCGTAAATCTGCCAAAGGGGCAAAAGCATCTAAGAATCAGAACGCCACCTCAGTTTCTAGAATGACTCCATCATTGAGGTCTTATTTTAAAGTAGTACCACAAGTAGTACTATTATCAGACAGGTCAGACAGGTCAGACAGGTCAGAAAAGATTCCAGAAGGCAATATCGAATTTAAGGGTCCGATTACTTCCGAGGATTTGATTAATAAAAACGACTCTCCATTAGAGATGGCGACGGGGGGCTCTGATATGTCCACAAACTCTGGAGCAGGGGTGGTAGATGGCAGCGATATAGAGAGTTCATCAAGACAATTGCCACCTCTGGCTTTGGTTTTGGCACCCCCATTGGCTCCTCCTCTTGCGCTGACTTCATTAGCTGGCTTAAGTCTACAGGATTCAGCAGGTTTACAGGATTCCACACAAGGAGTTACAGCTACTAATGCAGAATTGATTACTACTTTGCAGGCATCTTTTCAGGAGATGTTTACCTCTTTATCAGTGGATATTAAAAAGGGATTTGAAACTTCAGCAGCTAACCAAGCAGACATTAGGTGTTTTTGCGAAAGCTTAGACAAAAAATTAAGTGACCTATCAATGAGAACAGAGACATTGGAGGACAGAGTGACAGGCCTGTCCATACATCTAGACGAAGCTAAGTCCAATATCGTTACTCTTAGAAAAGAAGATCAAATTCTCTCAGAACGGATGGAGACGCTTGAGAATAATGTTCGCAGGAACAACCTTCGTTTAATGAATATTCCAGAGGATAAAGAAGGCTCAGACATCAAGCAGTATGTTATCTCGCTGTTGAAGGAGGCGCTAAGACTGGATCAATCTGAAGAAGAATTGGCGTTAGATATCCAGTGCATACACAGAGAGCCTTTTAGGAAAAACCCTCAAAGAACCAAGCCCAGAAAAATTCTGGTCAATTTTCTTACATACTCCCTTAAAGAAACTATTCTTAACCTGGCCTTAAAACAGAAAACTGTTACGGCAAAGGGATTCAATTTTCAAGTAAGATCTGACCTGTCTAGAACCACATTAGACAAACAATGGGAGTTTGGAAAAAGGCTGGAGGCCTTTAGAAGCTATGGTGCAACTGCTCAATTGGTTTTTCCTGCTGCAATGAGAGTAATGTATAATAACACTATGCACAATATAAGATCAGTGCAAGCAGCGGATGAGCTACTGCTCACTATAGGTAGAGAAAGAGGAGAAAGGGGGCAAAAAAATTAGAGGTAGTTTTTTTTTTTCCCTCTTCTTTTTTCGGTTTGATTTGGTTCGAACCTTGAACTAGAGGTAGGTTAATAGAAAAAATAAATCTCAATTAGACATGAAAGAAAAAAGGAAAGAGGAGAAAAAAGAAAAAAAAAAAGACAAGAGGGGAGGGAGGTTAAAAAAAAAAAAAAAAGAAAAAAGAAAGAAAAAAGGAAAAAAAAATGTCTATACACATATAATTAAATAAATAATTCAAAAGGGAAAGGAAAGGAAGGAAGAAAAAAAAATGATTAAGGTTACGTACCTAACACATAACAAAGTAGTGTATTACACATATGAATAAAAACGAAAGGGCTTAGGTAAAGAGCACATATGTTAGTTTTAACATATTCCTTTGGGGTGATAAGTCTATCCATTATATCCATTTTGTGCCTTTTTTTTTCCCGACCATAACTAGATAGGGAGTCCACAACAGAGTGCTATCTTCTGTTTTTTTCCAGATAGATAAAACAAGGGTTTCCCAGGGGTTAGGGGTGGTAGACAGGGGCACTGGGGGGGGTTGCAGAAGAGAAAATCAAAAAAGAGTCCTTTTTTTCGCTGTATTTTGGTTTTATGTTTTACATGGTCACTGGTAAGAGCTGCCTTAGCTATAACTGTCTCTAGCGGGGGCATATGGACTACAGAGCCTTTATTGTTTTTTGGGGGAGCGGTAAGATTGAAGAACCGGAATCATTATATTAATGAGTAATTATGAGTAAACTATCTATTCTCTCCTGGAATACCAATGGTTTACGGACTTGCCCCAGGAAAAATAACATCATGCAATATCTTCGAGATTCAACCGCACAGATCATGGTACTTCAGGAGTCACATTTGACCGATCCAGAAATACCGATATTGGTTAAGAGAAATAGATGGATTGATGCCTGTATAAATACGACACAAACAACACACACTAGAGGTGTAGCAATCCTATTTAGAAAATCTATTAAAGCAAGACTGCTCTCGAACCTTGTAGACCCAGGAGGACGGTGGGCAATAGTGTCAGCCATAATATATGGTGCTCCAATAACTATAACGGGATACTACGGTCCTAATCAGGATGATCCATCGGCACTGAAAGTTCTTTTTTCACATCTATATTCATAACCGGATCCAGTCATCCTAGCAGGTGACTTTAATATAGTTCTAGATCCTGTAATGGATAAATCTCCATCCAATAGAGCCAAAGTCTTGTCCAAATCAAGGGCATACTTGCAGGATAATATGAAGCAGCTAGGTTACAATGATATCTGGAGAACAATGCATGGTCTACAAAGAGGAGTCACTTTTCGGAATTATAGGTTTCATCACCAATCTCGTATCGATTTTATCCTGATCAGCCAGTCTTTAGTGCACCAGGTTAAATCAGTATCCCATTTACCCTTTCATCTTTCAGATCATGCAGCAATTCTCTTAGATCTGGAAGGATTTCCAAAGAGACGAGCAAGTAATTGGTTGTTTGACCGTTCACTACTGTCATCATCTAATATCATTGACGCCCTTAAGATTGAGGTCCAGTTTTTTCTGAATGATAATATAGGATCAGCCTCTCCAGAAGTCATATGGGATGCACTTAAGGCTTTCTTAAGGGGCCAGATAAAGAACAAGGTATCCTATAAGAACAAAATCTATAGAGAAGCAGTAAATTCATTAGAATCAGAGTTAGCTAATCTCCAAGCAGACATAACTAGACCCTCTGATTCCAGTTCTCCTACGGTTCAGGAAAAGCAGAATAAAATGACCATCTTGAAAGGAGAATTAAGCTCAATATTAAATACTAGGGTTCAAGAGAGATGGGAAGCCAGTAAACTGGCACACTTCGAATATGGCGAAGGTGCCAGTAAATTGCTCGCATGGAAATCAAAGACTGAACTAGTCCGCAATAACATCAACTCTATCATGACTGACGGCATTATAGTTTCTACTGATGTGGATATTAGGAGAACGCTCCGTGACTTTTTTAGTAACATCTATTGTGAAGATATTCAGGTGGAGCCAAAACAGGTTGAAGATTGGCTGGCAGAAGTTTCCCTTCCCGCTCTGACATCAGAACAAAGCAATAAACTAGATGACCCGATATCACAAGAAGAAGTTAAGCGAGTGGTGGCGAGTAGTAAAAAGGGTAAAGCATCAGGCCCCGATGGTTTGCCATCGGAAATTTATAAAGCCCTATCTCCAGTCATTATTCCTTTTTTGGCTGAGCTTTTCAATAAGATCCTCCTTGAAGGGATGCCCCCCCTTAAATCATGGGATAATGCATCAATTACATTGATATTAAAACCAGGCAAATCAGCGCTAAACTGTGGGTCTTATACCAATTTCCATTCTGAACACAGACTACAAAATCTTTACTTCTGTACTTGCGAATAGGTTAGGCGCAGTTGCAACAAACATCTTGCACACGGATCAAAAGGGTTTTGTAAGGGGGCGGCAACTATATGAACTGACATATGATCTAATAGGTGCTATTGATATGGCGACGGTGACATCACTTCCTCTAGCTGTAATGACCTTGGATGCAACCAAGGCATTTGATAGAGTTAATTGGGTTTACTTGTCAGAGGTACTAGAAAAATTTAATTTAGGTAGTAAATTTAGACGTACAATCAAACTCCTGTATAAGAACCCATCAGCATCTTTACTTGTTAATGGCGAACTATCGGACCCTTTTAATATCACTCGGGGAACCCGACAGGGATGTCCCCTCTCCCCCCTCCTGTTTGATCTTTATATAGAGCCTTTTGCACAAAAAAATCGAGACAATAGTAATATCAAATCTTTTGTGTTTGAAGGGTGGGAGAGGAAGGTCGCTTTATATGCAGATGACCTTTTTATTTTTACATCCGAGTTAAGATCAGCATTTCCAACACTAATTATGTTGGCTAAAGAGTTTGGAGCAGTATCAGGGTATGAGGTTAACGCAGCCAAGACAGACATTATGGTCTGGAATGACCCTGAGCCCGTAGTGGGAGCCCAGATAAGTTCAGTCCTTTGATACTTGGGTTTGAATATATATAAAAACATAGATGAGATTGCTCCAGCAAATTTTTCGCTTATATCTAAAGAATGTCGTAGGCACATGAAATCATGGTCCACCTTGCCGCTATCTCCATTAGGTAGATCTAATCTAGTGAAAATGACGATCTTACCCAAGATCACGTTTTTATTCAATACCATTCCCCTTTTTTTTGATTCCAAAATGTTAACCAAGCTCCAAAGTGATATACGTTCTTTTATTTGGAATAACCATAACCCAAGAATCTCGAGGAAGAAGATCAGGCGTCGCAGAGAGAAGGGAGGTTTGGCTGCTCCTGATTTACAACTTTATGGGTGGGCTTTTCAAATGTCCCATGTCAGGATGCTGTTAAAATCCCCTATAAATTTGGCCTGTGGACACATGCTTGCTGCATTACTTAGAGGAGAAAAAGTGGCAGATCATGAATTTTTGTTTAAATTTGGGGATCCCAAGTTTTTTAAGAAATAAAACTAAAGGTGCTCAGAGATGCATGCAGAACATGGACTAAACTTAGGTGTACCCTTAAAATTGACTACTATTCTGCTAAAGCCCCACTGTGGAACTCTCCTGGCTCTCCGACCTGGCTTCTGGATAGTCTTGCAAGACCATTACGTGAGGCGGGCATGGTAATTTCGGGGGACATCTTTGTTGAAGGTAGTTTACTACCATGGGAGATTCTAAGCTCAAAAGTGGGGCCTAGGTTCTCTAGGTTCAAATATCTCCAAATCCAAGGTTGGGCAAATGCAAGGTCACGGGTTAAAGGTAGATTTCAGATAGGAGGCGATAGCACATTAGTGTCACTTCTAACTGATAGACTCCCATTTCAGAAAGAAGTCTCATTATGGTACAATATGTTATTGGATGAAGCAGAGGGTGAGTTCCTATTACCAGATCAGCTATGGTCTATACATATGACTGGTATTAGTGTTGAGAATATGTGGCATGAATCATTTAAAATTATGTGGAACATAGTAAAACCATCTTGGTTACGCCGCAATCATCTGTTCACTCTACATAGGGCCTACTATTCCCCCCAACGCCTGTCGAAGTTTACAGATAACACGCAGGTTTTATGCCCTAAATGTGGTTTGGCAGATGCTTCGGACTTACACATGTTCTTGGAATGCCCACTGCTAACACCATTTTGGAACTCTGTCTCGATTTCAATATCCACCTCTCTGGGATCTCCACTAACTTTAACACCTGCTCTTGTTATTTTTGGAATTTCTCCAGAGTTTCATGGTCCAGCAAAAAACTTACTTTTCTTCTGTATTTTGTTGGCAAGGAGGAAAATATGTAAAAAATGGAAAGATTCATCACCTCCAATCTTGCTGGATTGGCAAAGGTCAGTTCTACAAACATCAAAGATGGACCTCTTAAGATCCGGAAATCAAAGCAAGAGAAAATTCTGGAGTCTGCTAAATTGGTAAAGAATTTTGGTGGATCTTGGGTTTTTTTTTGTTTGTTTTTTTTTCCCCCCAAGGTCCAATGATTAAGCTGCTTGGCATCCTCTTCTTTTTCTGTTCAACTATACCCAATATATTCCAACATGATGGGTATATGAACACAGCATGCGTCCCATATGGTTATTTCAAGGTGGCTTTGTCGGAATACGATAATACTTACAGTGGGGCAATTAAAGCTGCACTCCCTGGAGCTCCTTCCAGTTTATCTGAGACAGTAAGATCGCTTCTACATGCCACTAGTTGATCACCAAGGGCGAAAATGAGGACACAAAAAAAAAAACATAAAAGTGATGCACCGGCTTCACAAGGCAATCATAAATAAGGGCCAAATGAAAATACCATTGATTTGCACCCAAAATCGTTTTTTGAATAACATTTTTGAAACACTGCTCAGAACCTATGTACAAGCACAGAATTTCACTTTTGAAAGATCACTGTTTCCCAAAATACAAATCCTCTTTCTTGCAAATGTTGATATCAAGCATTATCAAAAAGCCAAAAACAAACCAAAAGCAAATAAACTCAGGGCCTTATCTATGAAGGCCTTGCGCCACCAGTGCGTCACTTATTACCCATGTTTAAAGTGATGCATCAGCTGCACAAGGCAATCATAAAAAAGGGCCAAATGAAAATACCAATGAATTGCACCCAAAATCGTTTTTTGAATAACATTTAAGAAACACTGCGCAGAACATATGTACAACCACTCAATATCAGCTTTGAAACATCACTGTGTCCCAAAATACAAATCCACTATCTTGCAAATGTTCATAATAAATATTATCAAAAAGCAAATAACAAATCAACAGCCAACAAACTCTGGCCTTATTTATGAAGGCCTTGCACCACAAGAGCGTCACTTATTTCCCATGTATAAAGTGATGCACCAGTTGCATAAGGCAATCATAAATAAGGGCCAAATGAAAATACCATTCATTTGCACCCAAAATTGTTTTTGTATAACATTTTAGAAACACAACACAGGACCTATATACTAGCATACAATTTCACTTCTGAAACATAACTATCTGCTTCCAAATATTCTCCATAGAGCAAACAAGTCTCTATCTTAATTAAATAAATCATTTCTTACCTTTACAAATGCTTTGGAAGATTGAAAACAGTGTCAGACACACACACCAATTTTTCTTTAGCAGAGCAAAAGATGTGCACTCAATACACTGAAACCAAGACTGGCATAGAAAATCTCTAACTTTGTACACATATGCCTTAATTCAACCAATCAAAAGTCTTCCCTCACTATTTTCAAACCAACACCCTTCCCCCTCTCAGATCTTTCTATCTGTTACCATAGCAATTCCCTCCTAACTGAACTCTCAGGTTCAAAAGTTTATTGTACAATGTTGCAAATTAACTCAGCAAGTATGTTTGACCTCTCAATACACCAGCTTATCCAGGGTATTATTGCTTTTAGTGACTGTTTTCTTAACCATTCAAATTGCTTCTTTCACACAACACAACCATGCACCCTAACTTTCAGTTTTCAACTATCTGAATCCACCAATCATTGCTTGTGATTCAAGAGCAGTGAAACTCCACAATTATTTTTTTGTAAACTCCTACTGTTCCAACTGACATTTCATTCCCACACTTCATCTGACTGCACCAGAACCTTCTCACATCATGTATTCTGTATGGATGATTGGACATAGCTACATCCACTGGGCTCAAAGGTATGCAGCAAGCAGAAATTATCACAACCTTGATTTATCAAATCTGGAAATCAAGTGGATTGGCCAGAGAGGATTGAGATGTCACCAACTGATACCATTGGTGAAAACCTTTTTGCATCTGCCAAGCCCTGACCTCTTAATAGTGCACTGTGGTGGAAATGATTTGGGCACTATGACTGGGGTTGGTCTGGAAATGCTCTTAAAGGACATCTTTGATCAATTGATGACACTTTTTTCCACAAACTGCCTTGGTATATTCAAATGTATGCCAAAGACAGAAATGGAACTGGTCCAACCAATTTTGTCCACAATTTGAGAAAGCACGGAAACATGTGAATAAATCTGTTTCTGCTTACATGAGAGACTGTGGAATGGGTTCAATATACAATAACTACTTGCGTTACAACATGCAAGACATCTACAGAGGAGATGGTGTGCACTTCTCAGATGAGGGAAATAGAATAATCCTCCTGAATTTAAGACTGTGCATTGGAACCTACTTGTAGGTACCAAACTCAACCACAGAACCAAAAGCTCTTTTCAGAGCTACCCTACCTCTGATCATTCAAAACGTTTATCTTTTTCTAACTTTTTTCACAACTTTTCACCAAAGTACGCTTCCCGGTACGCTTACCGGTGCGCGTACCGGGCGCTTCCCCCGTGAAAAATTAAAGATTTTTTTTTTTTTTTACCTTTATGAGCCTCCTAAGCCCCCCTCAGAAAACCTAGAGGGTCAAGAAGTCTCTACTGTGCCCCCTTCTAGCCATACCGAACATTGTTTGCCCTCCATCTTGTGTCTCGATTGTAACGAAACACAAAATGGAGGACTCCCGTAACGCTGCCAGTGCGCGTACCGGGGCGCGCACCGGTAAGCGCTCCCTAAAAAAAGGTGGGAAAGTAATTTACAGAAAAACCACTGGAGACACTTTCATCAAATATAGAATAGGCCCTACTACATAGCAGTCCCTACCATTTCCCCAAATTTGGTGGAATTCCATTGAGACATTTAGGCTACAGGCCTGTCTAAATATCCTGAGGTAAATTACATGACAAAAACACATATGAAATGTTAGAATTTACAACCAATTAAAAAATGTTTCTTTCATTTTCTACGATTATTTCCTGACATTTGATTGGTTATGTACAAGAATATATATAAAAGAAGAGAGGGAAACACAGCCATTTTGACTACTGCTTCCTGAAGTACATTTGAAAAGAAATAACACTGACAACTTCAACTGATTTCTCAAAGGTAAGTTGTTATTTTGGAAAGTGAAGTATGTTGTGCACTTTAAGTTAATTTGAGAAAAATATTCTGTTAGTTATATACTATCCCTCTGTAATAGTTATAGATTGAGATAGACTTCTCTGTAATAGTTATGGATTGAGTTAGGCTTCTCTGGTCTAATTATGAATTTACTTAGGCTTCATCACATGCACTTTTTAATAGTTCTACTTCCTGCCTGAAACCATACACTGCCCAAAAATTACTTCACTGTTAAAAACTCAAAAGTACCTGTCTAAACTTAAACTCAACAGTACCCTAACTCTACTAATATAGTTAATTTTTATGCAATTTTCAGAAAGAAAATGGAAGGAGAAAAACAAGCAAATGTTACTTCTATCGAAGTAAAGGTGGAAAATCCAGAAGAGCAAAAAGATAAAGTTGATTTCATGGATGACTCTTTGGACCAACAATTTATAGAATGTTTGGAACAAATGGAATCACGTACTTATAATTATGAAGAAATACCGGACAATATTATGTTACAAGTTTTATTAAATTATGAAAAAGAATCAGAGGAATAAATTTGTATTTAATAATTTTAAATTGTTTGAGACAATATTCATTTTTATATTTTAGTTCATGAAGTATTACCAAAATAATTATATTATAAAATGAGACGTATAGTATACTGTGCAACTTTTTTTCTGTTACATAGTAAGTTTACTCATAGTTACTACATTTCTCCCACTATATTATCTCCTATGTGTATTTTACACCTCTTTTTCATCATAAGGGATCAGGATAGACTACCCATGATCCCCTAGGACTTCTCAGGGAGTGCTTTAAAGATCTGTTTCTGCTTTCCTGACAGACTATGTTATGGATTCCATTACCACAATAACTTCGATAACAACATGCAAGATATCTACAGAGGAGATGGTGTACATTAAATTTAAGTCTCTGCATTGGTACCTACATGTAGGTACTTAAATAAAATTAAAAAAAACAACAACAAAAACAATTAATAAACATACAATTTTTTAAAGTGATTTTTTTCCCATAGTACGCTCCCCGGTGCGCTCCCCGGTGCGCGTACCAGGCGCTTCCCCCGCGAAAATCGAAAAAAAAACAAAAACAATTTGAGACCCTGCGGGGCCCTTTAATGGCCCCCACATCAAACCTAGGGGGACAGGGGGTGTCTACTCTGCCCCCTTATGGTCATTTCCCCCTTTGTTTTGGCCACCTCTCATGTCTCGATCCTACCGAGACACAAGATGGTGGCCGCTCTGGACTGTTTAGAATGTTTACAGACACCCGAGAGCCAATCAGCTTTCTATGCGCAAGTCGCGTGGCACGCCCGGTGCACTCCCCGGTGAGCGTACCGGGGCGCGCCTATAGATATATATATTTTTTTGAACCTAAATTACTCAAAATCCACCGGAGCACATATCTTGAGACATAGCAAAGGCACATCGGGCTACCAGTACCTACAATTTTGCCAAGTTTGGTGTAAATCCATTCAGCCATTCGGGCTAAAAGTGAAATCGACCGCCCTATGGAAATTAACATGGAGAAAACGCGTTTTGGGACCCCCCTTTTATCACGGGCCCCGCTTGACGAATCCCCCCCAAACATTCAGGGAAGGACCGGGGCGCCGCGAGGCCATTTTCAGGAAGTTTTCAGGCAGATTCGTCAACTGGCGCCAAAGTTATTCCAAATAGAATTTTGAGATTTAACATTGAAAAAAATCCTAACTATAACTACCTACTGGCGACCGCCAGTAGGTAATATATATATATATATATTCACTGAAAAAACCATAGGTTATAGACCATGTATAGTTGGGAATTAGCAATTACAAAACCTTAATTTACTCGCACAAAACCATAGAAATTCGCATATATAGTTAGTTGCAATAACTATTTATCGCGCACCCGCAATCCACTGCTGATGATGTCACATATTACATCATTCATGATATGGTCAGTGACATCACTGATGACATCTCACATGACATCACTGATTACATCACTGATGACATCTCAAATGACATCACTGATGACATCACTGATGACATCTCAAATGACATCACTGATGACATCACTGATGACATCATTCATGTGATAATACGATGAAGCTCTTCAGACTCTAATATCACCTTAGATCCACTCAGTGTAAGCAGACACTCACAGACTGTCACTCATCCATGGAGTTACTCACACACCTAGTCAGTCATGCAAAGTATCAATTACACCTCCATTTCCTCAACTATACAGTTATACACACCTTACTAATTCAAACATATTCTAACACATATTTACTCTCTTATACATTCTCTCATACAAGTTCACAATGATTCATAAAGCCACTCCCACATTCACTGGCTCTTATGCTCAGTTATTTATATATATATCAACTCTCACATGGACTGTGTTTTACATATGTACTTACTTTGACATGTAGCACTGAGATATCCATTCACTCACCAATACACTCATGCACACAGTCAACCACCCATGCAGCTGTTTCCACATGCACTTTTGAACCCATACATCCAGTGTATCAACTGCTCACACATGTTTGCACAGAGTCATACACCTCCCAGCCACTCATACACATACTCAGTCTCCCATACAAATACTTGGGCAACCAATGAACATCGCATATAGTTACTCTTATAGCTACTGATTAACACATTCAGCAGTTTACAGAACAACAGACATAATGATGCACAAATTAAGACAGTTTAGTCACTAACCCATGCAGTCAGTGAGACACATTTAATCACTCTCTCATACAGTCAGTCATGCACCTACTAAATTCTTCATCCAGACACTTATACATCCACTCATTCTTCAATATGTAAGACATATTTAAACACACAGTCACTGGATGATGTCATCAGTGATGTCATCAGTGATGTCACTGACCATGTCATGAATGATGTAATATGTGACATCATCAGCAGTGGATTGCGGGTGCGCGATACATAGTTATTGCAACTAACTATATATGCGAATTTCTATGGTTTTGTGCGAGTAAATTAAGGTTTTGTAAATGCTAATTCCTAACTAAATATGGTCCATAACCTATGGTATTTTTCAGTGATTTTCAATGGTTTTTTAATAGCAAATATGAAAAGCTGTAAAATGTCAAGTACGTGGTAGGTAAAAACATTTTCGTATTTATGCACGCTGATGTGCTTTGAACGCTGCCCCCCCCCTCCTCTTTTCTTTTAAAAATTGGAAGAAACAAAAAGTATTCCCTTCCATAAATAACCCAAGACTTTTATTTTGTTATGGCAAGGGAACGAAATAGAGAATAAACTATAGTTGGTCACCATGGGGTTTAAACAAGGGATGGTTCTTCACCAGATTAGATATTTTCCCAGACCCTCATTCTCCAATATGATGAACTAGGCTAAAATTCTTCTGGTGCCTGCACCCTGTCACAGAATATCACCTAAAACATGGAATCTCCCAAACACCAGATTGAGTTGAACCCCACAGTAAGCCTTATTTCTTCAGGGCCTCAGAATTTCTTTTGCTTTGCTCATGGAAATTGTGGGATATAGGAGAGATAAGGTGTCACCATTAAGAAAGGGTAGTATTTAAATTTGCATATCAATTATGTTAAACCTTTTAGACATATGATATGCTAGCTTGAACTTATGCTTTACATTTGAAGCCGAATTCAACAGCTTAAGTAAATAGGTTTTCGTAGTTGTAACTTTAAAGATTGATCTAGCAAGCTGTAAAGATTTTTTAAAACAGTGGAGCGTATTTCGTTTTTTAATGTACATGTTTATGAAACGATTACACAAATGAAACATTTGTGAGTTTTAAATTTCCGGAGAAGTATAATTCACCAATAGCTTTCTCTGTAGATGTTTTTCCATTAACAATCCCAGTTCCATCACTCGCCCAGGATATCACTACTGTTAGTTGTCATTGTTGCTTCTGTTTTAATAAAAAATGTTTTAAGGTGTTTACTGTTTTTGTTGCGATGTATATATTTATAAGTTATTAAAGTGTTATAATCCTACAAATTTTTTATCGAATATTGCTCTTTGAGATATTCCCTGTCTACAAACAGAGAAGAATAGGGATATTCTGTCTCCCTTTGCAGATAGTGAAGGATAGGTAATGCGGACTTTTGTCCCCCGCTGTAATCCGTCATGCCTGTTTTTCTCCCCACTGATTGATTGATTGGCTGGACATTTATTATTCAAGGAATAGTTCTTTCGAGGTATTCTCTGTTTGCAAATAACGTGGAATAGAAATATTCTGTCTAGTCTTTGCAAGTAGTGAAGGGTGGGTAATGCGGACCTTTGTCCCCCGTTGTAATCTGTCATGCCCATCTACTCCCCACTGATTGATAAACTAGTTCCACCCGGACCATTTATTAGAGGTACATCATCTGGCTCAACCAGAGGGTACCCCTAATAAAGAAGACATATGTAAAATACGAAGTAATCACTGTATCCTGTTAAACAGAAACTTTAGCATGAAACACACTTGAAAAGGAAGGGAAAGAAATCGAACAAAATCAGTAGGCCACTGATGAGTTTTTGACTACGCTAGAAATAAGAAACATGAAAGTGGTGAGAGAAGTCAAGCTTGACGTTACGGCAGCCACAAGATAGCTAGGCTCCGCCACCCCCCACTGCTCCAAGCATGTCTGTCCCACCGCCCGCCACGCCCAATAACGGTAACATGAAATAGATACAAATCAGCAGATACCTACCCCCATTCCGGAAACTCCCGAAGTGCAACAGGTTCGCGGCTACGCCCATCCAGAAGACGAGGCCTTCGGCACGTGTAGGGCGAGTCCTGCTGGCAGCCGTCGGCCGGGGAGGTCGTCGCGTAAGGTGGGCCAGGAGAGGAGCCGAGGCCGACGGGATCCCTTGTCCCATCCTCTTCTTTTTTCAATAATGGCTGCGACAACGGGGGGATGTCTTGCACATGCCACCAACCCCCCCCTCCCCTTGTATCTCCTGGTCTGGCCGCGGCTTGGTACGAGCTCCCCGTTCAGTCCTGAAGCGGCGCCCTGCAGGCCACGGGGGGGATGTCTTGCCTCTGCCTCCGACCCCCCCCTCTTATCGCCTGGTCCGGACATCACGGATATCAACGCCAGGTGTCGCTGTGGGGTGCGCTGGGAGGGAGAGGCGGCGCGAACGAGCCTCTCCCACCCCCCCAGGTGGGGGCCCCTCAGCTGCACCCCAAACGCTCCACTCACCCAACAAAAGGTCTCGTCCACTATTGCGAGGCAATGATGCTCCGCTCACCCAGCGGGGTCTCGTCCACTGTTGCGGTGCAACGGCGCTTCTGAGTTCAGCTAGAAAATGAGTCCTGCGTCCAGAAACGTTCTCCTCGACTTTGAAGATTCTATAAGAGCCACGGGGGCCCCCGACCCCCACAGACACCCCCGATGGGGAATGACTGCCATGATCACCCACGGAACGACCACGACGTAGCCGCGGGACGTCGGCGCGCTCATGCCGGCGCCGGCCTCAGTCTTGAAATGACCAAAATCCTGCAAGACTACCAACTTGATCAGTTCCGGTGGGACACCAGTATGACCTGGTAGGAGAGATTGTTGCCTCCCACCCCACTTTGACTGATGGTTCATGTTGCCAGTCCCCTCTGCTACCCTTCAATGAAAACTTTTGGACTGCCGAAAGAGGTCCTGGTCCAACCACGAGTTGGTGGAGACATTTTGACTATACTTGGACCTTCCTGACCTCACCCAAAATGGCGCCGGTACAAATGAAACTCTCAACTCCTTGTTGTGCCCCGATTGCTCAGCCTTGATATCATGAGATATGTATGCAGTTTTTAGCACATGAATTGATATGGGATAAGACTGATTATATGTTCGGACAATGAATAGATCCGGGATGGGTATTGATTATACGTTCGAACAATGAATTGACATGGGACGGGTACTGATTACACGTTCGGACAATGAATTGATATTAAGTTCTAATGCATCATTGATTACTGTATTTATTGAAGGTTCGAATTGTCGACACTTTTGGTACTTGCTCACAATGAATTATCGATATGATTTTGTTGCACTTGTCGCACTTTTTACTATGAAATCAACGACCACTGACTCTGTTATGTTTTCCACAAATAAATACCCCCCCCCCCATTTACAGTTCCAGCCTGCTCCGTGGCTGGCCCACAGGGTTGTAGGCCCGTATTTGTGCACCAACATTTTTATTAAAGGTTTTTGAAAAAGCAAACGTAGTTGTAACACGTAGATTGGTAAGTTTCGAATAAATGGCCACTGTTTCCGATATATTAAAAAAAAAAAAAAAAGCAGGTGAAATGAAGCAGCTCGATTAGTTAAGGGTTAAAAAGTATAGTAAGCAGAAACATTGCAAATATGAATGGTCCAGGTTTGTTGTAACTTATGTTAAAAAGCGGCGACTGTTGAAAATGGCAATGTATATGTACATAAGCGGCGTTCATTTGTGTTCACCATACCCCTTGCTGTAAACAGAACGAATACCGCGAAACACTGACAGCATTATCCCGCCAGCATAGACCTATGCACGCACGCAAACGACAGCCATTTTTAGGCACCATGGCCTCTCTGCCCGTTTGTTAAACCCCCAGCACCCCTCCCGCGCACACAACTCATGTATCGACCATAAAGCCCTCTCCCTCTGCGTGACCCTCATTAGAAATAAAACTCTGTTCTTGTGTTCCTGTTTCCAGCGCCCGTCTCTTTATTTGGTAACCGTTCAAGATGGGAACTAAGTGGCGTCTTGTGCCAGCAGCCTGGGCATCGGTTGTAATCTGGGCTGAATTTTCCTCAGCACGGGGTGTGATTCTCAGGGAAGAGCAGCGCATATGGGAGGAGGTTTATGGCCCATGCATGAGAGAGAGAGCGTGGGTGACCAGTGCATGGGGGAGATGCTTGCGAGGGTGGGGAGCCATGCTGAGGATCGGCGGCGTGCAGAGAGTGGGTCTGGTCAAGGCATCAAAAATGGCTGCCGTGCACGACAAAAGTGTGGCATTGGAAAAAAAGCAAGATGGCGCAGACAATGTTTATCAATACGAATTATTTTATAACAATTATTTTTAACAATATATTTACTCGCAGTGTCAAAATGGCGGTCAACACTTCCTGATTTCCTTCGAATCGAACGTTAACAGATGTCACGATCGGCGGCGTGCAGAGAGTGGGTCTGGTCAAGGCATCTAAAATGCCTGCCGTGCACGACAAAAGTGTGCCATTGGAAAAAAAGCAAGATGGCGCAGACAATGTTTATCAATACGGATTAACTTATAACAATTATTTTTAACAATATATTTACTCGCAGTGTCAAAATGGCGGTCAACACTTCCTGATTTCCTTTGAATCGAACGTTAACAGACGTCACGCAGCAAAAAAAAAAAAAAAAACGCTCACGCTCAGCCGCTGGAAGACAAGTATCAACATATATGAGCCTCCTCAACCACCCTCAGAAAACATAGGGGGTCAGGATACGTCTCCCGTACCCCCTTATACCCATTTCTCACATTGTTTTTCCTCCATCTTGTAATTTATTTAAAACGAAACACAAAATGGCGAATTCCCGTTTCGCGTCCCGATTCGCTACCCGGTTCGCGAACCGGAAAGCGCTTCTACTGCAAAAAATCATTTTTTTTTTATTTGCCCCACGGGACCCTTTAATAACCCCAACATCATTCCTAGGGGGTCAAGAGAGGTCTACCTTGCCCCCTTTCATTAAATTCCCCCTTCATTTTTCTCCTCTTCTTGTCTCTCGATCCTACCGAGAGACAAGATGGCGGCCACACCGGACTGTTTAGAATGTTGACAGACACCGAAGAGCCAATCAGCTTCGCTTCGCAAAGTTCCGTAACGCGAAAAGTACGCGAACCGGAGCGCTACTCGGGACGCTGTCACAGATATATCTGTTTTTTAAAACGTAAAATTTCTCAAAATCCACTGGAGCACATATATTGAGACCCAGCAAAGGCACATCGGGCTAACAGTCCCAACAATTTTGCCAAGTTTCGTGCAAATCCATTCAGCCGTTCGAGCTAAAAGTGAGGCCAAACGCCCTATGGAAAAATGAATGGGAAAAACGCGTTTTGGGACCCCCTTTTTTCTCGGCCCCCCCTTGACAAAACCCCCCCAAATTTTCAGGGGCTGATCAGAAACAAAATGTGCCATTTTCCTGAACATTTCAGCCGATTCCGTCCACAAACGCCAAAGATATTAGACATAGAATTTTCAAAAGTTCCATAGAGAAAAAATCCTAACTTTATATACCTACTGGCGACCGCCAGTAGGTAATATATATATATATATATTCACTGAAAAAACCATAGGTTTGACACCAGTTATAGTTATCTGGAAATTTTACTGACATAAAACCAATGAAATTCCACGTTATAGTTAGTTGGACTCACTATAACTTGCGCGTGTAATGCACTGCTGATGACATTACATATTACATCACTCATGACATGGTCAGTGACATCACTTATGACACCATCCAGTGAATGTGTGTCTTTCTAAAAAATAAATGTGTTTTATATATGTATATGTAAAGGTGGAGGGAAGAATAAATGTTTAAATTATTGTCTTAATGAATGTTTTTTTTTAAAAGAAATGATTGGATAACTGGCTTATTAAGTGAATCTTACTGAATACATATATTAGCGAGTAATGTTTAAATATTTCAATATATGTATCAGTGTTTCACTTTGTGAATAAGTGGCTGCATGGGTTGATGAGTACCTACATGTGTGTGTATATGGGTTATTAGATGTTTTTTTAGTATCAGTATGACTGTCTCTATGGTTTGGTGGGGGTGTTACTTATGATATAGATCCATCAATGACTGACTCACTGTTTCTGTGGGGCATATTACCAACAACTAGCGATAATTTTTGTCTCTAACTTGTTTAGAGACAAAAATTATCGCCGCACATCGGCGATTTTTATCGCAGATAAACCTTGCTATTAGCAAGGTTTATCGCAAATGCGATAAAAAACGGCCGCAATGCATGAATATCGCTGAAAAGTCAGCGATATTCATGCATTATCGAGCAAATGCTCTTAGCCATGTTATCCACCTCCCATTGGATAACATGGCTAAGAACTGCTCAGGGCAGGTGTTAGCTTTTGGAGATATTCCCGCTTAGCGCGAATATCTCCAAAGGTTGGTAATAGGAGATAGCGATGTTAGCGACTGTTTTCAGTCTCTAACATCTTGGCACGCCCACTTTGCATCTCATTAGTGATAAATATCACTGACATGCAAAGTGGGGCCCAAGATGGTCGCTATCTCCTACTAGCTGTCACTAACTGGTGTTAGCGGCAGCTTGGTAATAGGGAGATAATTTTATCTCCGCTTTCTTGGCTTTTAAAGCCAAAAAAGCGGAGATAAACCCCCTTGATAATATGCCCCTTTGTTTTTTGAAGACAACATATGTGCAGGACTGTATGGGTGGATGAGTGTGTATATGTTTGTGTTAGTAAGTAAATGACTGTCTTATTATTGTTTTTATCAGTAACTACATATGTTTTAATCTAGTATATGTGATTATTGATGTATATAAGTGAGTATATGTGAGAGTGAGAGATTGAAACAGTTTCTGTTTAAATAAGTATGTGTTTCTATAAGTGATTGTTTAAGAGAGTAAGTATGTATAAGTTTCCTTAGAACTAACGTGGTAGTGTGTGTATAGTTGTATATGCAAATAAATGGATGTTCAAGAGTTTATTTGCATGTGTGAGTATGTGTGTGAGTAACTTTTGGATGACTGTCGGTGTGTAACAGAATGTATAGGTGTATCACTACATATGATGAGTGAGTATATGTATGAGTGACTATATAGAACTGTTGGTGAATGACAGAATGTGTATATAGATGATGGAATTACTGAATTGGTTGCTGTAACTGGTATGGGTATCTCCATTTTTTGGAAAATGTTAATTTCTATTTTCCAATATGTGTTTTAAGGGTTACATTACACTTAAAGGAGGTCTGTCATCAGTGATGTCATAAGTGATGTCACTGACCATGTCATGAGTGATGTAATATGTAATGTCATCAGCAGTGCATTACACGCGCAAGTTATAGTGAGTCCAACTAACTATAACGTGGAATTTCATTGGTTTTATGTCAGTAAAATTTCCAGCTAACTATAACTGGTGTCAAACCTATGGTTTTTTCAGTGAATTTCATAGGTTTTTTAAATGCTACTTCCTAACTATAACCTGTGTAAAACCTATGGTTTTTTCAGTGAATTTCTTAGGTTTTTTGAATGCTAGTTCCTAAGTATCAAATCACGTTCGTAACTAGATAGTGTCACCGCCTACACGTCCTAAGAAGCGCATGTAAAGTCATGTGACTTGAAAACAACACTTGCAATTGGTTCTTAGTAGTTTCTGTTCTGGAATTTACACGAAGCACTCCACCCACTTTCCTCACAATCTTTTCTACTCTGAAGAGACAACAACCTCGAGCATCTTCTGGAAAACTTTGCTGAAATGGCTGCCCTTCCGCATTCATCTTCCGAATCTGAAGGAAATGAGCGACCACCGTTAAGAAGAAAAAAGGAATCTTTCATTTGGCAATTTTTTACTTATCCTGAAGATCAAAAGAAAGTGAATGCGCCAAAAGTAACCTGCACGATATGCAATTCGGAGCTCTCAAGGGGAAATCCAAATAAAAAATATTCCTTTTCTATACACACCATGCAGCGGCATGTTAAACAAAGGCATCCTGAGCATTATGCAAAAGCATCGACAAGAGCCCTGGCCACGCTATTACCATCAGAGTTGGCCAGTACATCTTCTGGTGGACGACCTGTATCTCCATCGAGTGCTGAGATGGACTTGAGACCATATCTTGCGAAGGTGCATATGAAATGCAACGAGTGTGGAGAAATTCTTCTGTATGGAGAGCAGAGCCTCGTTCTTATTAAACTCAAAATTGAAAGTCACAAATGCCCCAAGAAAAGATAAATTTCTTCACTTCATTTTCATAGTATTACATACTGAAAAATGTAGTACCAACTTTAAGAAATCGAAAGCATCATAACACTTCTTTCCAAAAAAAAACAACAAAAAAAAAGTTCTTTTCAGAACTAACTCTTTCTACCAAAACGTGCTCCAAGAGCATATTATGAGATGTTTTTTCGCTGCTTTATTTTAGTGCGAGACCGGGTGCGCGCACCCTCCTATCGCGTACAGGACCTGAGACTTGCATGTGAAGTCATGTGACTTCTAAACAACACTTCTAATTGGTTCTTGGTAGTTTCTATTCTGGAATTTACACGCAGCACTCCACCCACTTCCATCACTTTCTTTTGTACTCTCAAGAGAGAACAACGTCCAACATCTTCCCGAAGACTTCGCTGCAATGGCTACCGTTCCGCATTCATCTTCCGAATCTGAAGGAAATGAGCGACCACCTTTGACAAGAAAAACGGAGGCCACGCTATTACCATCAGAAGTAACCAGCACATCTTCCGGTGGACGACCTGTATCTCCATTGAGTGCTGAAATGGACTTAAGACCATATCTTGCGAACGTGCACATGGAATGCACGAACTGTGGAGAACTTCTTGTATACGGAGAGCAAAGCTATACTCTAATTAAACACACAATTGAGAGTCATAAATGCTCCAAGAAAAGTTAAATTTCTTCACTTTATTTGGATAGTATGACATACTGAAAAATGTCGTAGCAACTTTAAGAAATCAAAAGCATCATAACACTTGTTTCCAAAAAAAAAAAAAGTTATTTTCAGAACTAACTCTTTTCACCAAAACATGCTCCAAGAGCATATTATGAGATGTTTTTTCGCCGCTTTATTTTAGTGCGAGACCGGGTGCGCGCACCCTCCTATCGCGTACAGGACCTGACACTTGCATGTGAAGTCATGTGACTTCAAAACAACACTTCTAATTGGTTCTTGGTAGTTTCTATTCTGGAATTTACACGCAGCACTCCACCCATTTCCATCACTTTCTTTTCTACTCTCAAGAGAAAACAACGTCGAACATCTTCCCGAAGACTTCGCTGCAATGGCTACCGTTCCGCATTCATCTTCCGAATCTGAAGGAAATGAGCGACCACCTTTGACAAGAAAAATGGAGGCCACGCTATTACCATCAGAAGTAATCAGCACATCTTCCGGTGGATGACCTGTATCTCCATCGAGTGCTGAAATGGACTTGAGACCATATCTTGCGAACGTGCACATGAAATGCACGAACTGTGGAGAACTTCTTGTATACGGAGAGCAAAGCTATACTCTAATTAAACACACAATTGAGAGTCATAAATGCTCCAAGAAAAGTTAAATTTCTTCACTTTATTTGGATAGTATGACATACTGAAAAATGTCGTAGCAACTTTAAGAAATCAAAAGCATCATAACACTTGTTTCCAAAAAAAAAAAAAAGTTATTTTCAGAACTAACTCTTTTCACCAAAACATGCTCCAAGAGCATATTATGAGATGTTTTTTCGCCGCTTTCTTTCAGTGCGCGACAGGGTGCGCGCACCTACCTATCGCGTACAGGCGTCGAGACACGCATGTGCAGTCATGTGACTTTAAAACAACACTTCCAATTAGTTCTTACTAGTTTCTATTCTGCAATTTACATGGAACACTCCACCCACTTTCCTAGAAAACCAGTTTATCGAAAAACTTTTAAAGCCTCCTCTTATGAAATATTCGACATCAATCACATAGCAGAGTACTAAATAGCACTATATACACTCCGTCCCTTAATTATAAGAGACTTATTGCTATGTAAAAGCAACTTTTGTTTTCACGCGATAATGTGAAATGCTGAGCCTGTTACACAATTTGCTTTCACATATATGTTACTATTCTCCTTCGAGCACTAACACCGTAGAAAATGCCACCAATAGCGGTGAAATTTTTTACACCGAGAACGGGTGAATTGTATCGCTTAGAGCCCTTACAATTATAAAGTTTTATTTCCTAAGTCTCTGATCTCCAACTGTGCAACGTGGCTCCCCTGTGTGTCGTAATAAGATCCATAACCAAAATCTACAGGACCAGCATTATAAACATGCACAGAACCACAAAACGACAAGAGCCACCATGTTGATATATATCCTTAATATAATAAACCTCTGAGAATAAATACATATTTCCGTGGCACCCCATAACACAAATGAGGCGTCCTCTGACTCTGCTCCATTACCAAACACCCTAACTCCCCGCCCCCCTCACTTTTCACTAAACTCCGCACTCCACCCCACCCGGACCCCCTATTACAAACCCCCAACCTACCCTCCCTGCCCAAACCCACCATAAACCTCAAACTTATAAGACACAGGATTACTAAAACTCAAAGAATGCGCAACAGGCAGATAATGTAAATAGTACATAAAGGCACATATTTTTTCCATAATACTATTTAAAAACATGTTCTATTTTTTATAAATCTATCATGCATCTGACCCTCTAGAACTGCTTTCAAAACGTGAACTATAAACCTCTACTTTTCATTTTCAAACCATACACTTTCATCTGACCCTCTAGAACTGCTTTCAAAACGTGAACTATAAACCTCTACTTTTCATTTTCAAACCATACACTTTCAATTACATTATTTTTTCACAATTCATGTAATGTTACACACCTTTTCTAAAATACACCAGTCCCTATTATTTATAAGGATTTATTTTCAGTCTTCATCAGTGACACTTTCTTAACATATAATGGAAATCACTGTAACTTTTTAAACGACAATGCTAACGCGGTAAAAATAACCCTTCATTTGCTTTCCTTTAAGAATGCAGACTATGTACCCCACGCATGCGTTTCCTGTTCTTTGTATTTGGCAGCGAATACCGACCTTGAATCGGAAGACATGAACAAGACACATATCTTTCACTAAGCTAACATTCACAGAAAACAGCATTGATGTAAAAAAAATTGACCTTGCTTTACAACTCCCTCAAATCACTCCCTTATTTTTTAACGCATCCTCCAGTTAAAAAAAAGCTACTTTTTGATAACTACTGAGCAATATATAAGTGACTAGACTCCTAGAAAATGTATCAAGTCATTCTGCTCCTCTCCACTGCATAGCCAGCGACCTAATTCTGTGGAGTTGCTATACAACCAGCGGTGCTGCGCCGTTTCCTTTACCATCTTGGGAAATTCAAAATGGATGTCCCTCCTGCCTTCGCAAACGAGCCGGGCCACTTAGAACTATTTCGACAGAGAATGCTTCTGTACTACGGCACCTTACCACTCTCAACTTTGAATACTTCATATCGATTATCATTTCGATATTCGTATTTCACCTGTGTGCAGCCTGTATTTCATTGCCTGAGCTGTGATTTCACGTGGGCCCTGGATTTATGTCTCTGCAATTTGGTACCTCCTGAACCGAATTACAATCACCTCATGAATCCGTTACTTGATCATGAACAGCTTTGTTACAACGGAGGGTTTATGGAAAGGGGCGACCACTCGGTCCCCCCGAACGTATGGCGGAGTGCCTCGATCCCCCCGGGAAGCCATTTTTGGGCGGGAGGCGCGTCTCGGCTGGTATGCCCGAAGCGGCGTAGCCGGGGCGCGCCTTTTCCCGCCCTAGAGTGGGCTGGCCTAGACACCGACGTAGCCAGCCCCGCCCTAGGGGCAGGCAGGGGCGGGTTCTCGCCCGCCCTGAAGACGGATAAAAAGAGACGCAAGACCAGAAGACGTCCTCTTGTTCTTGTGCTCCGAAGCTGCACCTCCTCGCTACCCGTGAGCTCGGGACAGAACGAAGAGCCAATTTTGAGCGTTTTGATCTTTTTCTTTGTCTTCTAGATACTTCGTCGGAGAAATGCCAAAGAAAGTCGCAAAGAGGATAACGACCGACCAGATGGTGCGGGCCCTTTGCAAAGAGGTGTCCGACATAAAGAAACAGTTGGCGAAACGGGACGGGCAGGAGGGTTCGGGCCCTGCGCCGGCTGGAGGGAGACCTAAGAGGCCGAGAAGGGTTCCAGCCGGTGGAGACGTCCCGGTCCCCTCTGTACCGCTCGAGGCGCCGACCCCAGTACCAATGGAGGGGAATCCAATCCCCGTTGTCGTCACCCCGACATCCAAAGAAGACATGCCCCCCGAGCTGGCAGCACTGCTAGCAGCTTGGTTGGGGGATAGTAGTGATGGCGCCACGGCTGCCGAGGCACAGGCGCTGATAAAAGGGCTTCGTGAGAAGAGAGACGCAGCCAAAGTGACTGCGCCGTTGGCGGGAATAGACAAGCCGTAAGCGGCCATTGCCGATTGCAAGGGACGAGTCAGCACCCTCTCGTAGAGAGAGATTGGGACAACATGTGCCTTTAGCTATAAAAGAAAAGATCTGGGCTGGGGAATACGTGAATATTTTCTCCTTGCTTGTTGATCATTATGAGGTGGAGCATGTTAAAAGTCAGAAGGACCTAATGCATCCGAGTGTTTGGCGCGCAAAAATGGCCGCCTTTAAGGTAAATGAGAATATTGGCAACTGGGGCAATGCGTGGGGTATTTTTACATCGATTTTGGGGGAACGTAGGCCCGAGTTGCTTTCTGAATTTCCCATTTATCAATCACGAATTATGGGTTACTCGACAGCGTATCAAGGTAACCATTGGTTTTGTTATGACAATCTGTTCAGGAAAGAAAAGGAACATAACAAGGGTTTGACTTGGGATTGTTACGATTCTGTAACATGGGATAAAATGAAAGAATCAGGAATGTTAAAGATGCCATTGGTTGGGAGCAATGTCGTAGATTACTCCCGCCAAAATGTGGGGACGCCCTTTCGACCAAGTACGAGCACCGACGATCAGTCGAGGCCCGCAGGCAATACAGGAAGGAAGGGTTTCTGCTTTAATTTCAACAAAGGGAAATGTACCAGACCTCCGGGATCGTGTAAATTCAAACATGAGTGTAGTACGTGTGGGTCGTCCCATCCTGAGTCATCGTGTAGAGCCAGAACGGGTGAGAATGGGGGGAAGGGAGGCGCCAAACAGGTCTAAACTAGTCCGAGGGGCGCCTTTACCAACCCCGATTGATACCTTGGCAATGATTCCCTGGCTCAGTGAATACCCGGATCGTACTTCTGCTGGGGTGCTGCGGAACGGTTTTTCATATGGTTTCCGCATCCCGGTAGGGGACTTTCAGGGGTAGGGATTTGTAAAAATCAACTTTCTGTTTTACAACATACATCTGTGGTGCAAGAAAAAATTCAGAAAGAGGTCAACCGGGGACGGGTCGCTGGCCCGTTTAGTGTACTCCCGGTACCGGATTTTGTTTGTTCTCCGTTAGGGGTGGTCCCCAAGAAGGACCCAGGTGAGTTTCGTTTGATCCATAATTTGTCTGCTCCACACGGCCTTTCGGTGAACGACGCAATTGATCCAGAAGTTTGTTCGGTGCGATACGCATCGTTTGATGAGGCAGTAGCCATCTTGAATCGCCTGGGGCCCGGGACGTTGATGGCGAAATCAGATATCGAGTCAGCGTTCCGGTTGCTCCCGGTACACCCAGACGATCAGCGTCTTTTGGGATTCGGGTTCCAGGGGTCATTTTACATGGATAGGTGTATGCCAATGGGATGCTCTATATCATGTGCTTATTTTGAGCAATTCAGTACTTTCCTGCAATGGGTGTTCACGAAGAAAACGGGGTTCCGAAATGTAATGCACTACCTTGACGATTTTTTGTTCCTTGGTCCCGCCGGAAATCCCGAATGTGCTCAGGCCTTAGCTGAATTCTGTGTGTTGATGGGTCATTTTGGCGTGCCATTGGCACCGGGTAAAACTATGGGTCCCACGACTTGCCTCGAGTTTTTGGGGATCGAGTTGGACTCAAGGGAGGGGTGTTTTCGTTTACCAGCTAGCAAAGTGTTAAAATTCAGGGCAGCCCTCCAAGTATGTTTGAATGCATCTAAGGTTACACTGCATCAGTTGCAACAATTAGTGGGAAAGTTGAACTTTGCCTTGAGGGTGATCCCAATGGCTCGCCCTTTTTCCCGCTCAATTGCCCAAGCGATGGTTGGCCTAAAGGAGGGTCATCATCGCACGAGGTTATCGGCTGAGGTCCGCCAGGACATGCGGATTTGGTTAGCATTTTTGGCGGACTTCAATGGCCGAGTCGTCTGGAACAAGCCAGCCGTGTCCTCAGAAGAGCTTGGGCTATGGACAGATTCAGCGGGAAGCATAGGCTTTGGCGCCATCTTCGGCACAAAGTGGTCTGCTCAAAGGTGGCCCCTATGGTGGCACGAGAAGGGGCTAACGAGTAATATTGCTTTCCTTGAACTATTTCCCATTCTGGTGGCCCTGAGAACCTGGCCAGAAGGGTTCAGAGATCATTCTGTCGTGTTCTGGTCCGACAATATGACCGTGGTAGAATGTATCAATAGTCAGGCAGCCCATTGTAAATTGATTTTGAGGCTGCTCAAAGAAATTGTCCTACTGTGTATGCAACTGAACGTGGTATTCAGAGCAAAACATGTCCCAGGGGTGATGAATCAGGCTGCTGATGCACTGTCTCGTTTTCACATGCAGGCTTTCTCGGGTTTCCTTCCTTCAGCGGACCCGGAGCCGGCACCCTTCCCCGAAGCTCTCTGGTCTCTCGGTGCCCCGAACTTCGTCACCTCGTGGGAGAGAGTCTAGCACCCAGGACAAGGAAGGCATATGAAGGGGCGTTCCAGGCCTATTTAGCCTTTTTGGGGGCAGAGAGAGGGGGACTTTGGGGTCAGGAAGAGTGGGTTCTACTTTTTCTGATGTCCTTACGTAGGGCTGGGAAATCGGTGGCTACGGCCCAAAGGCATCGTGCCGCCATTTCTTTTGTTGCCAGGGCCCATGGCATCCTGGACCCAACAGCGTCTTTTACAGTACAGAAAGCGCTGCGTGGGTGGCAACGCCTAGAGGGTCGCAGAGTAGACGTAAGACGACCGATAGGTTTAGACAGGTTGTCCCAGTTACTGGCCACACTCCCTAACACATGCTCGTCCCCTTTTGAGACCTGTTTGTTCCGGACTGCATTTACGCTGGCATTTCACGGGGCTATGAGAGTTAGTGAGCTAGTTGCAAGGAACAAACAGGATGTGACGGGGGGCTTGTGCAGGGAACATGTTCAGATCAGGGGTGATGCGATGATTGTCTCCTTTCTCAGGTCCAAGACTGACCAAGATGGGAGAGGGGACTGCACGATCATTCGCAGGAACCCCGAGTCATCCATGTGTCCGGTACAGTGCTTAGAAGATTACCTAGCACGAAGGGTGGCATCATGGGGGGGGACATTGTTGAGGCATGCAGACGCCACCCCGCTGACGAGGTTTCAATTTCAGCGGGTGCTTGCAATGGCCATTGCCGCAGCGGGCTTGGACCCGGGCGAATTTGGGACCCATTCCTTTCGAATAGGGGCTGCCACTGAAGCTACAGCCAGGGGTCTTAATGTAGAACAAGTGAAACGTGTGGGGCGCTGGTCCTCCAATTGTTATAAGAGGTATGTGCGATTGCACATGTTGTGAAGCAGTAATCATGTACTCACGCTTCTTGTCTTTTGTTTGTTTTCAGTTGCGCAAGCCTACGCGGCAGGGCGGACTGTGCAGTCGACCCAACACCCGGCCAGCGGTCGCACGTCACCGGCTGTGAGGAAGGAGGTGTGGGTCGTGGGCCACTCATTCGTGAGACGGGCCGCAGACGTATTCAAAGCAGGTGACATGATTCACGTACCTGGGGAATACGGGTACAGAGTGTCCTTCTACGGAAGGGGCGGTCTCTGTATTGACCAGTTTCAGGAATTTTTTGAGGGTTTGTTAGAGCGGATGAGGTCACCGCCGTCCATAGTCATAGTGCATTTGGGGGGCAATGATTTGGTCACCACCGGTAGACGACTTCTCCTGGAGGCTATGCTATCCACAGTAAGTTGGTTAGCGAGGAGAGTTCCGGGGTGCATAATTGCGTGGTCTCATATGATACCACGAAAAGTGTGGCGGGGGGCTATCTCGATCCCTGCTTTGAATCATTCTGTTAGAAAATTGAATAACAAAGTGAGTAGGTTGTTCCGTTCCAAGACATTGCATTCGATCTCGCATAGTTGTATTAAGGATGACAGTATGTATCTGGGGGATGGTGTGCATTTGTCGAGGGTGGGGAATGAGTTACTCATAGGTGACTTCTTAGCTTGGTTAAAATCGTTAAAACATGACCTTTAGGTAGGAGTTTTGTGGGGGGTCCGGATAGCCGGTCAACTATCCGGACCTGTGGCGGTAAGGTCATGATCGGTGAGCACTAATTGGTAGATCCCTATGAGTGGGCGTCACCCAACACGGATGGGAGCGCTCGGGAGAGGTGGCCATTGGCCCCTCAATGGGGAGGCGGTCCCGTCTAAGGGCGGGTCGCCGGAAGTAAAGGAAAGGCGGTCAAGGCCCCTTCCTTTGTAGGAGGGGTTACAGCCCCCTCCTGGGGGAATTTCCCGGGGCCAGTGTCATCTGCGACGGCAGATGCGGTAAGTTGTGTGGGGTGGGGGGAAGGTCCACGATACCTTCGAGATACCACACACAAGTCTTCGAACGACCTTTAAATGGCGTCGAGTCTTAAGTGCCCCCGTCAAGTCAAGGGAAATTGTTAGTAGTTGCACTTGAGGTAAGCCTCTGTGCTGTCGCCCCTCCCAAGTGGGAGGGGTAAGTCTGGTTAGGGATCTTGACACCGGTTATGACCTTGCTGTTGGCCCTTAAACGTTAGGATGTACAATTTCAGTGTTTCTAGAGAATATTTTTGTAGGATGCTAGTTCGGCTAGGAGAACCTCTGTATTAGAGAATATGTTAAGGTTAGCCAAACATCGCAATGTGATAATGAAATTGTACATAACATGAAACGTTTAATGTTTTAATTTTTTGTTTTAATAAATACGGCCGGGAGGGTCACTCCCTCCCACATCCAAAAACTTTAAGAACTGTTTCCGGTTTCCCTCCTTTTGGGGATTGTGTTGAGAGGGGGTGGCGGGTATCTCAGCCATGTGGAAAGGGGCGACCACTCGGTCCCCCCGAACGTATGGCGGAGTGCCTCGATCCCCCCGGGAAGCCATTTTTGGGCGGGAGGCGCGTCTCGGCTGGTATGCCCGAAGCGGCGTAGCCGGGGCGCGCCTTTTCCCGCCCTAGAGTGGGCTGGCCTAGACACCGACGTAGCCAGCCCCGCCCTAGGGGCAGGCAGGGGCGGGTTCTCGCCCGCCCTGAAGACGGATAAAAAGAGACGCAAGACCAGAAGACGTCCTCTTGTTCTTGTGCTCCGAAGCTGCACCTCCTCGCTACCCGTGAGCTCGGGACAGAACGAAGAGCCAATTTTGACCCACCCACCAGCCCCCGATGACAGCAAGTCGTTGTGCAATAAAGTGAATTTTTATAAGTATGTTTTCCGTTTTGTTTACAGGCTATGAAAGTATCAGTTTGTTGTTGATCATAATAAAGTATGGTGATTATCGTGTAAGTTGTTACGATTAAAATGATTTGATGTAGTATCGCATTTTAAACATATTCTTTCGGTCGTAGCGACCAATGTTTTCTTAGGTTTGAGTAAGAATTGTCGTATTTATTTTTTGGTAGGCGGTAAGGTCATGATCGGTGAGCACTAATTGGTAGATCCCTATGAGTGGGCGTCACCCAACACGGATGGGAGCGCTCGGGAGAGGTGGCCATTGGCCCCTCAATGGGGAGGCGGTCCCGTCTAAGGGCGGGTCGCCGGAAGTAAAGGAAAGGCGGTCAAGGCCCCTTCCTTTGTAGGAGGGGTTACAGCCCCCTCCTGGGGGAATTTCCCGGGGCCAGTGTCATCTGCGACGGCAGATGCGGTAAGTTGTGTGGGGTGGGGGGAAGGTCCACGATACCTTCGAGATACCACACACAAGTCTTCGAACGACCTTTAAATGGCGTCGAGTCTTAAGTGCCCCCGTCAAGTCAAGGGAAATTGTTAGTAGTTGCACTTGAGGTAAGCCTCTGTGCTGTCGCCCCTCCCAAGTGGGAGGGGTAAGTCTGGTTAGGGATCTTGACACCGGTTATGACCTTGCTGTTGGCCCTTAAACGTTAGGATGTACAATTTCAGTGTTTCTAGAGAATATTTTTGTAGGATGCTAGTTCGGCTAGGAGAACCTCTGTATTAGAGAATATGTTAAGGTTAGCCAAACATCGCAATGTGATAATGAAATTGTACATAACATGAAACGTTTAATGTTTTAATTTTTTGTTTTAATAAATACGGCCGGGAGGGTCACTCCCTCCCACATCCAAAAACTTTAAGAACTGTTTCCGGTTTCCCTCCTTTTGGGGATTGTGTTGAGAGGGGGTGGCGGGTATCTCAGCCATGTGGCCTTTGCAGCGATACAAGGAGTTCTGGGTCATTGGAATATATTTGCATCGGCGCACGATTTCCTAACAGAGAGCTACATCGAAAACCCACCGAGCTGCCCTATGATGGTAAAAGACGCTCCAATAATGACAGATCATGAATGCTCCTTTCATCTTCTCAATTGGATGGCTGACATGTTTTCAGATGATAACAATGATTTCATGTTAGAGGCACTTGCTGCATACTTTGCCTACACAATGGACGGTTAACTCTTTCCTAACAGCGAGCTACATCGAAAACCCACCGACCTGCCCTCTGATGGTAAAAGAGGCTCCGTTTATAACAGATCATCAGTACTGCTTTACTCTTTTCCATTGGATAGCTGACATACTTTCAAATGATAAAACTGATTTCCTGTTACAAGCAGAAGCTACCTATTTTGCCTAAACAATGCTTCAATAACTCTCATACAAGCCATTGACGTCCTCATTTCCTTTTGGTTTTCTATATTCTTCACGTTCTTTTCCATATTTTATTTTGAAGAACAGACCTATTGGCTTTACTAACAGTGGACATTATGATTTCATGTTGTTTGCCAGCTGATTCATAAAGTAATGATGTATAACCACTTGCATTTTCATATATCGTTCCTAAACTGAAAGGCCAGAGACCTTCTTCCATTTATTAAAATATAATATACTTCCTTATAAGAGTGTACAATGTTTTTTACCAACTATATTCATTTTTCTTCAACTATAGCATTTGTATTCCATGTACTACTGACAATACCAATTACTGTGTTTTTTGCAATTTCTGTACTCATATTACATAATGATATGCCTTTAAAACAGTACATTTCTAAATAAACATTTCAAATATTCACGGTTTCTCTTTTAATCCATAATCTCAACTGAAATGATTTCATATTGAAAAACTATTCATGGGTTCCACATAACCTTAACTGTAGACACTGAGGACCTTATTTATAAAGACCTTCCGCCGCCGGTGCCTCATTTTTTAAAATGTGAAAAAGTGACGCACCGGTGGCGCAAGGCCTTCATAAATAAAGTCCTGAATGTTTTCTTTTCTCGACCTCACTTACTGATACTAGAACCTGCAAGCCAATTACGGCCCGTGAACTCTTTCTTAGTAGGTCGCGCACCGTAAAGACAGTTATACCACTGTTAACATTTTTTTTTTACTGTTACTAAGCACCAACACAGTTCCGCTTTACTCAGAGTTAATCACTGCTCCCACGCTTCTACAGGCCAGACGCTATGTCGTATTTCTCTCCTTATCACCCTTTCATCTCCACAATAACAAACAGTTCTCCGCCTGCCACCAGAGAACAGACTCAGATGCAGAGGCACCAAAGAGTGAACCCATCACCATCTGCCATCTCCGGCTGTTTCCATGGTTACACCTCATTCTGCACCTTGCTGAAGGCACAGGTCAAAAGTTCATGTCTTAACGTTCTACAACAAACTAAGAACACTATTTTCCCTCCGGAAACACCTGCCAATACACAGCTCTGTTACATGTCTTGTTTTTTCACACCCAATAGTACTTTTCGTTTAACATAAACATTAACATGGATCGTACTGTTCAATCTCCACTTGTTACAATCAACCAATCATTTTTATTTTTTAAACCACACCCAGCTTCTTCCTTTTTCTTTATTTAGAATTTCAACTTCTAACTACCATTCCACTTCCAGAACCAATCGGAGGACGACTACAAATCCCTTGAAAATGAAGGTCTGGCTAATAGGACACAGTTATATTCACTGGAGTGAAAAATATGCAGTAAGCAGACGAATTTGCAACCTCGGCTTACCAAATGTACACATAACATGGATTGCCAAAAGAGGATTGAAATGTCACCGATTGATTCCATTGGTGAAAACTTTTATGCATCTCCCAGAACCAGACCTTATAATTGTGCACTGTGGTGGGAACGATCTAGGCACAATCACTGGGGTAGGTCTGGAAATGCTTCTAAAAGACACCTTTCGACAATTGATGACACTTTTTCCTCGATCTGCCTTGGTATATTCCAATATATGCCAAAGACAGAAATGGAATTGGTCCAATCAACATAGTGCACAATTTGAGAAAGCAAGGAGACATGTAAATAAATCTGTTTCTGCGTTCCTCAGAGAATATAACATGGGTTCTATTTACCACAACAACTTGCGATACCACATGCAAGACATCTATAGGAGAGACGGTGTTCATTTCACGAATGAGGGAAACAGAATCTTCCTCTGCAACATCAGGCTCTGCATCGGTACTTACTTATAAATGCAGAAAACACTCAATTAACACAAGGGCTCTTTTCAGAGCCACCTTATATCTAAGCACTCAAACTTCTGATTTATCTCCATTTTCACACTCTTGTGAATAGGTGTGCGCGACCGGGTGCGCGCACCCCGTTATTTTTTTCCTGAAAAAAAATATATCTTTTCGCGTTTAAGGGCCTTACTACACACCCTGAGAAAACCTACGCAGCAAGACAATCTCTACCTTCTCCCCTTTCCATGTTTCAACGCTTTGAAATGAACAATATATTTACTCGCAGTGACAAAATGGCGGACAAAACTTCCTGATTTCCTTCGAATCGAACGTTAACAGACGTCACGCAGCAAAAAAAATTCCGCTCACGGGCAGCCGCTTGGGTGCGCGCACGTGTGCGCGCCTATAGATATATAATTGACTTTAACTTTAATTTTCTCAACAACTACTGAACGGATTTACACCATTCCAAAAAAAGCGTAATCTGCGAACAAGACTCTACAGTTTTGGCAAATTTCTTATAAATCCATTCAGCCGTTCGACCTGTAGCCGAGTCTAAAGGTCCTATGGAAAATAACATGGAGAAAACACTTTTTGGGACCCCCCTTATATCTCAGCCCCCACTTGACCAATCCCCCCAAAACTTTCAGGGAAGGAGCGCAGCGGACCGAGCCATCTTCTTTGAGAAATTCGCAAAGGCTCATCCACCAGGGCCAAAGTTATTCCAAATAGAATGTTGAGGATTTCCTATGGAAACTAGGTCCTAACTATAACTACCTACTGGCGACCGCCAGTAGGTAATATATATATATATATATATATATATATATATATTACCTACTGGCGGTCGCCAGTAGGTATATATAGTTAGGATTTTTTCCCTATGGGATTTCTGAAAATTCTATGCCTAATAACTTTTGCGTTTGTGGACGGAATTGGCTGAAATTTTCAGGAAAATGGCACATTTTGTTTCTGAGCAGACCTTGAAAATTTGGGGGGGTTTTGTGGAGGGGGGGCCGAGAAAAAAGGGGGGTCCCAAAACGCCTTTTTCCCATGTTAATTTCCATAGGGCGGTTGGACTCACTTTTAGCCCGAACGGCTGAATGGATTTTCACGAAACTTGGCAAAATTGTAGGGACTGTTAGCCTGATGTGCCTTTGCTAGGTCTCAATATATGTGCTTCAGTGGATTTTGAGAAATTAACGTTTAAATCAAGATATATATCTGTAACAGCGCTCCGGGCAGCTATCCGGTTAGCGAACCTTTCGCGTAACGGAACTTTGCGATGAGAAGCTGATTGGCCCTCCGGTGTCTGTCAACATTCTAAACAGTCCGGAGCGGCCGCCATCTTGTCTCTCGGTAGGATCGAGAGACAAGAGGAGGCCAAAACAAAGGGGGAAATTACCATAAGGGGGCATAGTAGATCCTCGTTGACCCCCTAGGTTTTATGTGGAGGTTTTAAAAGGGCCTAGGAGGGTCCAAAAAAAAAAATTTTTTTTTGCGTGGTAAGCGCCAAGTTCGCGAACCGGATAGCTTTCTGGGCAGCGAACTTTATGGATAAAAGAATGAAAGACTTTTCTAATACTGTATGTTAATTGTTTGTTGTTTTTCTTGTTTTTTTTTGTTTTCTTTATTTATTTATTTTTTTTATTATGATTGTGTTTCATACTTTATTAAATTTTCTAACATTTCATTGTCAGAAATGTCATAATTTATTATAGGGTGTAATTGTTTTTCATTTTGAAGCAAGTTGTCTACTGCTTCAACACATTGTAGAAGTTCGTGGTCTCTACTGTCATCCATAAAGTCATCAAGTTTGTCTTGGCTGCTCTCCTTCAGTTCAATCGAAAATGAAACTTGCTGCTCGCCTTCCATTTTGCCTGAAATTTGGATTAAAAAAATATATATTAGTAGAGATAGGGCACTGTTGGGATTAATTTTAGATAGGCAGTTTTTATCAGTGAATTTATCTTTTGGCAGTGTATAGTATGAGAGTGGAAATAGGACTAAAAAAAAGTGTATGTGATTTAACCAAGACAAGCCTTACTCCATTGATAACTATAACAGAGAAGTCTATCTAAATACATTACTACTACAGAGGGATAGTGTATATGTAGCAGAAAAAGTCTACTATATTAAGTCATAGTGCACAATATATTAAATTATAACTTACCTTCACAAAGAAGTTGAAGTTTTTTGAAGCTTTTGAAATAGGAGGTACAACAAGAAGTAGTAGTCAAAATGGCTGTGTTTCCTTCTCTCCCTTTATATATATACAGGTATATAACCAATCAAATGTCAGGTAATAAAAGTAGAAAATGAAAGTAACATTTTCATTGGTTGTCAATTCCAACAATTCAGATGTGTTTTGTGAAGTAATTTACCTCACGGTACTTGGAGAGGTCTACAGGCTAAATGGCTAAATGGAATTTCAATGAAATTTGTGAGAATGGAAGGGATTGTTATGTAGTATGAGCTAATCTATATTTGGTGAGAGTGTTTCTAGTCGTTATTCTGTAAATTACTTTCCCGCCTTTTTTTAGGACCGCTTTCCGGGAAGCTGCCCGGTTAGCGAACCTTAAGCGTCACGGGAGTCCACCATTTTGTGTTTCGTTCGCATTAAGATACAAGATGGAGGGCAAATAATGTTTAGAATGGGTAGAAGGGGTCATGGTAGACTTATCTTGACCCCCTAGGTTTTCTGAGCGTGGCTGAGGAGGCTTATATGTGCGGAAAAAAATTTTTTTTTTAAAAAATTCCGCGAGGTTAGCTTTCGGTTAGCGAACCGGGTAGCGCTCCGGGGAGCGAATTTTGTGGAAAATTAGTGAAAAAAGTTAGAGAAAAATAATAATTGTGAGTGATCAGATGTAGGGTAGCTCTGAGAAGAGCTTTTGGGTTTATGGTACATTTAGGTACTTATAAGTAGGTACCAATGCACAGTCTTAAATTCAGAATGAAAATTCTGTTGCCCTCATCTGAGAAGTGAACTCCATCTCCTCTGTAGATATCTTGCATGTAGTAACGCAAGTTATTGTTGTACAGAGAGCCCATTCCATGGTCTCTCATGTAAGCTGAAACAGATTTGTTTACATGCTTCCTCGCTTTCTCAATTTGTGGACAAAATTGGTTGGACCACCTCCATTTCTGTCTTTGGCATATATTGGAATATACCAAGGCAGTTTGAGGAAAAAGTGCCATTAATTGCTCCAAGGTGTCCTTTAAAAGCATTTCCAGACCTACCCCTGTCAAAGTGCCCAAATCATTACCTCCACAGTGCACTATTAACAGGTCAGGTTTTGGCAAATGCATAAAGGTTTTCACCAATGGTATCAATTGGTGACATTTTAATCCTCTTTGGCCCAACCACTTAATTTCCACATCTTGTAAATTGAGGTTGTGTAAATTTCTGCTCTCAGCATACCTTTGAGCCCAGTGGATGTAACTATGTCCAACAATCCAGACGTTAAACATGGTGGAAGAAGGTTGTTCTGCAGTCAGATGAAGTGTGGTAATGAAAGGGCAGTTGAAACAGTAGGAGTTTCTAAAGAAAAAAAACTGTGGATTTACAATGCTAATGATTCATTAGCAGTGATTGGTGCATTTCCATTTCTGAAAACAGAAAGTTAGGGTGCATGGATGTGTTCTTTGAAAGATGTAATTTGAATGGTCAAGGAAGAAACATTTAATGAAAGATTGCACTGGATACGCAGGTGCACTGAGAGTTCAGAGTTCAATTGAAACATTGTTGTGTGAATTTGCAAACATGAGAGGTCTTCCAGGAGGTGGTTGCTATGGAAACAAGGCAGACAGGGCAGAGGGGGGAAGGGTTTTGATTTGAAAAAAGTGAGGGAAGAGGTATGATTGGCTAATATGAGAGATATGTGAAAAGAATATCTGTATTTCTGTGCTTTCAATAGCTGCAGCCTTTGGAGTGCATCCTTTTTCTTCTGCTGAAGACAATTTGGTGTATTTCTGAGACTGTTTTCAAAACTCAAAAAATATTTGCTAAGGTGAGAAAAGATTTATTTAATTTAGATAGAGAATAGTATGATTTAAGGAGAAAATGATGAAGAAAGCTGTGTTTTTAAAATGTGGTTTTGTCTCTAGTGATATACTAATAGAATTAGTTTCAAAGAGAAATTATAATTGCATATTTGGTGTAACATTCTGGCATGCAGTTACACAAGATATTGTAATACATGGAGGCCATTTCATGGTCTGTTATGTAAGCTGAAACAGATATGTTGCTTTTAAAAACGATTTAAGAAATCAATTACATTTCTAGATATGTACTGCTAGAGCTTCATAGGTTGTTTTGGGCCATATTTATAAGGTATTTGAGTGTCTAAGATGTTGTGTTCGCCTTTTAAAATGTAAAGTGTTCCTCATGGGACAAGTGTCTTGTAAATACGCTCCCACTTGTGCTTGGCAAATTTAGATTTTGATTATGGGAGTTACCTAGCCATGTTAATAGTGTCCCAAAAATGGTGCTAGGGCATTCCAGAAAACACTTTCATGTGTCTCAAGGACATTTTTAGTCATTTCTTCATGAATGCAGGTATACAATTGATTTATATGCTGTGTTTAAAAACGAATTTTGAAATGAATTAAATTTCAGGATATGTACTGTTAGAGCTTCATAGGTTGTTTGGGGTCATATTTAGAAGGCATTTTAGTGTCTTTGAAGTTATTTTTCCCTTTTTAAATGGAAAGCGTTCCTCATGGGGCCCTGAGCAGTTCTTAGCCATGTTATTTAATAGGAAGTGGATAACATGGCTAAGAGCATTTGCTGGGAAATGCATGAATATCGCTGATTTTTCTGCTATATTCATGCATTGTGGCCGTTTTTTTTCACATTGCTTCATAGGTTGTTTGGGTTCATATTTAGAAGGCATTTTAGTGTCTTTGATGTTATTTTTCCCTTTTTAAATGGAAAGCGTTCCTCATGGGGCCCTGAGCAGTTCTTAGCCATGTTATTTAATAGGAAGTGGATCACATGGCTAAGAGCATTTGCTGGAAAATGCATGAATATCGCTGATTTTTCTGCTATATTCATGCATTGTGGCCGTTTTTTTCACATTGCTTCATAGGTTGTTTGGGTTCATATTTAGAAGGCATTTTAGTGTCTTTGATGTTATTTTTCCCTTTTTAAATGGAAAGCGTTCCTCATGGGGCCCTGAGCAGTTCCTAGCCATGTTATTTAATTGGAAGTGGATAACATGGCTAAGAGCATTTGCTGGAAAATGCATGAATATCGCTGATTTTTCTGCTATATTCATGCATTGCGGCAGTTTTTTTTCACATTGCTTCATAGGTTGTTTGGGTTCATATTTAGAAGGCATTTTAGTGTCTTTGATGTTATTTTTCCCTTTTTAAATGGAAAGCGTTCCTCATGGTGCCCTGAGCAGTTCTTAGCCATGTTATTTAATAGGAAGTGGATAACATGGCTAAGAGCATTTGTTGGAAAATGCATGAATATCGCTGATTTTTCTGCGTTATTCATGCATTGCAGGCCTTTTTTTATCACATTTGCAAGCACTTCTTAGCCATGTTATCCAATGGGAGGTGGATAACATGGCTAAGAGCATTTGCTTCAAAGGTTGTTTGGGGTTATATACCATTTTTGGGAAATTATTAACATGCCTATCTAACTCCCATAATCAAAATCTAAATTTGCCAACCGCAGGTGGGAGCGTATTTACAATAAATTTGCACCATGAAGAATGTAAAATAGCATACTAGATAATCAAAAAACTTATAAATATGATCCAAAACATCTTATGAAGCACTAGTAGTGCATATTTCCAGAAATGTATTGGTTTTCATTTAATGATTTACTTCATTGGTAGGCCTTCACATGTTTTTTTACCTTGGTTTTTTTTCAGTGAAAATCTTATCTGCAACCATGTGTTGGCCTCACCTCAAATAAACAAAACAGGTGATGGACTGAATGTGGATCAATGACACACATTCACCCCAGTCCAAAGATCTGGGCCTAAACAAACCTTTAGATAGGCTACATCTTATCGTCATCCTGAATTAATGATTTAAAATATTAGGGAGTGATTTATGAGTGTTGTATGCCTGTTTTGTACCATTGAGTGTCATTTTTGTGATGCAGTGCTGGTGGAAAATATTTGCTATGTTAAATAATTAGTACAGCATTAAGTTTTAGATGACTGTTATTTATTTACTGTTTGGTAATAGTGGTTAATAACATTTTATATTATATTTTTTCACAGATTCAACTGCAGATTCTTTCATAGTTTGGAAAATGCCTTCCAGAAGTCGAATACGAAAGGCTAGAAAACGTCAAAGACAGCAGGATGATGTTTTATTGCAGCAGTCCTCTTCCCCAAATACTTGTCAAAACACCAAGAAAGGTCCGGGTAAGAGCACGAAATCATTCTTAAGAAATATTTGTAGTAAAAAAAATTTTGCTCAAAAAAATGTGTCTCTTAACAAAAAGAGAAGTAATTTAAATGGAAAGGAGAGACCCATCACAAATGTTACTGGTAGAGGAAGAGATAACTCTGTGCATGATAGTAGAAGGAAACAACAGTTTAGGGACATTCGACAACGAATGTTCCGTAATAGGATATTAGTTAATTTATTGAAAAATATTAAAAAGAAAGGCCAACAGAAAGCGGCATTTTATAGGAAGAAGAAAAATGTAGAGAAAATTATTGATCATGCTTTTGAAATCAAGCGAAAGTTGTTTATTTTGGTAATCAATAGAATTAGGAAACTAAGCAAGGTAATTTCTGATTTCAAAACAAAAAGTAGATGGAAGAGAGTAGTAAATCGTACTAACTTTTGTGAAGTTTTTTCTGGAGAATGGATGCATAGTTCAAGTTCTGAGGCATTTTTTAATGAGGAGACTTATTTTCAGGATAATGATTTGGTGCATGCAGTTGACATCAGTGGTCGAGCTTATGAAGTGAAGGATGGTTGTCCAGTTGAAAAAGAACAACTTGTGACAACAGAGACAGAAGAGGCGCTAAGTGATGAGGTTTTAGGAAGACGTCCTAAGGGTCCTGTGTACATTTGGAAGTGTAGTTCTATTTGCAGTGTGCGACAGGTTTCCATCAATTTGCTATGTGATTTTATACGGACATTTAATAAGAAAAGTTTGAAGCAGAAAATGAAGTTGTTGCAAGATTTAGATCCTTGCAGAGTGAGACAAATGACAGGTTTGCGTGGTCATTCACTGGCTTGTCTTTCCAGGAGAGTATGCCAGAGTGTTTTTCATCATTTCAGGATGCTAGCAGTGCATCATAATAAAGTGAGAAAATTAGTGAGAATGTTGTATTATGCTAAGAGTCCAGCAATTATGCTTAAACAGTTATGTGCTGCTCTTTTGCATGGTTCTGAAATAGATGTGAAGAATCTTTGTGAAGAAATTGAGTTTTGTTACTTTGGTAGTAAAGATGAGAATGTTCAAATTGACCCTGAAGTAGAGGGTAATGTGGAAGATAATGTACAGGTTTCCAGTACAGATAATTTTCAGAAGGAAATTGCCACGTTTCAGATGAAATCAAGTGAGAGGCCTAATTTCACTTGTGTATGTTGTCGACGCACTTATTATAAGAATCAGACTAAGGTAGTGGATTTATATGCAAAAAGTGAAAGGGAAAATAATAGTGAATGGAAGGATTTAGCCACATACTTGATGGTAGAAAATTATTTTGATTTGGGATCGGATCAACGTGTGTGTACTTATTGTTGTAATAAATTAAACCAAAACCAGATGCCTGCTAGGGCAGTTCATAATAATCTGGAATTGGTTGAGATTCCTTCTGAATTGAAGGATTTAAATACTTATGAATCTATTTTGATTCAAAGTATCCATCCCTTTCAGGCTATTGTAAGAATGGAGCCAAAGACAGGGAAATTGCCTCCAGCAGATTTACAGAGAGGATTAAAGGGAAGAGTTGTTTATTTGCCTCTAGATTTGAACAAAAACATTAACACAATTGGAATAGAAAAAGTGGAAGAGGAACCTCTGGTTATCTTGGTTAATGGGGTTCCGACAAAGAATAAGAAAATATGGCAAGATTTAGTGGATGTTAGGAAAGTCAAAAAGGCAACAGTGTATTTGAAGAAAAATAATAAGTACTATAAGAATGTATATGTTGCAGAAGAGGAAGTAAGTGATGAAGAGGATAGCGATTTGTGTGCTGGCCAAATTGAGAAAGTAGAGGCCTCTAAAAGTGAAGAAATATATGAACATTATAGTGTTCATCCTTTGCATTCCAAGGAAGTGATGGGGAATGCTATTGAGTTGTTTCAAATGAAACAAGCCAAAGGGAGTCCCATTAGTGTTTGGGAGGAAAGTTTGGAAGCTCGGTGTTTCCCACAGCTATTTCCCACAGGTCAAGGAGGAAGATATGATGAGCGACCTCGTGAAATTCCTGCGTCTGAATACCGGACTTTACGATTGTATGCAGAAGATCCTAGGTTTCGGCAATGCATTCCCTATTTGTTTCATCTCCTGTTTGAAAGCGATCTGTCTGGACTGTCATATGCAGTGAACCACATCTTAAAAAGTGGTATACAGATGCGAAACATCTCGGCAAGTGACTTTATGCATAAAGTCAATGTCCAAGACAGTATTTTGGATTCTCACTTAATTAATCTCATGGCGTGTCAGCGTGGTACTAATGAGTACTGGTACCGTCGTCATGGTGACTTAAAATGTATGCTGAGGAACTTAGGAACTCCGACATGGTTCCTCACTCTGAGCTGTGCCGAGTATGGCTGGGATGACTTACTTGAATTTCTACGAGAGGCAAATGGAAATATTGAAAACATTGAATTCAAGACACCTGGAGAACTGTGTTCTTTGGATCCTGTGAATGTATGCAGGTACTTCAATCATAGATTTGAAGCTATGATGTCTTTCATCACAAATAAAAAGAATCCACCTCTTGGAGAGGTGTTGGATTTCTTCTGGAGAAAGGAGTACCAAGCAAGAGGTGCCCCTCATATACATATGTTGCTGTGGATCAAGGATGCACCTAAATTTGGAACAGATCCGGATGACTTAGTGATGAATTTCATCGAACAGTATTCTACGTGTGCTGTTCCAAACGCAACGGAGAAGAAAAGTCTAAGAGAACAAGTTCTACGTTTCCAAAGCCATCGTTGTGGAAAGTACTGTCGTCGTAAATTCAGAAACAAGGACATGTTCTACACCAAATGTCGTTTCAACTTTCCACGACCGGTGATTTCTAAAGGAAGAGTGAACAGTTTGATGTCTTCGCTGCGACATAATGTGACGAGGAAATCACCCAAGAATACATACAATTTGAAAAGGAACGAAGAGTCCAAGTACATCAACGACTACAACCCAGTGATTTTGTCCATGTGGAATGCCAACATGGATATACAGTTTGTGGCTGACAACTGTATGGCTGTGGCTCGGTATGTGACATCTTACATCACCAAAAAAGAAAAGACCGAACTGAAGGATATGTGGGAGGACATTTCCCATGAAAAGAGCCTCAGCAAGAAGTTGTACAGTTTCAGTCTGAAGATGTTGTCGCATCGAGAAATCGGAGCTTACGAATGTTCTGATCGATTGTCTTCAGCAAGTCTCTATGCCAAATCCAGGAGTCTCGTTTGGGCGAGTCTTGGTCTTGCTGCAACGCGAAATCGAGTTCTAAAACCTGTTCGGGAAATTGAGTATTTGGCAGAAAAGGAACCAAACAGTACCGACATTTTGAAGACCAACATGTTGGATACATATTATCCAAATCGAAGCAGTCACCTTGAGAATATTTGTCTATATGAGGTTCTCCAAAATTATATATTCAAGAGGAACATCAAAGAAGATATTGAGAAAGGAGTGTATGCTGTAATTGGAAGTGAGGGATGCCTGGTCAAGCAAAGAAAATGCCAATTAGTAAACCATCGAAAATTAAGTGGCGAATCTCCAGAAAAAAAGGAGTTTTTCTATTTAGCACTTTTGCAACTTTTCAAGCCTTGGCGTGCAGAAGAGGAACTGCTTGGAGATTTCCTCTGTTACGAAGACTCTTTCAATGCAGCCAAGGAGTCCATAGAATGTCCTGCTTTTTCTAAATATCAAGAAATGCTAACTTTGGAAATTGAGCAGGAAGCAACGATTGCAGCCGAGATTGCCAGAGACAGTTCTCAGGACAGTCAGAGTTCTGTTTCATTGAGTCAAGATCCACTTGGAGGACCTATTATCGAAAATGAAGCTGCCACTGCTATGAATGAAGTAGAAAGAGCCATGGCACATGCTCAGGAGGATTCAGTTAACTTACAAGACTTGGAAAAACAACTCAACGTTGAGCAGAGGAAAATATATGATGAAGTTACCAAGGAAATTGAGCACGGATTAAGTCATGAGAAGAAAGAGTGCTCGTGTACGTCGTTGAAGCCTGTCCGACTGTACGTGAGTGGAGAAGCGGGAACTGGAAAAAGTTTCCTCATTAAAGCAATCTCTTGTTATTTGCAGGAAAGGACTGAGTCATCGCTGTCTTGTGTTGTCACCGCTCCTACTGGACTGGCAGCACATAATATTAAAGGTATTACTTTGCATCGTCTATTGATGCTGCCGGTGGAGCATGACAACAAATTACAATACAAGAAGTTATCTGGAGATGCTTGCTGTGAAGTTTCAAGAGTTTTGAGGAAAATGAAACTACTTATCATTGACGAAGTAAGCATGGTTTCCAATGTCATGCTTGCCTTTGTGCATTTGAGAATGCAAGAAGTACTTAAAACTGAATATGATGTCTTATTTGGTGGGAAACACATTATTGTTTTCGGAGATCTTCTACAGCTGACACCAGTAAAAGGTCAACCTGTGTTCAAAATACTCACGCATGAAGATACCAGGAAGTGCCTAGGGAGCATTGGCAACGTCAATATATGGTTAAACTTCAATTATGCAGAACTGCATCAAAATATGCGTCAGGCAAAGGATGAAGATTACAAGAATATTCTACAAGATATTAGAATTGGAAAAGTGACCGAGCATGGGAAAGAAGCTTTAAATGCACGGTTACTGTCAAATTTGTATCCCAAACAAGATATTGTGCCTGAGAATATTTTTCAGAAAATTACTGAGAAGAAATCCGGGATATGTCTCATGCCAACTCTTGCAGAATGTGCCATCTTCAACAACAAAATGTTGAATTTAGAAAAGCAAGAGATTGTGAAACTTGAAGCTATCGACAAATTAGAGCATATGGGATCAACAATTATTTTGTCAGACAATTTGAAATCAAAATTGGATTCATTAGAGAAGACTATATCTAAAACAGCGGGTTTTGAAAAGACTTTGAATGTGTGTTTAAATTGCCGAATTATTTTGAGAAGGAATTTACATGTAGAAAGAGGTCTGGTAAATGGATCAATGGGTAATGTTGTTGATTTTGAGAAATACAGAAATAGAGATGGAATAGAATTTTTAAAAATTAAATTTGATGGCATTGAGGAAGTACAGCAAATTGGTCGTTGTTCTGCTAGGTTTTTGCTTGTTAAAGATTTATATGTTCGCCGTAAACAGTTTCCTGTTTGCTTGGCATATGCGGTGACAATCCATAAATCGCAAGGTTTAAGTGTAGACTGTGCATTGGTGAATATTGGCAGTTCTGTGTTCAAGGAGGGTATGGCATATGTGGCATTGTCACGAGTTAGAACTTTATCGGGATTGTACTTGATTGACTGTGATGTCACAAACATTTGTGCGGATCTAGATTGTGTTAAGGAATACAATAGGTTAAGAAGAGAGTATGCGCCACATTTGCCTCAATATCCTTTGTTTGAGAAACGTGTGGTAGGCCGCAAACGTAGAAATAGCAGTAATAGTAGGGAGGTTGTTGCAAAAAGACTAAAAGTCAATGAACCGAAAATTGTTAGCAGAAAGAAAGTGGATTCTGTTGAAGATGTTGTCGGTTTTCAATTTGAAAACAGTTCTGGTGTCAACTGCTATGCAAATGTAGTGGTTAATGTTCTCTTTTCACTAGAGAGTTTAAAAGAACAGATTCTGTTGAATTCTGAACAAATTTTATGCTGTTTGTTGAATTCTGTTTTCGAGAAATGTAGCAGTGATCGAACAAAAGTAGAAAGTGTGTCTGAAGTTCGTTATCTGTTAGATGAATGTTCAGGTCAAACAGACTTCTCTGAAAATAATCAGCAAGATTGTCAGGAGTTTTTAATGTATATGCTTGATATATTGCAAGTTGAGGGTGTAGATGTAGATCACCTGTTTGGGCTTTCTTATCAATGGCAGCATGACTGCGAGAACTGTATGGTATCAAGTACTACTAGTGTAGACTCAGAAAGATTTATATATTTAACTTTGCCAGACAGTAAATCAGTCTCCTTTAATAAGCTAGTAAATGCAGCGGATCACAACATGGAGTGTAGCCAATGTAAATGTGATATGATGTCAACATTATTTATACGTAGATATGGCCAGTATGTCATTTTAATGATGCAACGATGTAGGCCTGATGGAACAAAATTGTCAACTTTAATAAAAAATTTTGTGGCTTCTCAGCTGTCAATATCAGGGAGGACTTTTGTTACTGTAGCAATTATCTATCACGATGGTCCATCAACAACATCAGGACATTATACAGCTTACTTAAAGTCTGGAAACGGCTGGTCATTCTGTAATGATTCTGTTGTAACGTTCAAAAAAAAATTGCCGTTTGACCTTAAAAATTCTTACCTGGTGTTTTTAAAACCAAAATTTTAAGTAGAGGGAATGTAAGTCTGCAATGCTGTCTCGATTAAAAATTCAACTATATAAACCTAATGCAAGTAAGTCTGCTTCATAGTAAGCAGTATCAGTGTCATAGGAAAAGGAGAACATGACTGACAAAGAAGAGTAAGATATTAGTAGTCCAGGATTGTGAAAATAATCTCAAATATTTTATTTTTGAAAGTTGCGAAAATAGAAAATGTCGGGATTTGATTGGAAGAATTACAAGATTTGCGAATCGCGGCAACATGATTTGGCCTAGTGGAAACATGTGATATAATGAGAGAAGTTTTTTTTCTATGTAACATATTTCACGTATCGATGGAGGTTTTCTTTCAGAAAGTGGCGGGCTGAAAATATTTAAAGCACAACAGAGTGGATGCTGTTTATAGGAGATCCTTCGACGTCATTGAAAGTAAGTTAATTTTAAGAAGTTTTGAAATCAGATTTCTTAGGTTGTATGGGTTTTTTAAACACAGTCATTTTGATTGTGTTTTTTTTTCCCCGCTGTTACATGATGAATACCTTCAAGTCACTGATTTAAGTGAAATTTGATACATTCTGAGAACAGCAAAAATAAACCATTTAACATGTATAATTAATGTTATGCTTTTTGTCCTTATGATATACATTTAGAAATGTGTGGTACATATGGGTAAGGTGAGTTCTGTAAATATCAATTTTAATGCTTAGAGTGCTGTACTTCTGGGTAGTGTTTTTTTTTTTATAAAAAAAAGAGGCCTCACCTCAAAGAAAGCTCTTGAAAGCACACATCTTATTTGCATCCTAAAACAATCATTTACAATGTTAGACACAATTTTATTATGACTTTACATCTTTTTTGCGCTGCTATTGCATCACTATTGTGAGACATTAGCAGTGCAAGAAAAACATCATGTTTCAAAATAGGCCTCAGTTCAGCAATATCAAGATACAGTTTCTTTCGAATATATATCTTTAGGATTGTGTAGGGAACGTAGAGAAGCAGAGACTTCTGTAAATGTCAAAGTTGTTGAAAAACTGTTTGTTTTTGAACCTTTTCCCTTGTCTTTTCTAATTTTTAAATACATGTTTTAATATTTTTTGAAATGTTTGTTCTTTGTTTTACAGATTGAAAGTATGAAAAAATATTTAAAAAAGGTAACAAGAATTATAAGGTAAATGTTTTCCACTCTTTTTACCCGCAATGCACTGCTGATGATGTCATTGACAGTATCTCTCATTTACTCTCTCTAGCTGTCTTTCTTTTTACATTATTCTCTGTTTACTTCCCTTATACTAACTCTTCTTTTTTTTTAAAAAAATATTTTTTTTAGTTCGCTTAAAGTTCGCGAACCGGTCAGCGAACTTGAAGCGAACCAAAAGAAATAGAGCTTGCCAGAGTGATAAACATTCTAGCAATTTTGTTTGAAAGGGGAGGTAGTTCTGAAAAGAACTGTTTTTTTTTGTTTTTGTTGTTTTATATTTTTTTTGTTATTTTTTGAACATTTTTTGATTTTTTTGTATTTTTAGAACTGTTTTATGTTTTTTTGTGTTTTTTAAGGAGGGGAGACAACAAAAAACAGGCTTTCAAAACGGCTCAACTGGAGCAAAAAAAAAGAAAATTACTTTTTGGGTGCATTAGGGCACTTATGATTTTCATATGCAATGTTCATGAGGTTGACACTCATGTTGCCATATGACAGCATAGCACCACAGTAAATACAAGACAACTTCATGTGCTGGAAGTTAGGTTGGATGTTTGGCACAGTCTCTTGTGCCTCTCTTCCCGTCAAAGACAATGTGGATGTAGATCTTGCCACAGGAGTTGCCGTCGGATTGTCTTCAAGATCCCTCAACTCAGCCCGGCTGTAGTTCAAGGGATGCCACCTGCTCATGTGACGGTGCATTGTATAGTTCCCCATACTGTACTTCTTTTCTGTGCCTCTCAACAATCTGTAGTCACAGATGAGGCAGGTGGCATATTTTGCATTCACTTTCTTGGTTCCAGGAGGGATGGTGAAAAACTGCCAGATGAAACTGGTTTTTCGTTTAGAAACCCGGGGCAACTCATCAACAAATTGTTGTCCCTCTCTCTCCTCTTCTTCTTCTTCCTCATCTTCCTCCTCTCTGTTAGTCATAATTTGACTGGGTGGTCCTCTCTTCTTATGGGGAGGTGGAGGTGGTGGTGGGGGTGCACCAGCTGCAGCAACAATGGAAGCCATTGTGGATCTTCAGATAAATGGTCTTTCTCTCACCAAGATGAAAGTCAGAGTGAGGAAATAAGGAGGGGTTTACTTGATTTGGGGAAAACAAAAGTTCTGAGCCAATGAAAAGTGTTATTTTTAGGTCACATGACCTAGTCATACATCATTTGGAAACCAAAAGTGAAATGAACCAATGAGAAGTTTGATAAACAAGTCACATGACCTGTTCCGCTTACGTTACGCGGCGCGCGCCGCGTCCCAGATCGCTTCCGGTTCGCGGTCCGGAGCACTTCCGGGAGCGCTAACGCGGCGCGTCATTAGACGCATTACGCGATAACGTGATACGTCGCGCTTCCGCGGCGCGTCACTGTTCCGCTAACGTAACGTTGACCGGTTCGCGGACTAGATCGCGGCATCAAGATGAGCTAACGGAAAGCTTCCCGGTTCGCGAACTAGAAGCGAAGAAGGGAGGGCGAGACGCAACAACATTAGACTTGTGGGGGTTCCGGAGAAATGGGAAGGGAACCGCCCGGCTGAACATGTGGAAGAATGGCTACGGACACTTTTGCCCGAAGGCTCGCTGTCACCGCACTTCGTCGTGGAGCGCGCACATCGGGTGCCAACGAGACCCTACACCACCGGCACCAACCCGAGGCCGCTGCTCTTCAGGATACTGAACTATAGGGACAGAGACACGGTGCTGCGTGAGGCACGGCGACTGGGCGAGGTGCGCATTGATAACGCGTCGATCATGTTCTTCCCCGACTACACCATCCAGGTGCAGCGCCAGAGGCACGACTTCATGGCAGTGAAGAGGAGACTGCGCACCGCGGGCCTCAAGTACTCCCTACTATTCCCTGCCAAGCTGAGAGTGGTGGCGGGAGCTAGCACTTACTTCTTCAACACACCCGAGGAGGCCGACGAGTGGCTGGACGGAGGCACGGACACGGCACCGAAACACTCTCACGGAGGCGAGACGAGGACCAGGCCACGAGCACCACGACGACGCCGCAGGCACAGGACCCAACAGTCCCAACGCGCGGAGGAGGGGGCGGGACTCTCCCCCACACTGGACCAGATGCTCCGAGAACAGCGCGATGCACTGCAGAAGGTCTCCCAAATAAGTAACTCATCCTCCCATGAGACGGCCCAGGAGGACGGCCGACAGCCGGTACCCAGCGACGACGACGAGGCCATATACGGGATCCCGAACTCACAGATCTCGATGGAACTGCCCATCGTCACGCCGCAAACCTCAGACCTGATCCACTGACCCTACGGGGGATGTCTGCATTGGCCTTGCCATGACGAGGGAGGGGTTGGCAGTGGTCGCCTGGACGATGGTGCGCAATCGGCGCCCGCCACTGCTGGGGCCGCCCCCCCCCCCCCCCCCCCTGCCAGCTGATCGAACTGTGGACACCTGGAACAGTGAGTAATGCCCTTATGGCACTAGTGGTAGGCTGGGAGGGCGTTGAAGGGGTGGTCCTTTAGCGCGCATCTGCGCCTGGTCGCATACAGGATGGGCGATTTGGAGCATTGGACCGCAGTGGGCGGCCACTATTGTCCTGCATTGTATGGCTCAGGGAAGCGGCCTGCTTCCCCTAAAACTGACTATACATACATCCTGCCGAACTTGTGCTTAGCACACACTGCCCCTTGAACAAAGCGAGACTGTTCCTCTCTCTTGAGAGCATGGACGGTGGCCCGTTCCGCCACTGCCCTTTTGGTATTTTAGTGGGGTTAGCCCGCTGTTGGTTGTTGTTCTTTACTGTTTTTTTTCCCTGTCCTTATGTTTACCCAAACTTTGCTGAGTGTAATGTGGGGGGTGGGAACGGAAGAGCTGGGGGAGCCACTGCTGGGGCCTTTGGTGATGCCGCTGCTATTGGGAGGGTCAGGGGGGAATGTATATTGCTGCAATGTCTGCCATAAAAATATGCACGTGGAACATTAGAGGTATGCACACACCCGCGCGCAGGTACCAAATCTACTCCTACTTGAAGAGGCAGAACGTGCAGGTCGCGCTATTGCAGGAAACACACCTGAGTGGGGCGGAGGTGACAGCGCTGAGGCGGAGATGGAGGGGACAACTGTATGCCACTGAATACTCCTCGTACGCCCGCGGGGCGCTGCTATGGGTAAAACCGGGAACCCCCTTCGTGATGTCGGACGTACACATAGACGCGGAGGGGAGGTATGTCCTGGTGAAGGGTCGCATAGACGGGCAACCAGTGGTCCTGGCGTCCATTTACGCCCCAAACACGGATCAGGGCACCTTCCTGGCGCATATCTCGGGGAAATTAGCGCCCTGGCACGGCGTCCCATGGATCCTGGGGGGCGACTATAACGCGGTACTAGACCCAGTGCTGGACCGTTCGGTCCCGCCGAGGCCAGAGGCGACACCCCAGGGGGCCACGAGGACACTCACACAGTGGGCGACCCAGTGGGGTCTGAAAGATGCATGGCGTGCGCACAATCCGAACACTAGGGTGTACTCGTACTTCTCAGGAGCACATGCATTACATGTCCGCCTCGACAGATACATGGTGTCAGCGGACATGTTGCCCCATATCACTGACTCACAATACCTGGGTAGGACACACTCCGACCACAACCCCCATACACTGCACATGGCCTGGGAACGCCCGCGCCCGCCAATCCCCACGTGGCGACTGCAACCTGCATTACTGCTAGACGCCCCCTTTAGAGATTCCCTACAGGCCAGCGTAGCGCAATACTTCGAAGATAACTCAGATACAGCATCCTCCCCGAGAGTAGAGTGGGACGCATTCAAGGTGGTGGTACGGGGACATTGCCTGAGCACTCAGGGGAGCATACGGTGGAAGTTGGAGGAGGACTTGCGCAGGGTGGAGGCGGACCTACTCGGCGGGGAGCAGGAGGCGGTGGAGGGTGCAGGTGACCGGCTGCAGGCGGCCCGGGCGGAGCACGAAACGCTACTGGAACGGCTGCGGCACGTCAACTTTGCGGCCCATTCGGCGCGGGTACACCAGCACGGTGACAAGCCCGGCAGGCTATTGGCCTGGTTAGTCAGGCAGGAGGAACGCACGGAGCCGGTCTCCGTCATCCGCACAGCTGAGGGAGACCTAGTGTACACCCAAAATAGGATACACCAAGCGTTTGTGGGACACTACCGGGCCCTATACAAGTCGCAATTGAGAGTAACTGCGGCCTACATAGCAGAATACCTGTCGGACATCCCGCTGCCCTCCCTTATAGGCTCACAACAGGACGCCCTGGGAGCGCCATTCTCCGCGGATGAAATACGCGAGGCCATCTTCGCACTGTCCAACGGCAAATCACCTGGCCCGGATGGACTGCCCGCCGAATTTTTTAAGGCGTGTTCAGACACGCTGGTTCCGGAGTTGCTCAAGTTGTACAACACAGCAATGGAAGAATCAACACTCCCAGACTCGCTTAACGAGGCAAACTTGGTCTCGCTGCTGAAGCCAGGCAGGGATGGCGCACTCATGGGGTCCTACAGACCGTTGGCCATGCTAAATACCGATTATAAAATTTTCACCTCACTCCTGGCCCGCCGCCTGGCCCTGGAGGCACCTACTCTGATACACGCCGATCAAAATGGCTTCATGCCGGCGCGGAGCACGTCTCGCAATCTACGCCGCCTCTTCCGGATTCAGGAAGCGGCTCTGACGCATTGGCCTAGATCGGGGTGCCTGGTCCTGGACCTGGAGAAGGCCTTCGATTCGGTAGAGTGGCCATACCTGGGAGCCGTGCTGGACAGATTTGAGGTGGGAGATGCATTTGCCGACATGGTCGGTCTGCTCTACCAGAGACCCAGTGTCCGAGTGCGGACGGGAAGGCTGCTGTCGGAGAAGATCGAGGTGCGCAGAGGCACCAGGCAAGGCTGCCCCCTGTCCCCCCTCCTCTTCTCCTTAGCCATCGAACCACTAGCAGCTCTGCTACGGGACAGAGGAGCGGAATGGGGGATCCCATTGGCTGACGGAACGCACATAGTCTCACTCTACGCAGACGACCTGCTGCTTTATGTGCGGGACCTCACCGCGGTGCCAGCCGAGCTATCGGACGTCTTCCAGAACTTCGCAGAGGTCTCGGGCCTCAGGGTCAACTGGGCCAAGTCCGGGGCATACTCGTTTAACCGTGATCAGGAGGAATGCGATGTGCATCTTGGAGGGGACAGGCTCGCTTGGTACCCGACCACGTTTAAATACCTAGGACTGCACATCTACAGAGACCCACAGGATTTACTAGAGGGCAACCTGGTGCGCGCCATTTCTTCTCTGCGAGCCCAGATGTCCTTCTGGAAAACCCTTCCGCTGAACGTGCCCAGCCGCATCGCTCTTACTAAAATGATAGCGCTCCCTAGGCTGCTATACTACTTCGCGAATATCCCCACGTATGTCCCCACGCGGATATTCCGCGATCTGGAATCAATGCTCCGTGGCTTGATCTGGAACACGGGGCGACCTCGAGTGGCGCTGGCTAAGCTGTACTCCCCGACCGCGGAGGGCGGACTGGCTGTCCCCAACATGGAGCTGTATTACCTGGCCGCGCAGCTCCAATGGGTGACGTACTGGCTCAGCGATGCACATCTGGACGATACGGCCACTGCGGACTACCAGTGGACGCATCCCCAGACCTGCGCCCTGTTTCACCCATTGACCAAGGGACCCCGTCCCCTGCCCATGCATGTGGCCGTGGCCCGCAAATGCTTTCTCCGCAGCCTGAAGCTGACGCACAATACCAGACCATATGCTCCTGCCCTCCCCCTGCTGGGCACCCCCAGGAGGAGCGGGATGGTTACGCAGCGCAAACTGGACCACTGGGTCACGGCTGGTGTGGAGACCATGGGTGACCTGTATTCCGACGGAGTCCTGCTCTCATTTGCGGAGTTATCTGACACCACGGGACTCCCGGCCGGGCAGTTCCTACTCCATGCATCGGTACTGCGGGCATACACTGACTCCTGGGGTGACATCCAGGATGAACCGCCAATGCACCACCTGGTCCAATATCTACATGTAATGGGCAGAGGCTCGCACATCACGCATTGGTTGGCGCAGGCGCTTCTTATCCACACGCAGAAACCCACGCAGCAGATTAGGGCTAAATGGGCGGCGCACCGTGGGAGGGACTGGACGGACAAGGAGTGGAACCTAGTACTGGCTAGCCCCGTGAACATCCCCCGCAATTCCCGCTTCCGTGTCATCCAACTATACATCTTGCACCAGGCATACCTAACGCCAGACAGAATAAACAGATACTTCGCAGTCGACACTGCTGCTTGTCCCAGATGTGACCTGTTAGGCGCAGACATCCTGCACATGCTTTGGCACTGCCCAACCCTGACCGCGTACTGGGGGGAGGTGACCTCACTCCTGAATCACAGCACGGGCCCGGGCCTGCCGGACACGTGGGAGGCGTGCATCCTCGGCCTCTATAAAAGAACCAAGCTAAACAAAACGCAGGCACGGTTCTGGGATCTGGGCCTCGTTACGGCCAAACGGCTGATTACGCGACACTGGAAGCGACGGGAACCACCCACCCCAAAACACTGGTTCGCATCCTTTACCAACTGGGCCGGGGCGGAAGGCACGGCGCTCCGCCGGGAAGAAATAGCGGGCCTGCGGCAGTTCCCGATAGCTCAGCTCTGGGATGGCATCCTGGGGTCCCTGAAGGGGGAGGGCACTGTCAGAGGGCTCACGTAGACTAGGTGAAGCCGGAGGTGGGTCACAGGGGCTAATGCTGTATCGCAGGAATCATCGCAAGCGGCGCCACCCCCCCCCCACCCTACCCCCCCCCCCTGACGCAGACAAGAAACAGCCAGCGCGTAAACCTCGGATACGACCCAACGCCCACGCAGGCGCCCGTCAGCGGCCATTGCCCAGCAGCGCGCCCCAAGCATAAAACTGCTGACATCGCCCCCGCAAGCACACTCCACCCCCCCCCCACCCACTATCACATATATGTTTACATGTTTGTAGTATCGGACCCCTGCTCACGGACGGTGGCCTCTCTGCCCCCTCGTGTTGAAGTGGGCAGGAGCCGCTGACGGCACTACGGATGGCGACTGCAGGCGTGGACGCTGATAGCCACGCCGGCAGCGAGGCTCCTCCACCTGAATGCCACATGCTCCACTAACAAGGCCGGCGACCGATGGCACATCATGGCCCGCAGGGGCTATCCCACTCCAAGTTCAGGCACACTTGCGCGCGCACACCTCTGACCTCCAGTTGCACTGTAACAGCATAGGCAAACAACACACCGTACAGAGGTGGCACCTACTAACACCGTGCCTGTGGGACAGACTTCGAGTGGGGAAGCCGCGATAGGAACATTGGGACGCACCGATACGAACTGTTTTGTTTAGTTTGCCAATTTTATGGCTCAGTTCTAGGAAAAATGAAAAATGAGGCGTCATTTATGGACTTTCCCTTTCTTGACCTAAGAAATTGTGATCATCTTCTCCATGTCCTAGCACACCGGGGACACAAGGGACGCAATGACATGCCCTCTTTGTGATGGCCCACACACCCACGATTTACCGTTCATTTGCAGCCGGCCCGCAGGGTTGTAGGCTTTGCTATGTGTACTGTACCTTTGAGCATTAATAAACGTCTTCAAAAAAAAAAAAAAAAAAAAAAAAAAAAATCAAGATGAGCTAACGGAAAGCTTCCCGGTTCGCGAACTAGAAGCGAAGAAAAAAAATATTAAAAAAAAAATTATCAATAAACATCTAAATATATTTTGGGATTTAAAGAATAATACATTTTACAGCTACAGATGTTAGCTTTTAAAAAACCAATGAAATTCACTGAAAAAACCATAGGTTATAGACCATATATAGTTAGAAATTTGCATTTAAAAAACCATTGAAATTCAATGAAAAAACCATAGGTTATAGACCATATATAGTTAGGAATTCGCATTTACAAAACCTTATTTTACTCGCATAAAACCATTGAAATTCCATATATAGTTAGTTGCGCTAACTATATATCGCGCACCCGCAATCCACTGCTGATGATGTCACATATTACATCATTCATGACATGGTCAGTGACATCACTGATGACATCACTGATGACATCTCAAATGACATCACTGATGACAACATCCAGTGACTGTATGTTTCTGTGAAGTTAAAATATGTCTTACATATTGAAGAATGAGTGGATGTATAAGTGTCTGGATGAAGGATTTAGTAGGTGCATGACTGACTGTATGAGTGAGTGATTAAATGTGTCTCACTGAGTGCATGGGTTAGTGACTAAACTGTCTTAATTTGTGCATCATTATGTCTGTTGTTCTGTAAACTGTTGCATGTGTTGATAAGTAGCTATATGAGTAACTATATGGGTTATTGATTGGTTGCCCAAGTATTTGTATGGGAGACTGAGTGTGTGTGTGGGTGGCTGGGAGGTGTATGACTCTGTGCATAGATGTGTGAGCAGTTGATTCACTAGAGGTATGGTTTCAAAAGTGCATGTGGTAACAGCTGTATGGGCGGTTGACTGTGTGCATGAGTGTATTGGTGAGTGAATGGATATCTCAGTGCTACATGTCAAAGTAAGTACATATGTAAAACACAGTACATGTGAGAGTTGACATATATAAATAACTGTGCATAAGAGCCAGTGAATGTGTGAGTGGCTGTATGGATCATTGTGAACTTGTATCAGGGATTGTATAAGAGAGTAAATATGTGTTAGTATATGTTTGAATAAGTAAAGTTTGTATAACTGTATAGTTGAGGAAATGGAGGTGTGATTGATTCTTTGCATGACTGACTAGGTGTGTGAGTAACTCCATGGATGAGTGACAGTCTGTGAGTGTCTGTTTACACTGATTGTATCTAAGGTTATATTAGAGTCTGAAGAGGTTCATCGTATTATCACATGAATGATATCATCAGTGATGTGATCAGTAATGTCAAATGAGATGTCATCAGTGATGTCATCAGTGATGTCATTTGAGATGTCATCAGTGATGTCATCAGTGATGTCACTGACCATGTCATGAATGATGTAATATGTGACATCATCAGCAGTGGATTGCGGGTGCGCGATATATAGTTAGCGCAACTAACTATATATGGAATTTCAATGGTTTTATGCGAGTAAAATAAGGTTTTGTAAATGCGAATTCCTAACTATATATGGTCTATAACCTATGGTTTTTTCATTGAATATATATATATATATATATATATATATATATATATATATATATATATATATATATATATATATATATATATATATATTCACTGAAAAAACCAAAGGTTTCACACCAGTTATAGTTAGGAATTAGCATTTAAAAAACCTATGAAATTCACTGAAAAAACCATAGGTTTCACACCAGTTATAGTTAGGAATTAGCATTTAAAAAACCTATTAAATTCACTGAAAAAACCATAGGTTTCACACCAGTTATAGTTAGCTGGAAATTTTACTGATATAAAACCATTGAAATTCCCACGTTATAGTTAGTCGGACTCACTATAACTTGCGCGTGCAATGCACTGCTGATGACATCACATATTACATCACTCATGACATGATGAGTGACATCACTCATGACATCACTGATGACACCATCCAGTGAATATGTGTCTTTCTGAAAAATAAATATTAGTGAGTTATGTTTAAATATTTAAATACATATATTAGTGTTTCACTTTGTGTATAAGTGGCTACATGTGTTGATAAGTAGCTACATGCGTATGTATATGGGTTATTTGATATTTTTATTAGTATCAGTTTGAGTGTCTATATGGTTTGGTGGGGGTATTACTTAGCACATAGATGCATGAGTGACTGACTCTTTGTTTGTATGTGTTTTGAAGACAGCATATGTACAGGACTGTATGGGTGGATGAGTGTCTATATGTGTTTGTTAGTGAGTGAATGACTGTCTCACTAGTGTCTTTATCAGTAACTACATATGTTTTAATCTAGTATATATGAATATTGATGTATATAAGTGAGTATATGTGAGAGTAAGAGATTGTAAGAGTTCCTGTTTAAATAAGTATGTGTTTCTATAAGTGATTGTTTAAGAGAATAAATATGTGTAATTTTCAATAGAAGTAAGGTGGAAGTGTGTGTATAACTCTATATTCAAATAAATGGTTGTTCAATAGTTTATTTGCACGTGTGAATATGTGTGTGAGTAACTTTTGGATGAATATCGGTGTGTAACAGGATGTATAGGTGTATCTCTTCATATGATGAGTGAGTATATGTATGAGTGACTATATAGAACTGTTGGTGAATGAGTGGATGTGTATATAGATAGTGGAAGTACAGAATTGCTTGTTGTAACTGATATAGGTATGTCCATTTTTTTAAAATTTCAGTTTCTATTTTTGAATATGTGTCTCAAGGGTTACTTTACACTGAGAGGAGGTCTGTCACTGTGTCACAAGGATGGTGTCATCAGTGATGTCATGAGTGATGTCACTCACCATGTCATGAGTGATGTAATATGTGATGTCATCAGCAGTGCATTGCACGCGCAAGTTATAGTGAGTCCGACTAACTATAACGTGGGAATTTCAATGGTTTTATATCAGTAAAATTTCCAGCTAACTATAACTGGTGTGAAACCTATGGTTTTTTCAGTGAATTTAATAGGTTTTTTAAATGCTAATTCCTAACTATAACTGGTGTGAAACCTATGGTTTTTTCAGTGAATTTCATAGGTTTTTTAAATGCTAATTCCTAACTATAACTGGTGTGAAACCTTTGGTTTTTTCAGTGAATTTCATAGGTTTTTTTAATGCTAATTCCTAACTTTTTATACAGACTCATACCTATGTGTTTTTTAGTGAATTGCTAAAGTATGTTTTTGTAAAAATGAACACTATAATGTATATTGAGATAATATTTTTAATTTAAAATATTTTTTTTTATATTTCGCTTTCGGTGCGCGCACCGGTGCGCATACCGTCAGCGCACTAACAAAAAAAAAGAAAAAAAAATGAAGGAGGGACTGTGTAATAGATAGTAAGACAGATAAAAAGTGTAAAAGGAAGTAACTGAGAAAAGAAAAATGAATAAGGGAGCAAAAGAAAGAAGAAATAGGAAGAAGACTAAAGCAGAGGTTAAGGGAGATTGTAAATGGATGTTGAAAGTAAAAAGAAGGACAGTTAAGTATGGGAATGTCAGGTAGTGACGGAATCAGAGGAAAAGAATAGCAGTGATTGAGGGAAAGTAAATATCAGTGAATATAAGTAAAAAGGGGTGAAAGAGGGTACATGTAAGTGAATAAGGGTAACACATGGGGAGTAATAGAGACAAACAAGAGAGAGAGTAAAAGAAGGACTGTCACAAAGGGACTAAGTGAACCAGTAAAAAAGGTAAGTGAAGGAGTGTGCATAGGCAGAAGTACTGAAAGAAATTGAATGTGGTCAGAAGTAAACATGGAACAAAAGAATAAGTGAGGGAAGCAAAGTAAGGAAATAGGGGTGCGGTAGGGTGACAGAAAAATAGTGAAAATAAAACAAAAGGTGATAACAAAAAAGATTTTGTAAACACACTTACCATATAATCAATGCAAACTTGTATCTATGAAAGATAAAAGAAAAAACACGTTATAATTTCTTAAAAATATATAATAAAATAGAAACAACAGTTCATGAGGTTTAAAAATCTACAAAAGTTTACTAAGAAATGATGCAATAGTGAAGGATACAAAAACAGAAAGAAAGTAATGTAGAAAGAGAAAAAAAAAGGAAAAAGAAATAGAAAGAGAACAAATTCCTAAAGGTAAATAAGATACTAAAAGAATGTAAGATATCAAATCAAAATCAGTAATGATAAGAAAATAAAAGAAAAATGAGTGAAAACGAGAGAAGTCTGATTGAGAAACTATAAATAAAAAAGAGGAATAGAAGATGATTGAGAGTGAGTGAAGTAAAGTAACAGAGTGAAGGGATGAAAGGAATGAAGTTAGTATAGAACGATGGATAAAACAGGAGTGAGAGAGTAAGTACACAGAAAGACAAAAGGAAGAACTAAGTGAACTACAGTACAATGGATGCGAAAGAAAAAAAAAGGAGAAAAAGAAAGAGAGGGTTAGGAAACTAAAGCAGTGGTACTGTGAGAATATGAAAAAGATAAAAAGTGGTGGAAGGAACAGAGGAAATGCAGACAGTTCCTATTAGATTAAGAAGTTGTGAATGAAGTGCACTAAAGAAACAGCGATGAAAAAAGAGTGTAAATTAGTAAAGAGAGGTAAATAAGGGTGAAAAAGAAAATGAGTATAAGACAATGTGAACACAATATAAATTACACAATGCAAACTACACAATAACTTCTACAATATGTTACATTATTTATTTTTGCTGTTCTCAGAATATATTGAATTTCACTTAAATTAGTGAGATCAAAGTCTTCATCATATAACAGCGGGAAAAAAAAAACACAATCTAAAAGATTGTGTTTAAAAAAACCCATTCAAACATACATCTCATATAAGTACACTAATCTTTGATTCACTTACTTTTCCGTGAGACCAAATTGCAGATAGTGAAGGTCCTTTTGGTGGAAAAAAGTCTGCTGTGCTCTATAACTTCCATTTCATCGACTTCCTATGAAAAAAGATCTAACAACATCATATGTTACACTTTCCTCACGGCCAATTTGTGTCAGATATATCAGTATTTTTTACTTTGAGATCCACTTAAAGTATCTACATGAGATTGCAGATAGTGAAGGTCCTTTTGGTGAAAAAAAGTCTGCTGTGCTCTATAACTTCGATTTCATCAACTTCTAACAACATCATATCTTACATTTTCCTCACGGCCAATTTGTGTCAGATATATCAGTATTTTTTACTTTGAGATGCACTTAAAGTATCTACATGAGATAAATAATTTAAAATATTAGATTAACTAACTAACTAACTAACTTTTATTAACTATTCCCGTCTTCAAAGGCCAATTCCCTTTACTAAAACTTTGGTTTTAAAAACACTAGATAAGAATTTGTAGAGTCATAAGGCAAACGTTGTTTATAAGTTAAATGAGAATCATTGCAGTAACTCCATCCATTTTCAGATTTTAAGTAGCATGTATAATGTCCTGAGGTGGTCGAAGGTCCATCATGATAAATAATAGCTTCAGTTGTAAAGGTCCTTCCAGAAATTGATAACTGAGAAGCCACAAAATTTTTGATAGAAGTTGTCAATTTAGTTCCATCAGGTCTACATCGTTGGAAAACTAAAATAATATACTGCCCATACCTTTGTATAAATAATGTGGACAGCATTGTACAGTTACATTGGGTACACACCATATTATGATCTGCTGCTTTAACTAGATTTTTAAAAGACACTGATTTACAGTCTGGTAAAGTCAAATATATAAATCTTTCAGTGTCTATTGTAGTAGTACTTGATAAACTACAATTGTGGCAGTCATGCTGCCATTGATAAGAAAGACTGAAAAGATTATCTACATCTACACCTTCATCTTCCAAAACACCAAACATATACATTAAAAATTCCTGACAATCCTGCTGAATGTTCTGTGAAAATTTATCTTGACCAGAACACAAATCTAAAATATTTCGAATTTCTGTTACACTTTCTATTTGTGCTGTAACACTGCTACATTTCTGAAACACAGAATTCAATAAACCACACAATCTTTGATCCCGATTTTCAACAATCTGTTCTTGTAAACTTTTAAGAAAAAAAACAACATTAACCACTACATTAGCATAGCAGTTGACACCAGAACTGTTTTCAAACTGAAATCCAACAACATTTTCTCCACAATTCTTTTTCTTCCTGTTTTCAATTACAGTTTTCTCTACTTTTTGTCTTTTTGCAACTACCTCACTACAATTATCCTCATTTCTTCTTTTTCGGCCTACCACACGTTTTTCAAACAGAGGATATTGAGGCAAATGTGGAGCATACTCTCTTCTTAACCTATTGTATTCTTTAACACAATCTAGATCGGCAGAAATCTTTGTCTCATCACACGCAATCAAGTACAATCCTGATAAAGTTCTGACTCGAGATAATGCCACATATGCCATACCCTCTTTAAACACAGATCTTCCAATGTTCACCAATGCACTATCTACACTTAAACCTTGAGATTTATGAATTGTCACTGCATACGCCAAACAAACAGGAAACTGTTTTCGGCGAACATATAAGTCTTTTACAAGTAAAAATCTAGCAGAACAACGACTTATTTGTTGTACTTGTTCAATGCCATCAAATTTTATTTTTAAAAATTCAATTCCATCTCTATTTCTGTAATTCACAAAATCAACAACATAACCCATTGCTCCATTTACCAGACCGCTTTCAACATTTAAATTCCTTCTCAAAATGATACGACAATTTAAACACACATTCAGAGTCTTTTCAAAACCAGCTGTTTTTGAAATACTTTTCTCCAATGAATGCAATTTAGTTTTCAAATTTTCTGACAAAACAATTGTTGCACCCATATGCTCTATTTTATCTATTGCTTCCAGTTTCACAATCTCTTCATTTTCTAAGTCTAACATTTTTTGATTGAAGATGGAACATTCTTGCAGAGTTGGCATCAAACATATCCCAGATTTCTTCTCAGTCATTTTTTTAAAAATATTCTCTGGAAGAATGTTTTCATTTGCATACAAATTTGAAATTAATCGACTATGCAAAGCTTTTTTCCCTTTCTCAGTCATTTTTCCAATTCTTACATCTTGTAGAATATTTTTATAATCTTCATCCTTGGCCTGTCGCATATTTTGAAGCAGTTCAGCATATTTAAAATTTAGCCATATATTAACATTTCCAATGCTTCCAAGGGACTTCCTGGTATCTTCATGCGTGAGCATTTTAAACACTGGTTGTCCTTTTACTGGAGTCAACTGCAATAGATCTCCAAAAACAATAATGTGTTTTCCTCCAAATAACACATCATACTCTGTTCTAAGAATTTCTTGCATTCTCAAATGCACAAAAGCAAGCATTAGATTTGAGACCATGCTTACTTCATCTATGATAAGAAGTTTCATTTTCTTCAAGACTCTTGAAACTTCAGAACACGCATCTCCAGATAGCTTGTTGTAATGCAATTTATTATCATGTTCAACTGGCAGCATCAATAAACGATGTAGAGTAATCCCTTTAATGTTATGTGCTGCCAGACCAGTTGGAGCAGTTACAACACAAGACAGTGGTGAATCAGTCCTTTTCTGCAGATAACTTGCAACGGCTTTAATTAGAAAACTTTTTCCTGTCCCCGCTTCTCCACTTACATACAGTCGGACAGGGTCAAATAATATACATGAGCACTCTTTTTTCTCATGTCTGAATCCATGTTCAATCTGCTCTGTGACTTCATCATATATCTTTTTCTGCTCAATGTTTAGTTGCGTTACCAAATCTTCTAAGTTAACTCCATCCTCTTGAGCTTGTTCCATAGCTCTTTCCACCTCATCCATGGCAGTGGCAGCTTCATTTTGGATAATTGGTCCTCCTAGTGGATCCTGGCTCAATGAAGTAGAACTCTGACTATCTTGAGAACTGTTTCTAGCTATCTCTTCAGCAATTGTGGTTTCTTGCTCCATTTCTTCATTCAACATTTGCAGATAATTTAGAAAAATAGGACATTCTATGGTATCCTTAGTTGCATTAAAAGAGTCTTCATAACAGAGAAAATCTCCAAGTAGTTCCTCTTCTGTACGCCATGGCTTAAAGAGTTGCAAAAGAGCTAAATAGTAAAATTCTCTTTTGTCTGGAACTTCACAACTCAATTTTCGATGATTAATCAAATGGCCTTTTTTCTGCTTCACTAGACATCCTTCATAGCCAATGAGTGCATATTTTCCATTATTGATATCTTCTGTGATGTTCCTCTTATAACTGTAGTTTTGAAGAACTTCATACAAACATGTGTTCTCAAGGTGAGTACTTCTATTTGGATAGTATGTATCCAACATATTTGTCTTCAAAATATCTGTACTGTTTGGTTCTTTTTCCGCCAAATATTCAATTTCTTGTACAGATTTCAAAACTCGGTTTCGTGTTGCAGCAAGACCAAGACTCACCCAAATGATTGTTCTTGATTTGGCATAGAGACTTGCTGATGATAACCGATCAGAACATTCATATGCTCCAATTTCTCGATGCGACAACATCTTCAGACTGAAACTGTATAATTTCTTGCTTAGACTCTTTTCATGTGAAATGTCCTCCCACATTTCCTTCAGTTCTGTCTTTTCTTTTTTGGTGATGTAAGATGTCACATATCGAGCCACAGCAATAGAGTTGTCAGCAACGAACTGAATATCCATGTTAGCATTCCACATGGACAAAATCACTGGGTTGTAATCGTTGATGTACTTAGATTCTTCATTTCTTTTCAAATTATATGTGTTTTTGGGAGATTTTCTCGTCACAGTATGTCGTAGAGATGACATCAAATTATTTACTCTTCCCTTAGAAATCACTGGTCGAGGAAATGCAAAACGACATTTCGTGTAGTACTTTTCCTTGTTTTTAAATTTTCGACGACAGTACTTTCCACAACGATGAGATTGAAAACGTAAAACTTGTTGCCTTAAATTGTTTTCTTCAGTAGATTTTGGAACAGCACATGTTGAATACTCTTCAATGAAACTCATCACTGTTTCATCTGAATCTGATCCAAATTTGGGTGCATCTTTAATCCACAACAACATATGTATATGAGGAGCACCTCTCGCTTGATATTCCTTCCTCCAAAAGAAATCCAAAACCTCTCCAAGGGGAGGATTTTTTTTGTTGGTAATAAAAGACATCATAGCTTCAAATCTATGATTAAAATATCTGCAAACATTCACTGGATCTAAAGAACACAGTTCTCCTGGTGTTTTCAATTCTATATTTGGTATGTTTTCATTTGCCTCTCGTAGAAATTGAAGTAAATCGTCCCATGCATACTCAGCACAGCTAAGAGTGAGGAACCATGTAGGAGTTCCTAAGTTTCTTAGCATACATTTCAATTCTCCATGACGACGAAACCAATACTCGTTGGTTCCACGTTGACATGCCATGAGATTGATTAGCTGAGATTCCAAAATACTGTCTTGCAGATTAACTTTCTCCATAAAGTCCCTTGCACATACATTTTGCAAATGAGGTCCACTTTTTAATATATGATTAACTGCATAAGAAAGCCCAGACAAATCACTTTCAAACAGTAGATGAAATAAATATGGAATGCATTGACGAAACCTTGGATCTTCTGCATATAATCTTAGAGTCCGGTATTCAGCTGCAGGAATTTGAACTGGTCGATCATCATATCGTCCACCACAACCTGTTGGAAATAATTGTGGAAAACAACGAGCTTCCAAACTTTCTTCCCATACACTAATGGGACTTCCTTTTGCTGCCTTCATTTGAAACAAGTCAATTGCATTTCCCATTACTTCTTTGGAATGCAAAGGATGAACAGTATAATGTTCATATATTTCTTCAGTTCTAGACACATCAACTTTTTCAATTTGACCAACTGAAGAATCACTATCTTCTTCTGTAGCTGTTTCCTCTACTCCAACACTTACATGTTTGTAGTACTCATTGTTTTTAACTAAATACAACGTTGCCTTCTTGACTTTTTTAACATCCACTAAATCTTGCCAAATTTTCTTACTCTTTGTTGGAACCCCATTAACTAGAATAACTAAAGGATCTTCTTCTACTCTTTCTACACCAATTGTATTAATATTTTTCTTTACATCTAGAGGCAAATAAACAACTCTTCCCTTTAATCCTCTCAGTAAATCTGATGGAGGCAATTTCCCTGTCTTAGGCTCCATGCGTACAATAGCCTGAAAAGGATGGACACATTGAATCAAAATAGATTCATAAGTATTTAGATCCATCAATTCAGAAGGAATATCTATCAACTGAAGATTATTATAAACTGCTCTTGCAGGCATTCTATTTTCATTTAATTTTTTCAAACAATAAGTGCAAATACGCTGATCCAAACTCAAATCAAAAGAATTCTCCACCAACAAATAACTTACAAAATCCTCCCATTCACTATTATTTTCCAATTCACTTTTTGCATATAAATCAACTAACCTAGTCTGAATTTTATAATGAGTCCGTCGACAACACACACAAGTTACATTAGGCCTCTCACTTGATTTCACCTTAAACTTGATAATTTCCTCATCAAACTTTTCAATACTTGAAATTTGTCCATTATCTTCTGCATTACCATCCATTACTATATCTATTTCTACACTGTCCTCTTTATTCCCAAAATAACAAAACTCAATTTCTTCACAAATAGTCTTCACATCCACTTCAGATCCATGCAAAAGAGCACTATTTAACTGTTTAAGCTTAAGTGCAGGACTTTTTGCATAATACAACTTCCTCACTAATTTCCTTACGTTATTATGATGCACTGCTAACATCCTAAAATGATGAAAAACACTCCGACAAACTTTTCTAGAAAGACATGCTAGTGAATGCCCTTGCAAACCTGTGCTTTCTCTCACTCTGCAAGGATCTAACTCTTGCAGGATCTTCATTTTTTGTTTGAGACTTTTTTTACTATATGTACGTAAGAAATTTCGAAGCAAATCAATTGATTCCTGTCGCACACTACAAATACTACTGCATTTCCATGTGTACACTGGACCCTTAGTACGTCTCCCTAAAACTTCATCAGCTAACACCTCTTCTGCATCTCTAGATACAAGTTTCTCTTTTTCCATCACACAACTATCTTTCACCTCATATGCACGACCACTGGTGTCAACTGCATGCACCAAATCATTTTCCTGAAAGTAACTCTCCTCATTAAAAAAAGGCTCAGAACTTGAACTATGCATCCATTCACCAGAAAATACTTCACAAAAATTACTCCGATTAATAATTCTTTTCCATCTACTGTTCGATTTGAAAACATCCATTGCCTTATTAAGTATCCTAATTCTATTGATTATTAAAATAAATAATTTTTTCTTAACTTCAAAAGCCTGATCAACAATCTTTTCTACACTTTTCTTTTTCTTGTAAAAAGCAGCTTTTAGTTTACTTTTCTTTTCATTTTTTAGCAAATTTAAAACTACCCTATTGCGAAACATTCGCCTACGAATGTCCCTAAAAACATTTACCCTTCTATTGCTAACCATTCTCTTCTCTCCTGGTCCAATGGAAACATTTTTTGTGGGCTTCTCTTTCCTTTTTAGATTTGTTGACTTTTTCTGTATATTCACATTAGCAATTTCATTTTTTTTCCTACGACATATGTTGCGAAGAAAAGACTTAATTGGCTTACCAGAAGCTTTTCTGGTGTTTTTTGAAGTAGTTGTTGAAGAGGATTCCATAAACTCTGTTGTTGATGTTCTCCTTTTCCGTATGGTATTTTTGATATTTCTTTGCCTTGAAGGCATTTTTGCTTCCTTTTCAGAAGTTGATTTGAATCTGTTGTTCTGTTAAAAAAACACATGAAAGACCACTATTAGCAAACAACAAAGTAATGTTAAATAGCAAACAATATAAACAATAAATTGCAACATATTTAAGTTTATACAATAGCAACTCATGGCTTTATTTTTAAAGGCCTTGCGCCACCAGTGCGTCACTTATTACCCATGTTTAAAGTCAAGCATCAGCTGCACATGGCATTCATAAATAAGGGCCAAATGCAAATACCAATCAATTGCACCCAAAAATCGATTTTTCAATAACATGTAAGAAACACTGCGCAAAACCTAAGTACAACCACTCAATATCATCAAACAAAGTCAGGGTCTGATTTATAAAGGCCTTGCGCCACCAGTGCGTCACTTATTACCCATGTTTAAAGTTTTGCATCGGCTGCACATGGCAATCATAAATAAGGGCCAAATACATATACCAATCAATTGCACCCAAAAATCGATTTTTGAATAACATGTAAGAAACACTGTGCAGAACCTATGTACAACCAATCAATATCATCAAACAAAGTCAGGGCCTTATTTATGAAAGCCTTGCGCCACCAGTGTGTCACTTATTACCCATGTTTAAAGTCATGCATCAGTTGCACATGGCAATCATAAATAAGGGCCAAATACATATACCAATCAATTGCACCCCAAAATCGATTTTTCAATAACATGTAAGAAACACGGCGCAGAACCTATGTACAACCAATCAATATCATCAAACAAAGTCAGGGCCTTATTTATGAAAGCCTTGCGCCACCAGTGGGTCACTTATTACCCATGTTTAAAATCATGCATCACTTGCACATGGCAATCATAAATAAGGGCCAAATACATATACCAATCAATTGCACCCAAAAATCGATTTTTCAATAACATGTAAGAAACACGGCACTGAACCTAAGTACAACCACTCAATATCATCAAACAAAGTCAGGGCCTTATTTATAAAGGCCTTGCGCCACCAGTGCGTCACTTATTACCCATGTTTAAAGTCATGCATCAGCTGCACATGGCAATCATAAATAAGGGCCAAATACATATACCAATCAATTGCACCCAAAAATCGATTTTTCAATAACATGTAAGAAACACTGCGCAAAACCTAAGTACAACCACTCAATATCATCAAACAAAGTCAGGGCCTTATTTATGAAAGCCTTGCGCCACCAGTGCGTCACGTATTACCCATGTTTAAAGTCATGCATCAGCTGCACATGGCAATCATAAATAAGGGCCAAATACATATACCAATCAATTGCACCCAAAAATCGATTTTTGAATAACATGTAAGAAACACTGCGCAGAACCTATGTACAACCAATCAATATCATCAAACAAAGTCAGGGCCTTATTTATGAAAGCCTTGCGCCACCAGTGCGTCACTTATTACCCATGTTTAAAGTCATGCATCAGCTGCACATGGCAATCATAAATAAGGGCCAAATACATATACCAATCAATTGCACCCCAAAATCGATTTTTCAATAACATGTAAGAAACACGGCGCAGAACCTATGTACAACCAATCAATATCATCAAACAAAGTCAGGGCCTTATTTATGAAAGCCTTGCGCCACCAGTGGGTCACTTATTACCCATGTTTAAAATCATGCATCAGTTGCACATGGCAATCATAAATAAGGGCCAAATACATATACCAATCAATTGCACCCAAAAATCGATTTTTCAATAACATGTAAGAAACACGGCACTGAACCTAAGTACAACCACTCAATATCATCAAACAAAGTCAGGGCCTTATTTATAAAGGCCTTGCGCCACCAGTGCGTCACTTATTACCCATGTTTAAAGTCATGCATCAGCTGCACATGGCAATCATAAATAAGGGCCAAATACATATACCAATCAATTGCACCCAAAAATCGATTTTTCAATAACATGTAAGAAACACTGCGCAAAACCTAAGTACAACCACTCAATATCATCAAACAAAGTCAGGGCCTTATTTATGAAAGCCTTGCGCCACCAGTGCGTCACGTATTACCCATGTTTAAAGTCATGCATCAGCTGCACATGGCAATCATAAATAAGGGCCAAATACATATACCAATCAATTGCACCCAAAAATCGATTTTTGAATAACATGTAAGAAACACTGCGCAGAACCTATGTACAACCAATCAATATCATCAAACAAAGTCAGGGCCTTATTTATGAAAGCCTTGCGCCACCAGTGCGTCACTTATTACCCATGTTTAAAGTCATGCATCAGCTGCACATGGCAATCATAAATAAGGGCCAAATACATATACCAATCAATTGCACCCAAAAATCGATTTTTGAATAACATGTAAGAAACACTGTGCAGAACCTATGTACAACCAATCAATATCATCAAACAAAGTCAGAGCCTTATTTATGAAAGCCTTGCGCCACCAGTGCGTCACTTATTACCCATGTTTAAAGTCATGCATCAGCTGCACATGGCAATCATAAATAAGGGCCAAATACATATACCAATCAATTGCACCCAAAAATCGATTTTTCAATAACATGTAAGAAACACGGCGCAGAACCTAAGTACAACCACTCAATATCATCAAACAAAGTCAGGGCCTTATTTATGAAAGCCTTGCGCCACCAGTGGGTCACTTATTACCCATGTTTAAAATCATGCATCAGTTGCACATGGCAATCATAAATAAGGGCCAAATACATATACCAATCAATTGCACCCAAAAATCGATTTTTCAATAACATGTAAGAAACACGGCGCTGAACCTAAGTACAACCACTCAATATCATCAAACAAAGTCAGGGCCTTATTTATGAAAGCCTTGCGCCACCAGTGCGTCACTTATTACCCATGTTTAAAGTCATGCATCAGTTGCACATGGCAATCATAAATTAGGGCAAAATACATATACCAATCAATTGCACCCAAAAATCGATTTTTCAATAACATGTAAGAAACACGGCGCAGAACCTAAGTACAACCAATCAATATCATCAAACAAAGTCAGGGCCTTATTTATGAAAGCCTTGCGCCACCAGTGCGTCACTTATTACCCATGTTTAAAATCATGCATCAGTTTCACATGGCAATCATAAATAAGGGCCAAATACATATACCAATCAATTGCACCCAAAAATCGATTTTTGAATAACATGTAAGGAACACTGCACAGAACCTAAGTACAACCACTCAATATCATCAAACAAAGTCAGGCCTTATTTATGAAAGCCTTGCGCCACCAGTGCGTCACTTATTACCCATGTTTAAAGTCATGCATCAGTTGCACATGGCAATCATAAATTAGGGCAAAATACATATACTAATCAATTGCACCCAAAAATCCATTTTTCAATAACATGTAAGAAACACGGCGCAGAACCTAAGTACAACCAATCAATATCATCAAACAAAGTCAGGGCCTTATTTATGAAAGCCTTGCGCCACCAGTGCGTCACTTATTACCCATGTTTAAAGTCATGCATCAGCTGCACATGGCATTCATAAATAAGGGCCAAATACATATACCAATCAATTGCACCCAAAAATCGATTTTTGAATAACATGTAAGGAACACTGCACAGAACCTAAGTACAACCACTCAATATCATCAAACAAAGTCAGGGCCTTATTTATGAAAGCCTTGCGCCACCAGTGCGTCACTTATTACCCATGTTTAAAGTCATGCATCAGCTGCACATGGTATTCATAAATAAGGGCCAAATACATATACCAATCAATTGCACCCAAAAATCGATTTTTCAATAACATGTAGGAAACACTGCACAGAACCTAACTACAACCACTCAATATCATCAAACAAAGTCAGGGCCTCATTTATAAAAGCCTGGCGCCACCAGTGCATCACTTATTACCCATGTTTAAAGTCATGCATCAACTGCACATGGCAATCATAAAAAAAGGCCAAATAAAAATACCATTCATTTGCACCCAAAATCGATTTTTAAATAACATGTAAAAAACACTGCACAGGACTTATATACTAACATACAATTTCACTTCTAAAACATAACTATCTGCTTCCAAATATTCTCCATAGAGAAAATAAATCTCTATCTAAATTAAATGAATCATTACTTACCTTTAGAAATGCTTTTGGAGATTGAAAACAGTGTCAGACACACACACCAATTTTTCTTTAGCAGAGGAAAAGGTGTGCTCTCAATACACTGAAACCAAGACTGGCATAGAAAATCTCTATCTTTGTACACATATGCCTTAATTCAACCAATGAAAACTCTTCCCTCACTATTTTCAAACCAACACCCATCCCCCTCTCAAACCTTTCTATCTGTTACCATAGCAACTCCCTCCTAACTGAACTGTAAGGTTCAAAAGTTTATCTTACAATGTTGCAAATTAACTCAGCAAGGATGTTTGACCTGTCAATACAGCAGCCTATACAGGGTATTTTTGCTTTTGGTGACTTTTTTTAAACCATTCAAATTGCTTCTTTCACACAACATAACCATACACCCTAACTTTCAGTTTTCAACTATCTGAATCCACCAATCATTGCTTGTGATTCAAGAGCACAGAAACTCCACAATTATTTTTTTGTGAACTCCTACTGTTCCAACTGCCATTTCATTCCCACACTTCATCTGACTGGACCAGAACCTTCTCACATCATGTACTCTGTTTGGGTTATTGGACATAGCTACATCCACTGGGCTCAAAGGTATGCAGCTAGCAGAAATTTTCATAACCTTGATTTATCAAATGTGGAAATCAAGTGGATTGGCCACAGAGGATTAAAATGTCACCAATTGATACCATTGGTGAAAACCTTTTTGCATCTGCCAGAACCTGACCTTATAATTGTGCACTGTGGTGGAAACGATCTAGGCACATTAACTGGGGTAGGTCTGGAAATGCTATTAAAGGACACCTTTCATCAATTGATGATACTTTTTCCCCACACTGCCTTGGTATATTCCAATATATGCCAAAGACAGAAATGGAACTGGTCCAACCAATTTGGTCCACAATTTGAGAAAGCACGGAAACATGTAAATAAATCTGTTTCTGCTTACATGAGAGACTATGGAATGGGTTCATTATACAATAATAACTTGCGTTACAACATGCAAGACATCTACAGAGGAGATGGAGTGCACTTCTCAGATGAGGGGAATAGAATATTCCTCCTGAATTTAAGAATGTGTATTGGAACCTACTTGTAGGTACCTAAATCAACCACAGAACCCAAAAGCTCTTTTCAGAGCTACCCTAACTCTGATCATTCAAAGCGTTTATTTTTTTCTAACTTTTTTCACTATTTTTCACCAAAGTACGCTTTCGGGTACGCTTAAAGGTGCGCGCACCAGGCGCTACCCCCGCGAAAAATTAAAGAATTTTTTTTTTTTTTTTTACGTTTATGAGCCTCCTAAGCCCCCCTCAGAAAACCTAGAGGGTCAAGAAGTCTCTACAGTTCCCCCTTCTATCCATTCCGAACATTGTTTACCCTCCATCTTGTGTCTCGATTGTTCCGAAACACAAAATGGAGGACTCCCGTAACGCTGCCAGTGCGCGTAAAGGAGCGCGCACCCCTAAGCGCTCGTTAAAAAAAGGTGGGAAAGTAATTTACGGAAAACCCAATGGAGACACTTTCATCAAATATAGAATACGCCCTACTACATAGCAGTCCCTACCATTTGCCCAAATTTGGTGAAATTCCATTGAGACATTTAGGCTACAGGCCTGTCTAAATATCCTGAGGTAAATTACATGACAAAAACACACTTGTAATGTTAGAATTTACAACCAATTAAAAAGTATCTCTCATTTTCTACGATTATTTCCTGACGTTTGATTGGTTAAGTACAACAATATATATAAAAGAAGAGAGGGAAACACAGCCATTTTGACTACTGCTTCCTGAAGTACACTTGAAAACAAATTTCACTGACAACTTCAACTAATTTCTCTAAGGTAACTTCTAATTATGGAAGTATATTGTACACGTTAAGTTTATTTCTTAAAAAATATTCTGTTAGTGATATGCTATCCCTCTTTAATAGTTAGAGATAGAGATAGACTTCTCTGTAATAGTTATGGATTGAGTTAGGCTTCTCTGGTATACTAGCTCTACTAATATAGTTAATTTATATGCAATTTTCAGAAAGAAAATGGAAGGAGAAAATAAGGCAAATGATACTTCTATCAAAGTAAAGGTGGAAAAACCAGAAGATGAAAAAAAAGAAGTTGATTTCATGGATGACTCTTTGGATGAACAGTTTATAGAATGTTTGGAAGAAATTGAATCATGTACATATAATTATGAGGAAATTCCGGACAATATTATGTTAGAAATTTTATTAAATTATGAAAAAGAATCAGAGGAATAAATTTATCTTTAATAATTTCAATTGTTTCAGACAATATTCTTTTTTATATGTAATTCATGAAGTATTACCAAAAATGTTTAAAATATAAAGTGAGACTTATAGTATACTGTTCAACTATTTTTCTGTTACATAGTAAGTTTACTCATAGTTACTACCTTTCTCCCACTATATTATCTCATATGAATATTTTACACCTCATTTTCATAAGTGAACAGGATAGACTACTCATGATCCCCTAGAAATTCTCAGGGAGTGCTTAAAAGATCTGTTTCTCCTTTCCAGACAGACTATATTATGAATTCCATATACCACAAAAAATACAATAACAACATGCAAGATGTCTACAAAGAAGATGGTGAACATTAAATTTAAGTCTCTTCATTAGTACCTACATGTAGGTACTTACATAAAATAAAAAAATAAAAAAAAAAACAATTCATAAACATACAATTTTTAAAGTGATTATTTTTCCATAGTACCCTCCTCGATACGCTCCCCGGTGCGCGCACCAGGCGCTTCCCCCGCGAAAATCGAAAAAAAAAAAATTTTTTTTGAGGCCCCGCGGGGCCCTTTAATGGCCCCCATATCAAACCTAGGGGGTCAGGGGGGGTCTACCCTGCCCCCTTATGGTCAATTCCACCCTTTGTTTTTGCCACCTCTTATGACTAGATTTTACCGATAGACAAGATGGCGGCCGCTCCGGACTGTTTAGAATGTTTACAGACAACTGAGAGCCAATCAGCTTTCTGCGCGCAAGTCGCGTGTCGCGCCGGGAGCGCTCACCGGTGCGCGCACCGGAGAGCGCCTATAGATATATATATTTTTTTGAACGTTAATTTCTCAAAATCCACTGAAGCACATATCTTGAGACATAGCAAAGGCACATCGGGCTACCAGTCCCTACAATTTTGCCAAGTTTGGTGGAAATCCATTCAGCCGTTCGAGCTAAAAGTGAAATCGACCGCCCTATGGAAATTAACATGGGGAAAACGCGTTTTGGGACCCCCCTTTTATCTCGGCCCCCGCTTGACGAATCCCCCCCAAACTTTCAGGGAAGGACCGGACCGCCATGAGACCATTTTCCTGAAAATTTCAGGCAGATTCGTCAACCGGCGCCAAAGTTATTCAAAATAGAATGTTGAGATTTAACATTGAAAATTATCCTAACTATAACTACCTACTGGCGACCGCCAGTAGGTAATGTATATATATATATATATATATATATATATATATATATATATATATATATATATATATATATATATAGTTTTATAAAATAGTATTACATGTGATATTATGTTTATACCACCTTCCTGCACACAATCACGAGGTGATTTCCTCATTCTATATGTACTACAGAATGCAGCACGCATAGAAAGAGGAACAAAATTTCACCCCCTGGGGAGGTGTAGCATTCTGACGCATTTCCAGGTTTACGATTTCTTGTAAATCTGGAAATGTGGCAGAAGCCATGGGTGTTTTTTGGGAACACCCACAGCAACACCCATGGTAAGCCCCTTTCATGCAAAGTGTTGTGTGTAAAGGGGTTATATTTACAAGTACAGAAAAAAACAATGCAGTGTGGCGTTGCATGTCTTTGTAAATATGGGGCAGCAGGTTGCGCCACAGGTGCATCACAAAAAGAGACTCACCAGTCACAAGGGGCTTGTAAATAAGCCACATATTCTTTAAAAGTGTTAGTAATAAGAGGTCTCCCAAACACTAAAGCTGTCTGGGGAGAGAACTAAAAATGGGAGCTTGGAGTAGAGGAGAGATAAGACAGTAAGCAAAGGAGAATGGTAGAGGAAAAAGAAAGGGTGGGTGTAGGGTGGAAAATAAGGGTATGATGGACAGAGCCCATTGGAAAAGGAAAGTTAAAAACAGAGAGAGGGAATAGGGAAGGAGAGAAGAAGTGAAATTAAAAAAGTGGAGGAGAATGTGACAGGAAGACAGAAGAGGGTACAGAAAACATAGATACAAATGATTATCAAAATATCCCTTTTGATTCCTAAGAACATTTTTGAACCATTTACACTTGATGCATTTGGTTTGAAAGAGCTGTAATTACCACTCAGCCCTTTGAACTAATCACAAAGAATTGGATGTATGGCCTAAAATAACTGCTGAAAGTGATGTCAATCTTTCAAATAAGCATAGGGAAAGCTCATATTTCTGGGGTTAATCTACTATTGCATCTTAAACATATTATAGCCTGACCGGAAATTAAAGTCTTCAGTACAGCCTGCCTTTTGTT